>NC_047050.1:7567666-7907948 GCF_011762595.2 Tursiops truncatus | reverse complement strand
TTTTTTTTTTCTTGTCTAGTTGTTGCTAGCATGTGTTAGGAAGTTTGACTATTTTGATCACTGCTGTATCCTCCCGGTCATTGGCAGGCATTTAATAAATATCTGTGGAAGGAAGGAAAGAAGGAAGAGAGGGAGGGAGGGAGGGAGGGAGGGAGGGAGGAGGGGGGAGGGAGGAAGGGGGTGCAAGGCGTTCAAGCTCGAAGCTAAATCAGTCATAATGTTTGGCCAGGTTGCCAGAAATGTCAGGCAACAACCCCATCTACATATGGAGAACTCGGGCATGAGGTGGACATGTTCAGGATTCTACCATAAAACACTGGTCGATCTAGGACTAGACCATCAAATTCTGGGCTAACAGACTAAGCTATCGTCAGTTATCCTAGCAGTGGCTTCCTGCCCCCGGGAATCCTGTCCGGGAGCTGTTTTATTACGCTTCTCCAAGTTTTCCTCCTGCACACTGCAAAACTCTTGCCTAGACGTCGCTAATCCAACCACCAACACTCCATCGCTCCTGGGATGCAGAAGGTGGCAGGCCTGTTGAGCTGACCCCTATGCCTTCCAGACAGTACATATAGAACTTACTGCCTTCCTGCTGGCCACTCCCCAGATCCATACATTTTTTTAAGTCAAAGACTGTAATTCCGGTGTTTGCCTGGATCATGGAAGTAAGCCCTTCCGGTGTTTAAAATCCCTCACGCTCAGAGGATCCAAGAGGAAGTGTTTGGACCAGGACCCCCTAGAGTCCTGGTCCACTAGAAGCCCCCCTAGAAGTCCCACACGTGAAACAGAGTCCCTTCAGAAACCCCCTCTCTTTTTTTGTCCTTTAAGTGTTTTCCTCTGAGCTGCAGAGAACCCGCCAGGGACGGAAGACAGCATATTTGCAAGTCCCTTCCTGGCCTCTGCCTCTGGGCCCAGGAAAGAGACATCTACCAAAGTCAAATGTGGGGCAGCAGATCTGATGTGCTAGACCAGACCAAGGTCAAAACCCAGCTGCTCTCCCTGCGTTTCTTTTCTTTTTTCCACGTATGGTCCTTTTAGCCAGTCAACTTAACAGAGATGAACCCCAAAAGAAAACTGACTCTAAATGGAAAGCTTTCACTCTTCCCTAATCCTGGTGGCCCACAAGGAGGCAACCTGAGAAAGCTTTAGTGCAGCTGATGGCGTGTAGGGGGCTGGAAAGTGTGTGAGGCCGCTTCTACTTCAATTTCAAGGAGATGAGCATCTCGGATTAGACTAGAACACAGGTCAAAGGGGATTCATTGGAGGCACCGACGTGCTTTGAAGGATAAAAAGGAAGGAGAGATAACCGTTGACAGAATCACAGTTCAGAAAATCAGGGAAGACTTCATGGAAGAAGTGACTTCTGAAATAAATCCAGAAGGAACAACAGGATCTTAATAGGCAAAGACGGTGTGAAGGGAAAATGCCCTGGATGAAGGGGGTGACAAAGGCCCTGCAGTGGAGAACAGGAAATGTGAAAGGTGGGGACAGAGGCTGGATGAGTTTGGCTGGAGTATGAGGTCCATGCCCAGGAATTGCAGAAGATAAGGCTGTAAAGGAATTAGGGGGTAGAATACCAGTCAAAAGAGTTTGCACTTAATATGAAAGACAAAGGGGAGTGAATGGTCCAGCCCTACGGTGGGATGGTACTCTGCAATGAGAATGAGATTTTTAAAATTTGATTCAAATTTAACTAGTGTAAAGTCAACTCTAAAACCTGATGTTCTATTCAGTTATTGGCAATGTTTAAGGTATGTTTGGACAACTTGGTTTGTGAATCTTCTCTTAGAAATGTAATCTTACGAAAGCTAAACGCAAGATGAAGTATAACTGATAAAATTTAACTTTAAAATTGAGACGGGCTGTAACTATGCAACACACACTGGATTTGAAGCTCAGTACAAACATAGGATATAAAACATCTTATTCCTTATTCTGATGTGGATCATACTTTGTAACGATAATATCTTGGATTTCTTGGGTTACGTTAAAATGTTATGAAAAATGAAGACCAAAAAAAGGCAAGGAGGAGCCATTGAAGGTCTTTGAGCTGGGCTGCTACCTGATTAAAGATGCATTAAAATAATAACAATTAATAAGAAGAAGGACTTTGAGGATGTGTGTGAGGCAGGTTGCAAGGAGAGTCTAGAGACAAGAAAATCCACGGAGAGGTTCTCTAACGGCTACCGCAGACAAAGCCTGAGTCAGAGGCTCAGAGATACATACTTTACTCTCCAAACATGGCTCCCTGTTCTCAGGGATGTTCCCGCTGGGCTAACTAAGCCTTACTCCCCCAGTACTTCACAGTCAGGAGAGTTCTGGGCTCTATTGGGAGGGGTCAGTTACTGTGAAGAGTCACCCCGAAGGGTCCTGGACCGACCCTGACCCCTGGTTTGACTTGGAGGCAACCTGAGAAACTTTGTTATTGCATCTCGGGCTGGAATTTACCATTGGAAATGCAGCCTTTATCATTGGCATAAGGAGAACTGTTTTGCATTTGATGACATTTTCGAAATGGTGTGAAAAAACCTTGACATTTTTATTAGAAAATCTATAAAGCCCAAACAAATGGTTTCATGCTGCTCTGCCTCATTCTTCATATGTTCATTGGCAATCCATCATCCCTCCCACCCCCCTTGAACCCAGCAGCGGCAACGTCTTGCCTGGGAATAAAAGGGCCTCTCAGAGAAGCCGTTTCAACCTCGCTTGTCCTGTGCCTCTCAACTTTTACCCCTTAAATCAACTACAATCATCCCAGTTTCACTGGCCCCCTTCCTGGAAGGCTAAACAGTGCTGTCACCTCCTTCCAGAGCCTCTTCCTGTACCTCTCATGACACTGAATTACAGAAGCTTGACCCACCTCCTCTTGAGTTGTACATGGGACTCTCCTTCTCTGGACTCTCTTACACGTGATTCATCTTCCAGTTTGGACCAAATAATTGGATTCAGAGCAAATCAGTGAAGGCTTTCTCTCCTGAAAAAAAAAAATACGTCCCTTTCTTAGATTACCATTTTGGATAAAGATCTCAGCTACCCTAAATTTCAACTAAGGTAGCCTGCATCATTCTGCCTCACTGTCTACTGTACCCCACCCGAGATGACTTCATCTGTCTGCCCATCGGTGTGCGACCTCCTGCCTCTGCCTTTAGGCTTCCTAAGACCAAGTGTTGTTTGACTTTCTCTCGCCGTCTCCACCGTGGGGGTTCTCCCCTGCTCCCCCTGCTCCGGGCCCTGTCTCTCACTCACTGGGCTGACACTGAGCTCTTAAGCACGGGTATCGCTGCTCATCCATTGGACCCCATCACTCTTTCTGCATCTTCAAGTGAGTCTGGTGTCTCTGCCAACACCATCACCATCTGGTTCTTTCTTAATTCTCCACCTGGCTCCCTCCTGCTTCCTTTGATTAATCAGCTTCTCTCTATGTTCTGTTTTGTACTCCCCTGTGTCTTTCTTTCTTTAACCAAATTTGTTGAACCAACCAATGGTTGGCCAAGGAGGGTGTTAGCGTGAGTTTTGCCTTACAAGGTCTTCATGTTTTCATTTAATTCTCACACCATCCTTATGAAGGAGAGAGGACGGAGGTTATCGGCTCTACTTTCAAGAGGGTAAAATGGAGGCTCAGAGAGGGTAAATCCCTTTCCTAAGGCTCCCCAGCTCATAAAGGGCAGAGGTGAGACCCAGGTCTTCCGCCCCCAAATCACAACGCCTCTCTGCAGAACCCCACGTTCTCACTTCCTCGTTGCCGCTCTCCTGCACTCTCATTTCTGATTTCGGGCCTCTCCCACCTCTCATCCGTTCTCTGCTTAGCTCGGCTTCACCCACGTGGCTTCCTCTCCTCTTCGTCCTCTGCCCCAGGTTCCTCTTGCACAGTAACTGCCGGCCAACAGCCTCACACACTGAGCTGAAATGGACAGGTCAACCAGAGGCCCCGGCTCATCCCAGAGCCCACAAGCTACAAGCTACGAGCTACAAGCTTGGCTACAGGCTCTTTAGGGCAGGATCTTGCTCTGAAATGCTGCCACTGGCTGTCCCCCACCTGCTCTCCACCCTCCCGCTGTCCTGTCACCTCCATCTCACAAACACCCATCAAACCCCAGGATACTGGCCGCTGGATGGCAGGACTGTCCCCTGTGTTCCCAAATCACCTTAGGCTGTAGCACCTTGGGGGCTCATCTGTGTTTTTTTCACGCTTATTGTGATTTGTAGGACACTCTGGGAGCAAACAGATACCAGGGTGAGGGCTGACAGGAAAGGAAGACCCAGATGGCAGATTCTCCGGCCACACAAGGGACTGACTACCTGTGCGAGCTTCACTGCCTGACAGTCAACAAACCTGTACTTCAGGTAAAGGGAAAGTCTGTCCAAAAAAAAAAAAGTCTGCTTTGTTGTGGGTTTTTTCTTTTCACGCCAAGACTTCTGGGGTCATGTTTACTGACTCCCCTCCAAGACCAGGATCAGACCCAGACAGAAATGCAGGGACAGGACATAGAATTCCTGCGACACCTCAAGCCTGGCAGGAGTTCTTTTTGTCCCTTGACCCATCTCCTGTGCCACCCAGAGTGACAGCAGCCAGACCAGGCAGGCCCGAAAAGCCACAGAGAAGAAGTGACGCCCCCTCCCCGTCCTACACCCCAGGGGCCAGCGCCACGAGGGCAAGCTCTCACATCACGTGGCACTCTGGTTGGGTATCCTGGTATGACACTGCAGCTACGGAATCAGTCAAATAAGCTCACTGAACAAGGCTGAGGGTGTTCCAGCTTGAAGTTGACACCAGGATGGGTGGGGAGCAGGTAGGGAGTGGGTGGGGACCAGCCAGCCAGCCCTCCCGGCGTGACACAGCACCTCTCCGCCTGTCCTCTCAAATCCTTGCCAACTAAGGCCTCAGCACGGCCAGCAAAAGAGACCAGCCCCCTTCCCCCTCCTGTCTTTTGTCCTCCCTGACAGAGCACTCAACTAGGAGTCCACTATATCAGCGGTCCCCAACCGTTTTGGCGCCAGGGACCGGTTTTGTGTAAGGCAATTTTTCAACAGACGGCGGGGTTGGGCGGGGGAATGGTGCAGGCGATGGGGAGCAATGGGGAGCAATGGGGAGCGGCACAGGAAGCTTCGCTCGTAGCCCGCCACTCACCTCCCACTGTGCTGGCCCGTTCCTAACAGCCGTGCACTAGTACTGGTCCGAGGCCCAGGGGTAGGGGACCCCTGCACTATATGGATTCTTTCTTACTGGAAACGATGCAAAAGCACAAATGCTCATCGCCTCAGCTTGTTTTTTGGTTTGGGTTTGGGCTTGGGTTTTTGGCCAAGCTGCGCGGCTTGTGGGATCTTAGTTCCCTGATCAGGGACCGAACCCGAGCCCTTGGCAATGAAAGCACCGAGTCCTAACCACTGGACCACCAGGGAATTCCCTATCAGCTTGTTTTAAAAAGAAGATCATGCCTTCCTTCCATCGCCTTCCCAACCTTCCCGCCATCCTACACACACACACACACACACACACACACACACACACACACACACTCACACACACACTCACACTCACCCAGCAACACCTGAGGGTTGGTAAGAAGCCTGAGAGTGCTGTGAGCTCCTTTCGATGAACTCTGCATAAATATTAGAACATCTTTTGACCATGACCACCTGGCTATTTAAAGTGATCCTATACTATTTAAAAGAAAAAAATCTTAGGCTCTTTTCAGCTGAAGAAGAGAGAGCTTGGTAGCTGCTTGAGTAAGGTGACAGCCTCCCCTTTCCTTCGTGGCACAGTTTACACAGAAGGAAGAGAGCGGCTGGGCCAGGCAAGGCACGACAGGAACCTGGTCCCTTCCCAGCTCGGATGGAGACTAGAAAAACTTGGGATCTGCCACCCTCCTCCCCATCTGATTTTATTCTAACCAGCACAGATTTAATACACGTACACTGTATATGTATCTATGTGTATATATATATTTATTTATTTAAATATATAAATATATCAAATGTATACATATTTGCATACATTTATATGCTACACAGATTGTTTGCTTGTTGTGAGCCCATGCTCTAGACACTGAGAGTGTACTACTGCACTGTCGGTTTGTATTTCAGGCAAGGATGTCCCACGATTGTTTCTAGATGTTAACTGCAGTGGCTCCCAGGATTCCCAGCATGTCTGTCTGCTCCCTGAAAGCTCTTTGAGGGCTTCTCGTCATTACAGTTCCCTGAGTTTTCACTCTTTCCTGGCAAGCCATCTGACCTCTCTGCGCTGCAGCTGTGGTCACCGTCCGCCAACTCCATCCATCAAGACTATTCAAAATTGCAACCAGAAATTTTGTTTCCCCAAAATCTAGAATTAAAATTTTCTTTCCTTCAAACCTACATTTAGGTTTCATGCTTCATTTTTTTCCCCCTCAAATTCATTATTTATGCTCTTGGAATAGACAGGGCTGTGCACGAGAGAGAAAATGTCTACCTTTATTTCGTCATTTAGCCCCATTAGCTGAGGCCGCTCCCCCCCGTGGTTGCCCCTTGAACACTTACAATTGCCGTTAAACAGAAGAGCAGAGGACGGCAGAACGAAGGGGCCTTCGAGAGTCAAAGGTTGCAGACAAACAGCCCATGGGCTTGAAAGCCTCTGCCTGCTTCTCCTCAGAAGAAGCTGGGGTGCCAACCGGCAGGCCTTGCCCACAGCCATGAACCCTGGCCGGAGGGACATTTTGAGTGACCGAGAACCACCAGAGCACCACTCAGAGGAATCCATAACTGGTGATGGCATTTGCAGGATGCAGGAACGTGGGACCAGGAAGAGAGAAAAGCGAGAGGAAAGGCCCAGAGCCAGAGCTGCTGCTGCTCTGACCTGGGACAGAGGCGGGGACAGAGACAGAATTTTCAAAAGACCTTTTCACTTTTCTCATCTTCGGAACCAAGTAGCTCTCTCTCCCTTTTTCTTTATATTTTCAGTGGTTGTTACTGGTGCTCTTTACTTCCTTTTGTGTTAATTGAAGAAACACCGAAAGGCTATTTTGTGAAGATATCGCAAGCAACCCCATCGGCTCAGGACAGATTTTCCTTCGTTCTTAAGATGACAATTGTGAACCTGTGCTCCAGTGACACAGGGCATGTGACCAGTAAGACAACAGTTGGACGATGTCCTGAAACCCCTAACAATATGTGGTCAGAGGAGACTCACCAAGTCCATTTTTGATTCAGCAGCATTGCAGCTAAAAAGTTCTCAGCTCTGCCCTCATTTGCCCCTTGCCAGTGGTGGTACAGCAGGCGTGGGATGTGAGGGAGCTGGGCGGGAAACAGAAGGAAACAAAGTCTGATTGCCAGTTCAGCCCAGTCAGAGCTGCAGTAATACCCGCTCATGGACCATAGGTTATCCCAGCGAAATACGGGGCAGCAACACGCAGCAACACATTTTTTTCTTTTTTATATTGAAATATAGTTGCTGTACAATATTATATGTTACAGATGTCCAATATAGTGGTTCACAATTTTTAAAGATTATACTCCATTCATAGTTATTATAAAATATTGGGTATATTCCTCGTGTTGTACAATATATCCTTGTAGCTTATTTTATACCTAATAGTTTGCACCTCTTAATCCCCACCCCTATCTTGCCCCTCCCCCTTCCCTCTCCCCACTGGTGACCCCTAGTATGTTCTCTATACCTATGAGTCTGCTTCTTTTTTGTTACACTCACTAGTTTGTTGTATTTTTTAGATTCCACATATACGTGATATCATACAGTATTTGTCTTTCTCTGTCTTATTTCACTTCGCATAACGCCCTCCAAGTCCGTCCATGCTGCTGCAGATGGCAAAATTTTGTTCTTTTTTATGGCCGAGTACTATTCCATTATATATGTATATAAATACCACATCTTCTTTATCCATTTATCTGTTGATGGACGCTTAGGTTGCTTCCATATCTTGGCAATTGTAAATAATGCTGTCATGAACATTGGGGTCTATGTATCTTTTCAAATTAGTGTTTTTGTTATTTTCAGATATATCCAGGAGTGGAATTGCTGGGTCATATGGTAGTTCCATTTTTCGTTTTTTCATTTTCTGAGAAACCTCTATACTATTTTCCACAGTAGCTGCACCAATTTACAGTCCCACCAGCAGTGCACAAGGTTCCCTTTACTCCACATCCTTGCCAACATTTGTTATTTGTGTTCTTTTTGACGACAGCCATTCTGAAAATGTCAACAAATTGAACCAGCACTGATCAAGTGCCTGCTTTATCCAAGTTTTAATATACAGTTTTTCATTTAGCTTTCTGTTATGGGCTGAACTGTGCCCCCCACCCCCCAAAAATTCATGTGTTGAAGTCCTAACCCCCAGTTCCTCAAAATGGGACTCTATTTGGAGACTGGGTCATTAAAGAGGTAGTTAAGGTAAAATAAGGTTGTAGATCCTAATCCAATCTGACTGGTGTCCTTATAAGAAGAAGAGATCAGGGTACAGATCAAGGAACGACTATGTTTAGACACAGGGAGAAGACGGCCACCCACAAGCCAGAGAGAGAGGCCTCAGGAGAAACCAACCCTGCAGACACCTTGATCTCGGACCTCCAGCCTTCAGAACTGTGAGAGAACAGGTTTCTGTTGTTTCCGCCCCCAGTCTGTGGTATTCTGCAGCCCGAGCAGATGAGGGCACCTTCTCAACAGCCTGTACACTCAGAACAGAAGCAAGGATATAAAAGCTCAGTGATAGAAAGTAACTTGCTCAGAATCAGAATTGTGAGGGGGAAAAGCAGGCATGAAAAGGCATCCTCTGTCCTCAACTCAGGAGCCTTGAACAGACAGTGCAGTTTCCAGCTCCTGAAGACAGGAGAGGCACTGGGCAAGAACGTCCCGTCCTACGGAGTGAACCCAGGGATTAAACCCATAACTGCCCACCCTGGGCAGCTCTAGAGAAATCATTGACGTGGAGGTCCATGAGGGGCTGCAGTGAGGCTGGCCTGTCTCCTGCCGCTCGGAGGAGTGAAGCCCTGAGCAGCTTCACGGGCAGGTCCCTCCCCAGGGCTCCATGTGTGTCACACCAGGTGATCCCCACTGCATCCCATGAGCTCGGGACTTCCATTTTTCCCCATAGCTTTCCTCTCTCGGGTGCCCTCCATTACATCGATTCAAAGAAGACCTCTGCTTCAGAAAGTATTCTTTGGGTCACTTCTTGTGGTGCTGTTTTATGCCACTCCTTGTCTGCTCCTTCTAGCACTTTCTCTCCATCTTCCTTTCTCACAGAAATGCTATCTTCTCTTGCACGCTACACATTATACACATGCAAGCTGACCATGTCTTTATTCTCTACAACTGTGGCCCCTGAAATTAAATATTCTATATTCAACTCCCACTAGACAGGAGGGTTGGAAATAGGTGATGGAACACAGGAGACAATGAGACTAGTTGGCTCTCGCAGAGTTTACAGGTGAGTATCAAAGATGAAAGCAGACAATTACTTACAAATTAGACGCATTTCCTTACCAAAATAGAGACATATGGGACTAAAGCAAGTTGTCGAATGAGCTGCCCGAGAATGTGGCATCTCAGGGAAACCTGAATGGTCAGGGCTTGGTGAGGCCAGGCGGGAGCGAGGATGAACCAGGCAGAACAAAGAGCTCGTTGGCTTTTCGCATCAGAGCAGGTTTGGCTGAGCTGGGAGCCTGCACAATCGTGTGACGGGCATGAATGAGGTGAGAGGATGCAGAAGCCACACTGTGCCCATCCTGAGAAGCCACCACAAGGACTATGCACTATATACCAAGGATAACAGGACCACACAAAGTTTTCTTTGTTTGTTTGTTTAACTTTTTTTCTTCTTCTTCTTCTTCTTCTTTGGCCATGCTGTGCGGCTTGAAGGATCTTAGTTCCCAGGTCAGGGATTGAACCCAGACCTGGGCAGTGAAAGCACCGAGTCCTGAGCACTGGACCGCCAGGGAATTCCCAAAGGGTTTTTTTTGTTTGTTTGTTTGTTTGTTTTTTGTGTGTGGTACGCGGGCCTCTCACTGTTGTGGCCTCTCCCGTTGCGGAGCACAGGCACCGGATGCGCAGGCTCAGCGGCCATGGCTCACGGGCCCAGCCGCTCCGCGGCATGTGGGATCTTCCCGGACCGGGGCACGAACCTGCGTCCCCTGCATCGGCAGGCGGACTCTCAACACTGCGCCACCAGGAAAGCCCCCCCAAAAAAGGGTTTTTAATAGAGGAAAAACTTGGTCTGATATGGAGGAGGAGCTGAGAGCTTATTTTACTTTTTATTTAAAATTTTTGATACGCAATAATACCTTCACATGTTTTCAAACACCAGAAAGCATGAGAAGGTGTTCAGTAAAAGCTCCTCCCTCGTCCCTCATTTGCTTCTCTCCTAAACAGGTATCGATTTTTTATAGTCTCTTATGTGTCCTTCCTGACTTTTTCTATACTCACTCATAATCAAATAAAACTAGCAATTCTTATTTTTCTCCTTACATATTCAAAAAATAGGGCTTCCCTGGTGGCGCAGTGGTTGAGAGTCTGCCTGTCGATGCAGGGGACACGGGTTCGTGCCCCGGTCCGGGAGGATCCCACATGCCGTGGAGCGGCTGGGCCCGTGAGCCATGGCCGCTGGGCCTGCGCGTCCGGAGCCTGTACTCCGCAACGGGAGAGGCCACAACAGGGAGAGGCTCGCGTACCGCAAAAAAAATAAAAAAATAAAAAAGAAGTAGCATACCATGCGCTGTGTTCTGTACCTTGAATTTCTCTGTGATAGCTCTTGACTGTTTTGCATATTGTCGATTTAGCTCTTAGTGTTAGTATGAGTATGAGTACGAGTGTTAATATTAGTATTAGTATCAGTTATCTTTTCACAAATGTAAGTTTCTCCTCTCTGACCAGATGGTACTGAGAGGCAGAAGCTGAGTCTTATTCAATTTTGTATGAGGTAGGCGTTCGTTAAAAAAAATCTGTTGAATTGAAGTAGGTGAAGAAAGAGTATCTTTGTCAAATAAATCAGTTACTATTGAAAAAAACAAATGCTTCATCTGGCCTATTCACTTGAAATTTTACTTTTACTTAGGCTACTTTCCCAAGAGTCACAAAGGTAGACAGAATACATAATGAACCCACTCCGCCATGCCCCAGCTTCAACAGTTACCAACATTTTGACGAGCTTGATTCTCATCTATGCACACCACCCATCCACTCTGGGGAAGGAGAGGGCTGAAGTATTTTAAAACAAAGACATCATGTCACTTCCTCTGTAAATACCCGAGAATTCACCTCTAACCGATAGAGCCTTCGCTTCGCGAACAGAAGGGTGTGCAGGCAAAATTAAGAGTAGCTCTTCAGCTAATGTCCACGCCGTGGTCAGATTTCCCTGATTTTCTCCAGAAGGTCTGTATACACTTGGCTTGTTGAAATCAGGAGTCACGCTCAGCCCACAGATAACACTTGGTCACTGTGTTGACAGTTCTTACACCTCTTTGATTCCATCACAATCCCCTCTCTTCCCTCTTCTCTCTCTTGCGTGCCACTGATTTGTTAGAGAAACCAGGTCATCTGTCCTGCTCAGTGCCCCACATTCTGCATTTGTCTGATTGCTTCTTTGCGGTCATATAACTTATTTTCTGTCCCCCATATTTTCCTTGAAACTGGCAAGATTTGTGTTTGGAAAATGTAATCCAAGTTGCTGTGAGGAGAACTGATGGGAGGTGGGAGAGTGGACAGTGAAAGGCCACGCTGTCCCCCAGGCAGGAGAGAAGGGTTCCCTACATGACAGCGGTGGCACATAGCTCCAGGGGTGCGAGGACAAAGAAGTGGGATGATTCAAGAAAAACTTAGGAGATATGCTCAACCAGACTGCTGGCTAATCGGGAAGGAGGATGCTTCTTGACGCTCTGTGAAGAATCTGGGTCTCCCCATGAGACAAACGGAAAAGTCTGCTTCCCCTGGAAACATTTACATGTTTTCTGACAATCTCCTCACAATAATCATTTATGACAAATTTTAAGGGCATGCAAAGTTGTAGTATTATTGTTGGTATTAAATTTTATTGCTGTGGCTTTAAAATGTAGACAAAAATAATTCCTTAAGTAGCTGGAAATTGTAATGATACTCTTGGGAATAGATTTTATTGCTATGGATACTGTAAAGCACAAAGATAATAAATTTAAATTGTGGTATTAGTATTGGGAATATATCTTATTGCTCTGGCTAGAACACAAAGAAGCAGGACCCCGAACTTGCTTCTCCCCAGCAACAGGTTTATATGAAATGATGCTGGATCTGGTGTGTAGGGAGGATCAAAGGTCACCAGCATCACAGATCACGTGACAAGGTGATAAACCTGGGCTGATGGGAGAAGGTAGAGAGAGGCTTGTCTCTTACAGGTGGCCAGGGAGCTGGAGAGACACAGGCCCAGTGTCTCTGAGTAGGAGGTGCAGGTGGTCACATGGCCTGCGGGAGGGTCATCTGGGAGGAACTGCTGCAAATCCACCCCCACTGAGATGTCTTTGCATCCCACCCGCTAGCACACGCACTGCTTCACACGCTCCCGATTTGAGTCTAGTTTTGAAAACAAGCTCTACAGACCATTTGGGTTTGGGTATTGTATGGTCTTTCACGTCATGAACACTGCCCGCGGCTCCCTCCGTATCCATCTCAGTGGAGGGACCCCCATGCTCCTGGGCAGAAGCAGCCTAGAAGCTGCTGACTCTCCTCTCTCTCTCACCACGGCACATCATCAGCCACTAGCCCTGCTGATTCTGCCTCCCCAAGTATCTTTCACAGCAGTTGCTGTCTCTCCACCCCATCTCAGGCTGCCATCATTTCTCACAGCGTCTTTACTGTTTCGGATCCCGCACCTTGCAGCCCATCCTCCACGCTCATCATCATAATAACCACTTTCATTGAGCAGCAGTAATGTGCCGGGGACGGTGCTCAGCACCTTACATCCGCATCTCATCTGACCCTCACGACTTCCCGATGGTGGAGGGACATCTCTTTTTCATAAATGAGGAAACTCGGTTCAGAGGTTAAACATTAAAAGACATAATAGACAACGAAAATCACCAGGCATAAGCAGAAAATAAACATTAGTTTTTTGTTTTAAACATCTTTATTGGAGTATAATTGCTTTACAATGGTGTGTTAGTTTCTGCGTTATAACAAAGTGAATCAGCTATGTGTATACATATATCCCCATATCCCCTCCCTCTTGCGTCTCCCTCCCACCCTCCCTATCCCACCCCTCTAGGTGGTCACAAAGCACTGAGCTGATCTCCCTGTGCTATGCGGCTGCTTCCCACTAGCTATCTATTTTACATTTGGTAGTGTGTATATGTCCATGCCACTCTCTCACTTCGTCCCAGCTTACCCCTCCCCCTCCCCGTGTCCTCAAGTCCATTCTCTACGTCTGCAACTTTATTCCTGGTCTGCCCCTAGGTTCATCAGTACCATTTATTTTTTTTTAGATTCCATATATATGTGTTAGCATATGGTATTTGTTTTTCTCTTTCTGACTTACTTCACTCTGTACGACAGACTCTAGGTCCATTCACTTCACTACAAATAACTCAATTTCGTTTCTTTTTATGCCCGAGTAATATTCCATTGTATATATGTGCCACATCTTCTTTATCCATTCATCTGTCAATGGATACTCACGTTGCTTCCATGTCCTGGCTATTGTAAATAGTGCTGCAGTGAGCATTGTAGTTCATGACTCTTTTTTTTTTTTTTTTTTTTTTTTTTTGTGGTACGCGGGCCTCTCACTGTTGTGGCCTCTCCCGTTGCGGAGCACAGGCTCTGGACGCGCAGGCTCAGCGGCCGTGGCTCACGGGCCCAGCCGCTCCGCGACGTGTGGGATCTTCCCAGACCGGGGCATGAACCCATGTCCCCTGCATCGGCAGGCGGACTCTCAACCACTGCGCCACCAGGGAAGCCCCATGACTCTTTTTTGAATTATGGTTTTCTCAGGGTATATGCCCAGTAGTGGGACTGCTGGGTCATATGGTCGTTCTATTTTTAGTTTTTTTTGTGTGTGTGTGGTACGCGGGCCTCTCACTGCTGTGGCCTCTCCCGTTGCGGAGCACAGGCTCCGGACGCGCAGGCTCAGCGGCCGTGGCTCACGGGCCCAGCCGCTCCGCGACATGTGGGATCTTCCCAGACCGGGGCATGAACCCATGTCCCCTGCATCGGCAGGCGGACTCTCAACCGCTGCGCCACCAGGGAAGCCCTATGTTTAGTTTTTTAAGGACCCTCCATACTGTTCTCCATAGTGGCTGTATCAATTCACATTCCCACCAACAGTGCAAGGGGGTTCCCTTTTCTCCACACCCTCTCCAGCATTTACTGTTTATAGATTTTTTGATGATGGCCATTCTGACCAGTGTGAGGCTTAGGTCCTTTTTTATTCTTTAATACTCCTATTGTCATTTCTTCCTTCCTCCCTTCCTTCCTTCTTTCCTTCCTTCCTTCTTCCCTCCCTCCCTCCTTCCCTCCCTTCCTTCAACAAATAAACCCCTTGGAATTAAACACAATAGCACTGCCAATTTCTCCAGACTCATCCATCAGCACAACCCTAAGTAAGGGTAGCACTCATTAACAAAGTAACGTGTAGTTCTTGGAATGCCATTTGCTCTTATCTAGAATGTAATCCCTTTCCCTTTCATTATCTCAAGTCCTATTATCCTTCCATATTTGTTTTAGACATCATCACCAGGAAGGCTACTTTTTTTTTTTAATTGGAGTGTAGTTGCTTTACAATGTTGCGTTAGTTTCTGCTGTACAGCAAAGTGAATCAGCTATACGTATACATATATCCCCTCTTTTTTGGATTTCCTTCCCATTTAGGAGGAAGTCTACTTTTAAACTATGCATTTCCAAACACCATGAGCACACGCGTGTACACACACGGCTGGATCTCTGGCTTCCTCCTGGCTCCTACTGTACCCTGAGCATCTCCCTATCTTGGTGTTTATCGTACTACATTGTAACCATCCCCCTGGTCTTGGAAGCACTTCTGGACTGTAACCGGCCTGAGGGCAGGGACTGTGTCCTTTGTGTGTAAGCTCCCAGAATCGGCTGCCTGAATCCCAGTTCACAGTGAGCACTCAGTGACAGCTTGCTGAGTGAATACACAAGTAAACAAAAAGGATAAAATACAATGAATTCAACAGTGATTATTAGAACAATGAGACATAAGCCTCTTCAATCTCAAAGAAATTTCAGGTCATGCTTTATTTAGTTTGAGGAATTATATTTATACACTACATTTCAAATTCAATCCGCAGTTACTCACCTGTTCTCAAACACCCAGCAACACGCTACCTATAAACTCAAGGCAGACCAAAATTAATGGAGGATAAGCAGTCCTTCTCAGTGGCCTTCAGCGAGTGCATGGAAAAGATCACCATAGCAACCACACAAATAAATATTGGGAGTAATGTTTACCGTGTCACAGCAAACTTGGAACGCTACAATCAGTTAAAGAAATTAGGTTTAGTAAGTTTGAATGCTCTCAAATGCCGGAATCAGCCCAACTTCTGTGAGCTTCTTGTTTGGGAGAAAACTCCTAAATTCTCAAGTTACACGAAGCTCTGTGCTTTGCATTTGGTCGCCATTGAGGTCAGAAACTTGCAGAGTCAGAGTATGGAATCTGAGCATATGGAAAGTCCGAGAAGCCGACAGGAACCAGGCCTCTGACCAGCGCCGCTTCCTGCCTCCATTTCTGTTTCCATAGAAATGACCATTGGCTCAGCAAAAACAAGTTCAAGATTCTTCCACTTTGTTTTCCTTTCTTCTTCCTTTGAGATAACCCCTCAAAGTTGTGCTAATTAGAGAAAATGGGCTCGTGGATGAAATTTGAAATGTTTGAGAAGTTAAATATCCTCCTAGTAGCAAGAGCGTGTCTCTACTCTGTCTCACATGGGCCTGCTCCAGTGACAGTTACCCGCCCCCATCTGGGGAGGTGCTCACAACCTCTGGATCTACAATCATCTTTCCGGTCACTTCCAGCAGTTGGATAACCTTTATGACTGAACACGTTGCTGGGGATTCACGATGGTCCCTATCAAACTGAGATGAATGCATTCCCTAATGTCTGTTTTTATTACATTAGCCTGGGAAGATGAAATCAAAAGGACTACGTTCAACAAAAATGTCCTGTGTCGACAGTTCAATACTCTTTCTACAGGCCCTGGAGATTGCCCTGATTGTGTGCTGGATAAAGGCTAAACGTGCAGCTACCTGTTAGTCTGACAAGGCTGTTCTCAAGCCAGCAGGTTGCTTAGGCTTCTTCTTCTTTTTTTTTTTTTTTTTTTCACAGCAGCCCTCTAATTCCAACAAACCTACTGGATTAACAAAAACCTGAAAGTAAGATAGCACAAAATGCTATCCCTGCATGAGCTACTCTTCTACTTTGCAAACTACAATTACACCAGTTCAACCTAAATGGCCCCGAACATTATTTCATTAATTCAAGCCATTTCAGAACTGGTAAATATTCCCTCTTCTTGGATTTTCTGTTATTATTCGTTCTCAGCAGAGAATCACGAAGCAGGCAGAGGCCACAACGGAGAACGGCGCCAACGGCACAGTCAAGATGACAGGAAGTGAGGGGCTGGCACAGGAACGGGAGTGAGAGTTGACAAAGTCGATTCGGATAGAAAAAGAGAGAAAACGAACAGGGGGAAAGAGAGAGAGAGAGATCAAAGAGAGGCATATCAAGGAGGAACTCTCCAGGTGGGTAGATGGAGCTGAACGGGCTGGTCCAGGGCCCGCGGCTGGCGTGGGACAGTCATCTAGGAAACCAGGTCCAGCCCCGCTGAGCCCCACGGCCGCCGGGCATGTGCAGAACCTGAGCCGGCTTTCAAGACCCGCGTGCAAGACACCTTAGGGTCTGAGAGTCAAATCCTTTAAAGAGACTTCTTCCTGTGACAGAATCCTTGGACCAATACAGATGCAAGTGTTAGTTAATTTACAAGAGAAAAAAAAAATGTCTTAACATTCTTAGTTGGTCCAAGATCTTCGTTCAGTAAAAGAGCCTTCCGAGCTGGGAAAGAGGATTTGGGGGAAGATCGTGGAGTTGGGCGCAGACAAACGACTTGTGTATTCTCAGCAGCTGTGTGCTGGGCAGGAAAGGAGGAGGACAGGGAAACAATATATCTCACTCGTGGATTCATTTCCATGGCAGCTGACGGTTAAGAGGAGGGATTTTGAAAAGAGAAGGACCTTGATTCCAATAGCAGCTTTGCTACTTACTAGATGTGATGGGGGGTAAGTTATTGAACTTCTACAAGCTACCATTTCCCCATCTATAAGAAGGAAATCCAAATAGCACCTACGTGAGAGAGTTTCTGTGAGAACTAAAGGTGCGGATAAGAGCTTAGGAAATTGCTGGGTACCTCTTTGACCTCAAAGGAAGGTTAGATAGTATTGTTTGAAGCAGAATAACATATGAGATGAATAGAACTAGATCTTAGGAGTCTATGAGAGTGAGGGAAAGGGGTTAAAGCCAATCTGAGGGTTTTAATTCTCATTAGCAAAACTGGGACATGAAGCTTCACGTTGGTGTGTAGCATCTTTCTAAGATCAGGTACTAGAAAAGGAAAGATATTCTAGAAAGAGGGAGGAGTCCACCTGCACCATCTGCACCATCAGTCCCTTCCTGCTGGTGAAGATGGCCGTTTGCACCTGTGAGGGAGAGAGGGAGGGAGGGAGGGAGGCACCCAGGAAGTGCTGGGAAGGGAAGGGGTCACAATGGAGGTGGGACTGAAACCAGTGGAGATGGGGAAAGGATTGGCAGGGATGCAGGTCAAGCTGGAAGTTCTCCTTTCGGAACAACAAACATTTCCTGGAAAATGTCAGGTGCTAATCTCGGGGACAGCTCTGCCGGGAAGAAGGGCACCTGCCCACACGTCCTACGGGCAGACGTTTGGGGGAGCAGGGGGTCTTCCGTCATTGT
This sequence comes from Tursiops truncatus, assembly GCF_011762595.2. Taxonomy (NCBI): domain Eukaryota; kingdom Metazoa; phylum Chordata; class Mammalia; order Artiodactyla; family Delphinidae; genus Tursiops; species Tursiops truncatus. The sequence goes on along the minus strand of NC_047050.1, from coordinate 7,890,021 downwards.
TCGAGCTGAGCTGAATGGCCAGCTGGAGCTCTTGGGCGTTGTGCTAGCCTGGATTTCACACTGTTTGCACAATTACAGAACAACAGACAACAGAAAAGGTGCCAATTCTCTCTTCAAAGGCACATGAACACCCCTCGCTCCCGAGGCTGGTTGCAGCATGCAGACACCGCTGATTCCCGCATCCTTCCCCCTTTGGTACCTCATTCAGGGCCCAGAGCCCTCCCAAGGGGCATCTCCACACCCCCCTCTTTTGGATGGAGAAAGAGCTCCTTGCTGATGAGCATCTAGGACCCAGGCTCACACTGTGGTGGCAGCAGAGGCTTTTGCTGCCCTTTTTGCCCTCCTGGCTGCTGGGGAGGGAAGCCAGCTGCATCCCGAAAACAGTTCCACTCAGCAAACAATGCAGTGCCCCGACGAGTCATAATGAGGTCTGGTTCAAGTGCTGGCACGCACACAAAATATTAATTAAAATAACGTGCATGATAAATAATATTGGAATCCAAAGCATAGGACTCCTGGAAAGTCACAGTTGGCAATTACTTGAGCGCCTGCTAACACGTACTCAGAATTCCAGGGTTGCTTCCATGACAAAATCAGTCTTGGGGAGGTGACCTTGAGAGGTCGCCTTGTGTGGCATCCTCCTGTTCATAAACTGAACAATGTCTAAGCAACCCCGGAAGAAGAGTATCCATCCTGATTTTCAGGTGCTAAGGAAAGAAATTCCTCGAGAACTCAATAATTTAATTTCATAATAAATACTGGAGTACCAGCTAGGCTGAGGCTCTCTCTGCTTAGCACTGGGGATAAGGGGATGAGGGATGGGAGGGATCCGTGGTTCTGGTTTTCAAGAAGTAACTGGTTATTGGCAGATAGAAAGTCCTTCTATATGCCTCACCTAAATCTTTCATGCTGCTGTTAAAAACCCATTGCCACCTGTTTAATCCTTGACTGAGGACCCCACAGGATTCCAGTTCAAACGTTTCTAGAGCCTTTCTTAGCTACCAGGGACTTGGGGAGAGGGGTGACAACAGGTAAGTGTCCCTGGTACTTCTGCACTACTGAGGTTTCCCACCAACTCCAACAAGTAAAGCAAATTGTGCACCATCTAATTTATCTAGACCCTTAAAAATGATTACCAAATGTATGGCCCTGGTTAGTACAGAAACCTAACTGGGAGAGGAAAAGACCCCATTATCTTAATTCCAAAAGCATTTTCTATTTGTGGCTCAGGCAACATTTCAGCATCTCATTAAACGTGTTTAATTTCATTCCCTCAACAGTGACCCACATACCACACCAGTGACCACAACTTCGGTGCCCCAGCCCCTGAATTCTATTAGTGTTCAGAAAGCCTCCTGCTTGCAACATAATGTTCAATCAGTGCAGAGAAATTAATTAAATTAAAATTATTTTTATTGTGATTTAATTAGCTCGATTTAATTACTTTGTTCACTGACTGAGCATTCTGTTGTTACAGGCAGATCCTCGCTTTCATTCGTGGCATGAATGTTCCCACAGAATTACACATTTTCTCTGTTCAGCCATTGGAGCAGGCCGGGGGAGTCTGCCAGAAACCCACGATTTATCACAATCAACATCATCACAAATTATAGGAAGCATCCAGCAATATAACTTCTAAATAAGTGTCTGAAAGCAGGTCACAGCGCCAGCCTCGGCTGTTAATCCATCATATTTCATAGTCGACCCGACAGCTTGTCCAATTAGCCACGCCTGCTGCCTCTCTGGGCGCCCGAGTGAGGGGTCCAGCTCCTGCACAGGCTGGCACCCCTAAAAAGGCCTGGCCGGCCCTCCTTGGCCTCCCCAGGCCCCAACTCCACGCTCACTGTGGCTGTTCAGGCTGCCCTTCCTGCTGCTTCTCCCTCTGAGCCTGAGCTTCACCGTCTGAAATTCAGTATTTCCTCTGATTGCAAAAGTAGGCAACAAACCACAGTGCCTAGCAATCCCTGGGACTGAGTCACCAGAGCACACCAGACACTTCCATGATTACATTACAGCTACTGTCGGTATCTTGGAACCCCTTACTTTCCTCACCACTTCAAAACAGCAGTGGGTATTCGACCCCCCAGTAGATCACACGTGAACTCAACCTTTCTCCCCTGCAGGCCAGTCCATGATGCCGTGTGTGATTCAAGCTGGACCACAGTGGCCGTCACAGTGGTGTTTTACAGAAATGAGATCAGCTCTAGCTTGGCTATATTTGAAATGTGTCATCTTGATTACTGTGCTCAAAGCTGTGCAGAGTTGTTTTCTTATGTTCTAACAACAGTGTGTCAATATATTTGGCTTTCTGCACTGTCTTACGTGTTTTATTTTATGATCTGAATCCATTCTCCTGAGAAGGGATTCTATACGCTTTGCTAGACTGCTCTAACAACAGAGGCCTAAGCTTTTTTTTGGTCTCTGTGTTAGCTTCCTGTGGCTACTGTAACAAATTACAATTTTGGTGGCTTCAAACAACAGAAATTTATTGTCCTATAGTTCTGGAGACTAGAAGTTCAACCTCAGTCTCACTGGGCAGAAATCAAGGTGTCCTGGGGCCATGCGCGCTCCAGAGGCTCCAGTGGAGAATCCTTGCCTTGCCTCTTCCAGCTTCTAGGGGCCACTAGCATTCTTTTGCTTGTGGCTGCATCACTGCAATCTTTGCCTCCATATTCACGTCGCTTTCTCCTCTTCTGTGTGTGCGATCTCCCTCTGCCTCTCTAAGTACAGTTTTGATGGCATTGAGGGCCCAACTGGATAATCCTGGAAACTCTCCCCATCTCAAGTTCTTTAACTGAGTCACATCTTCAAAGGCTCTTTTTCCAAATAAGGTAACATTTACAGGTTCCAGGGATTAGGTCCTGATATTTTGGGGGCCACAATTCAGTCTGCTATAGTCCCTACGCTTAATTCTTTATTGACCATACAATTCTGTCCTTGAGGAAGGGACACAAAATGATTTCAAAAATGTGACAAAATTGGTAGCAAGTTAAAATAGATGTCCATGCAAAGCCCACTGCAATAGTTAGATAAGAGTTCATGTGATGGTTAAAGAGACAGCAAGACTTTTTTTAAAAATTAAGTGTTTACCATGGCCCAGGAGAAGAAACAGGCCTGTTTCTTCACCTCCAGATGAAGAAAGTACAAGCTTTGCAAGCCTTGCTTCTAGAACGTGTGTGGTTCTTGGGCCCTGAGATCTCACGGGGCCCAGGTTGGCAGTTCTGCTTTTCCCTCCTCCACCTTGTCCTGCCCAGAGGGGGCTGTATTTGTGTGCTCTGCAAAGTGCTGAATGAGGAACTTATGCCACTGACCAGAAGTGAAAAAGGGCAGGGACTGTGTGTTTTTCAATTAAATAGAACAAGAGGAAGGAAGTGTTAACTTTGACGTGAGCTGTTCAGGCTACCGATGAGAACAAAATCCCTGCAGTCAGGTGCGCCAGCCCAGAGTTTATCCAAAAGGAGTTCTACAGCCGCCTCTTCTGAACATCATGAAAATGGTGCCTGGCAGATCCAGCAGCAGCCTGATCCCCTTCTCTGTCTCCCTGCCCCAGTTATGCCTCTTTAACTCATGTGATTTCATTCACAAAACCTGACCTCTCCAAGTGCCGGTTTCTTCAACCGGGCCTGATGTTCTACGTGGGCTCCTTAAAGGCAGGACTCACTCTTCATGCCCTGTGTGAAGCTTTGAGCACATGGCCTGGCACGCAGAGGACCCTCAATCAATATCCACTTATCTGGGGCTTCCCTGGTGGCGCAGTGGTTGAGAATCTGCCTGCCAATGCAGGGGACATGGGTTCGAGCCCTGGTCTGGGAAGGTTCCACATGCCGCGGAGCAACTAGGCCCGTGAGCCACACTACTGAGCCTGTGCGTCTGGAGCTTGTGCTCCGCAACAAGAGAGGCCCGTGCACGGCGATGAAGAATGGCCCCCGCTCGCCGCAACTAGAGAAAGCCCTCGCACAGAAATGAAGACCCAACACAGCCAAAAATAAATAAATAAAATTTTTTAAAAAATGATTTACATTAAAAATATATATATATCCACTTATCTGAACCAGATGTCTGTCTTACCTGACTCACAGTCTCAAAGTCATGCCGGGCGCGCTGCCTCTGAGGATAATTCCAAAACTCTGCACAGACAGACGGCATCAGTATTGCTGCAGATGTCGTTGTTCTTGCACTGACTCACTTTGCAAGGTCCCTTCCAGCCACATGACACTTTCATCCCTCTTAAATTTAGCCTCACAGAATGAGCATCTGTCCTGGAAATGAGTAGAAAGAGGTCTCTGTTATACCCGTGCTCTTCAATTCAGAGGGCACGCGCTGTCAGTGGGAGACTGTGCACAGACCCTGGTGCCCATAGGCGGGCTGGAGAGACCTTTGAATTATCTAGTTCAACACCCTCCCTTTACAGCTAAGAAAGCTGACAGCTGTCTAATGTCACAAGGCTGGCTGGCAGCAAAGAACCCAGGGAGCTAGGACCCACTGCTACTGTCTTCTGGCCTGGTGTTTTCTCCACGCTATTACACTCCTTCTTTGACCCAAGGTCTTAGCTTGGCCTGGTAGAACTGGCCCAGCACACTACCTCACAGCTAAGTGCTCCAAACTATCAAAGGGTTGAGTATGTTACCGATTCCTCTCACACAGTCTGGGTTGTAAGAACCCATAAATAAAAACCATTGCAAGGTACTCAGAAAGTGTAGAATGTTTTGCTAGGACTCGATTTTGTAGTATATCATTTTGATTCCCTCTTCTTGTCTTCTTTGTGTTTTTGTTTTTCTTTAGTTATTTTCTTGGTGGTTACCTGGGGGGTTACAATTAACATCTTAAATTTATAACAACCTGGTTCGAATAATACCAACTTATTTTCCATAGTGTCAAACATTCCACACCTATACGTCTCCATCTCTCCCCCTTTATATTGTTATCGTCACAGATTACATCTTTGCACATTGTGTGCCCGTTAACATAGACTTATAATCATTGTTGTATGAATTTTCCTATTAAATCATATGGGAAAAAGAGAGAAGTTACAAATCATTACCAAAGTGCAGTATTATGCACTTTTAAATCCAGATACTAGATTTTATATTTAACTATGTAGCTATCTTTACCAATGTTCCTTATTTTTTCTTACGGGTGAGATTTACAGTCTACTGGCCTTTCATCTGAGCCTAAAGGACTCCTTTTAACATTTATTTTACAGCAAGTCTATTGCTAATGAACTCCCTTGGCTTTTGTTTATCTGGAAATGTCTTAATTTCTCCTTCAGTCTTGAAAGATAGTTTTGCCAGATATAGAATTCTTGACATTTTTTTTTCCTTCAGGCCTTTAAATATGTTATCCCATTGCCTTTGGCCTCTATGCTTTTCGAAGAGAAACCAGCTGTTAATCTTATTGAGGATCCCTTGAACATCGTGAGTTACTTCTCTCTTGCTGCTTTCAAAATCCTCTCTTTGTGAGTTTTGACAGTTTGACCATAATGTGTCTTGGTGTGAATCTCTTTGAGTTTATCCTGCATGGAGTTCATTGAGATTCCTGGACATGTATATTCATGTACTTCCAGATTTGGGAAGTTTCTGGCCATTACTTATTCAAAATTTTTTTCTTCCCCTTTCTCACTCTCTCCCCCTTCCTCTCTCTCTCCTACTTCTAGGACTCCTACAATGTGTACGTGAGTATGTTTGATGGTATCCCTCACATCCCTCATGCTCTTGTTCATTTTTCTTCACTCCTTTTTCTTTCTATTCTTCAGACTGGATAATTCCAGTTGTCTTATCTTCGATTTATTGCCTGCTCAGATCTGACATTTAACCCCTCTAGTAAGTTTTTCATTTTGGTTATTATACTTTTCACCTCCGGAATTTTTTGGTTCCTTTTTATAATTTCTATCTCTTTGCTGGTATTCTCATACCAACAATGTTCATGTATTGTTTTCTTGATTTCCTTTAGTTCTTTGCCCATATGGTTTCTTTTAGCCCACTGAACATATTTAACACAGATTTAACACCTCCGTCTAATAATTCCAATGTCTGGAATTCCTCAGGACTGATTTCTGTCAAACTCTTTTTTTCTTGTGAATGGGTCATGTTTTCCTGTTTCCTTGTATATTTTGTATTTTTGTTATTATTGTTGAGAACTGGATATTCTGAGAAGTGTGTTAACTCAACTCTAGAGATCTAGTTCTCCCACACCTCAGGGATTGCTGAATCTTGCTTGTTGAACTTTTCCAAACTATTTTAGCGACAGGTGTGTTCCTTGCTTTGTGTGGTCCCTCATGTTTCTGTTATCTCTGCAGCCAGATTTCCTTAAATGTCTGCCTCCCAGAAGAGCTGCAGGGGAGAAAAAAAAAAAGGGTCCTGTCTCTTTAAATCCCCTCAAAAGCCGCTTCAACACGTGGAAGGGCTGACAGTTCCTGCCAGCTCAGTCACTGTTTTGGCGGATGGGTAGATTCCTGGAGATTTCTACTCTGCTTTCTCCCCATGAAGTCACCCAGTAGTGACTGACTGATTCTTATTTAGAAAAAAGAGAAAATAATTATTAATTTAAAATTCAAAGTACACGTTTTTTTCCAAACATGAAAAAACATTTCATAAAATGTGGGTCTTAACTTTCTCATGGTCTCTCAGAAGAGATTAAACAACCCAGTGATTTTTATCTGCCATCTTTAAGTCACATACATTCTAAAACTCACTTTAGGAGGCAGGCACGTATAAAACACGCTGGAAACATGATCTGAAAAAAAACTTAGACCTAGAAGAGTCTAGCAGGAGGGTCAGAATTGAGAGACCAAAGCGATGTTGCTAAATGAGGTACATCTTCCAGAGCATGAAGAAAGCTTGTTCTCAGGATCAAGGAAAGTTTAATCAAGAGAAATATTGACTCTGAGCCCAAAAAAGTCCCTGCCCTCCCTGTACTTATTGTATGCACTCTTAGCTCTTGGTCACCTGGTGTCTTGTGGCATCCCCATCTTGTGGTCCTATTTGGTCACTTAACTTGCATACCATTTAACTTCCACTGGAATAGGTGTCCTTTACTTCAGCATAATTAGATCTCTTTTGAGAACAAGAAGAATTTCTTAAACATTATGATTAAGCTGAAGAAGGAGAAGAAGGAGAGGGGTATAATAAAGGGTGTATTCCTTTCCTCGGGCTGCTATAACAAATTACCACAAACTTGGTGGCTCAAAACAAAAACATTTGTTCTCTCACAGTTCTGGAGACCAGAAGTCCAAAGTCAAGGTGTCATTAGAACTGTGCTCCCTCCAAATACTCCAAATCCCTCCTTACCTTTTCTAGCTTCTGGTGGCTCCAGGCCCTTAACCTGTGGGGTCTGTACTAATCCTGGGCAATTAGTGTCAGAATTGAACTGAACTGTTGAACACCCAGTTTTGGTGTTTAGAATTAGAGAATTTGTTGGTGTCAGAGAAAATACCCCACTAGGGTTAGGATTTGGATATATATTTTAGGGGTGCATAGTTCAACTCACTACGAAGAGGAAGGGAAAGAAGAAGCAGGATCCTTGTTTTCTCACAAAATCTAATAGTACTGAGCACATATTAATTAAATCTATGAATGTGTTATTTATGGAATCAACCTAAGAAGGCAAAGTACAGAGGTTAATGGATCTTCCTGCTAGGGATCTCTTTTGCCTTTAGTAAAACATGAGGTCTTTGTACAAACTTTATAAAAAAGATTGCAAGATTTTTTTCAGGACTTGCACCACCTGCTCACCAATCCTGAGTTTACACTGCAGGAAATATGAATCACAGGAAATATGAGGATAGGCAGGAAATATGAATTACATTTAATGAGAGCGAAATCTGTGAGTTGATCACTGGAATTGTCACTGCCCTTAGAGCTAAGGAAGCATGCAATGGTCTGAGGCCCAGATTAAGGCCCCTTTGGACCCCCTTCCTGGATTGTCCCCTGCAGTTTCTCACCATGAAAAAATAACTGATTAAATTCATGCCAAGGTCAGGTAGCCAACAAAAGGCATATCATTATTCTCAATCTTATGATTTTTACTTTCTTTCGTGTCATTTCTCTCCCTTTTCTAACATGACATTTTCTCTCTTTCTTTCCTTTTAAAAAAAAATAATAATAACAAACATTTGCTTTCACATGCAATTTCTCTTGCATCAATGCCACAAGGTAGGTGTCATTACTGCTCTTTTATAAAGAATGAAATGAGGCCCCAAAGAGGTAACGTGAGGTTACACAGACATTCAGTTGTGGAGCCGGCAATCAGCACTAAATCCCACTGTTTTTCCTCACTGTTTTTCCTCAGCTCTATCGTGTCTTCCTTTCTGCTATTTCCTTTTCTATTTCTATTTCCTTTTCTTCCTTTTTCCTTATTCCAAAGGCACTCACAGACCTAGGACATGCACCCACCCATTATTTTAAGAGCGATTGTTCTCAGCACTCTCAGTACCAAAACTACCCAGGGAGCTTTTATGAAAGCTGATGACTGACCCCATCCCAGGCCAATCAAATCATAACTTCTGGAGGTGTGGCCTGGACACCAGCATTTTGTCAAAGCCCTCCCCACCCCTGCCAGGTGATCTTAAAGTGCAAGGTTGAGAATAACATCTCAATGTATCAAGAGACAGACAAGATCTCTTCTTAACCCTAGAAAAGAAAATATTCACTCTTTCAAGCATAATCCAATCTTTGGAGCGCATCTCTGCAAACCTGGTTGACGAAAACCAAGAACAAACTGACCAATAAGACTTGCAGATGGCAATTTGAGCCAACATGCTTAATGCCCCCTCCCTTCCTAAATCCCACTAAAAGATCACAGAATTATGCTAAGCAGGGAGAAAAGTGTAAGACATTAATGTAAAATAAAGAAGAATGGGGCTTCCCTGGTGGGGCAGTGGTTAGGACTCCGCCTGCCAGTGCAGGGGACACGGGTTTGAGCCCTGGTCCGGGAAGATCCCACATGCCGCGGAGCAACTAAGTCCGTGCACCACAACTACTGAGCCTGCGTGCCACAACTACTGAAGCCCGCGCACCTAGAGCCCATGCTACGCAACAAGAGAAGCCACTGCAATGAGAAGCCCGGGCACTGCAACGAAGAGCAGCCCCCGCTCGCTGCAACTAGAGAAAACTCATGCACAGAAACGAAGATCCAACGCAGCCAAAAATAAATAAATAAAATTAATTAATTAATTTTAAAAAAAGAAGAAGAAGAATGGTATCAAGGGGCTAGAAACTTTGAAGAAGTTGGCATGATTTGGTGCAGGTGAAAATGTCGCACCAAATACTGACAAGCACTATTCAACACTGACAAAGAAAAGCCAGGTGGGAAGCAAGTGGATAAAATTCCCCCTCAAAGACCTGGGAAATTCTCAAACTTGATCTGGAAGCAGATGGGACTGTGGGACAGTTGGTGGGCAGAAAATGAGAGCAGTTTGGCAACAACACCAGTGCCTGACACGGAACTGCTGGCCGCCCAGGAGGCACCTGGGGAAGGAGGGACCCTCATCCACACCTCCAACACAAGAAGCTTCAAAGAAGCTGTTTGAAAAAGCAGTGACTTCCTGAGGCAAAGATGCCTTCTCAGTAGTTTGCTACCAAATAAATTTAAAATTCCCCCTTTGGGACTAAGAGAAAAAGAACCAGTACAATTGCTGACAAAACCATTTCAAATCTCCAAAATGAATAAATATAGATCTCCTTCCAAAGGGAAAAACAAATCAAAAAAATAGAATACAATAAAAATCACGGAGCATATGAAAAGAGAAAGAAGACATTTTTGAAGACTCAGAGCAAATGTTTATCTATGAAATAAACTTATTCCAAAGCAGGGGATAAGTTTAACACAATCTTTCATTTATATTTTCAACAATGTTGGAAGGACATTACGGAGAATAGCTATAAAGAGAAAACAATTGATAAATATTCCTATCAGTGAAAATCATGCTCACTAGAATTTTTCTTTCTTAAAAAAAATATTTATTTATTTTTGGCTGTGTTGGATCTTCATTGCTGCGTGCGGGCTTTCTCTAGCTGCGGCCAGCAGGGGCTACACTTCGTTGCGGTGTGCGGGCTTTTCACTGCAGTGGCCTCTCTTGTTGTGCAGCACGGGCTCTAGGTGCACGGGCTTCAGTAGTTGTGGCACGCAGGCTCAGTAGTTATGGCACGCATGCTCAGTAGTTGTGGCACACAGGCTTCGTTGCTCCGTGGCATGTGGGATCTTCCTGGACCAGGGATTGAACCCATGTCCCCTGCATTGTCAGGCGGATTCTTAACCACTGCGCCACCAGGGAAGTCCCAAATTTTTCTTTTTTAATCAGCTTCAAGCTGGGTAGTTGTGAATTTTCCAAAGATGGCAAATCTCCCAACTCCCATATTCATTTGCAATGTGGACTTCTTCTTCCAGGAGGAGGAGTCTCTTTCTTCACATCCTTGAAGCGGTCATGGGTGGCAGACAGACTAAAACTTCCGAGCGGTAGAATGTGCGGGAAGCAATGCTGTGCCAGCGCTGGGCACAGCTCCCCACTGGCCTAGCAGCTTTTGCTTCTTGCCAGTTGGAAGTCATCAGTCACGTAAAAGGTACGACCGCCCTGAGACCACCACACTGTGAAAAGCCCAAGCCACAGAAAGGCCCTGGAGCGTAAGATGCCATGGTGGCGGGGCCGGGCCGCCATGCCACAGGAGTAGAAGCCAGCGTGTAAGTGGACCCTCCATCCACGCTGCGCCAGCCGAGGCCGCGTGACCAGAGACGCACCACCCAGCCGAGCTACTCCTCACCCTAAGTATCGTGAGGAAAATAAAATGGTTATTCCAAGCCACAAAGTTTTGAGGTAGTCGTGAAACTGCAACAGATAACAGGCAGAGGCAGCCAAGAGCAGCCCGCAGTGCCTTACAGAAACAGGTGGGTTTTGGAAAATAAAAAGACATGAACATTAGAGGACTCAGACAGACCCACAATCGTCTGTTTATCCAAATAACAAAGAGTTCCGGAGAGAAAGAACAGAGAAAATGGAGAGGAGGAAATCACCCATGAAGTAACTCAAGAGAATTTCCCCATATTGAAGGGCATGACCCCCACCAAGTCACGTTACCATGAGACATCACAGCAGGAGTGAGAAAAAGAAGATTCTGCAAGGAGAGGGAGAGAGGATTGAAAGAGAGATTGAGAGAAATGTCACGCACAAATGATAAGAAATTGAATGACTTAGAATTTCTCAAAAGCAACACAGAGAGCTAAAAGACAACGGTGCAATGCCTTCTAAAATGATCTCCATACTGGACTCATCTACCCAGACACACTATGAGTCACAGGTGTGTGTAGAAGGAAGACATTTTCAGACATATGAAAAATTAACCTCCTCCTACGGTTTTTCTTAGGAAACTGTGGGAGAGTGTGTTCCATAAAACAAAGGAATGAACCAAGGAGGAAGAAGGTATGAGGTGCAGGGCTCGGCTTCAACACAGTAGAACAATAAAGGGACTTCCCAGGCCGTTAGTGAAGGGGGACCTCCGAATGACAGTAGCCACTCCGCACAAGAGCTCGTCAGAGGACTCCCGGACAGACTCCCCCAGAAGAGTAAGACACAGGATGTCCTTTGTGAATGCTTATCTCAAGAGACATCTAAAACACTGGCATAGAATCAGGGATTGACAAATGCATGGAAAACCAAATAAATAAACAAACAAAACAATTACAATTCAGAGCAGCACCCTCAAGAGTCCCATATGTAATTTTACATTTTTTAGCAAAATCATATTAAAAAAAGAAAGAGCTGAAATTAATTTCAATAATATATTTTATTTAATCCAATTTATCCAAAACCTTATTTCAACATAAAATCAATATAAAATGATTGAGGTTTTTTTTAACATCTTTATTAGGGTATAATTGCTTTACAATGGTGTGTTAGTTTCTGCTTTATAACAAAGTGAATCAGTTATACATACACATATGTTCCCATATCTCTTCCCTCTTGCGTCTCCCTCCCTCCCACCCTCCCTGTCCCACCCCTCCAGGCGGTCACAAAGCACCGAGCTGCTCTCCCTGTGCTATGCGGCTGCTTCCCACTAGCTATCTACCTTACGTTTGGTAGTGTATGTATGTCCATGCCTCTCTCTCGCTTTGTCACAGCTCACCCTTCCCCCTCCCCATATCCTCAAGTCCGTTCTCCAGTAGGTCTGTGTCTTTATTCCTGTGTTACCCCTAAGTTCTTCATGACATTTTTTTTCTTAAATTCCATATATGTGTTAGCATACGGTATTTGTCTTTCTCTATTGAGATTTTTATATTCTTTTTCATATTAAATCTTTGAGGTCCAGTATGTATTTTACATTTATAGCTCATCTCAGTTTGCACACTGAAATTTCTCAGAAATACTTGATTTCGGCTGTATTTAGTTTTCATTAAATCTGCAGTTGAAAAAGTGATTCACATACCAAAAGTGCTCCATACATACTTAATTTTTTTCCAAAAGCCATCCGTTTTCAATTTAGATGTAAACGAATTAATAATTAAATAATAATAATTATTACTATTATAGCATTTTAATAATATTAAAAATTAATTCCTTGGTCACAGTAGCCACATTTCAAGCACTCAAAAGTTCCATGTGGCTAGTTGCTATTGTATTGGAGAGTTAAATCCAGAGTGATCAAAAAGTTACGTGGAAAAGGAAGAATCATTGTAGTTACGACATGGCTCAGCTTTGAGTAACATACTCTGAATATTCATTTAATCAGAATCATAATATGAACTCCACTGGGAAGGTGGGGATGGGAAATGTTCATCGTGTCAAAGGAGGAAGAGGAAAGAAAGCTAAATCTCAAATGCCTGAAACTGAAAAATTAAGAAGAAGCAACATAATCCTACTGAATAGAAACACAGAAATAGATACAGAAGGACTCTCTCACCCTAGCTCCAAGTAACTGCCCCTGAGTAACGAGAAATGGAGCGGGAAGGGGCTTGGGACTCCTGGGGTCTTGTGTTTTGTGTTTTTTCTAACAAACCTCAGGGGACTGGCTGACTCTTTCAACTCATGCATATATGATTTTGATTTTTAAAAAGATCTTGAAAAATGATCTTGGGAAGGTGTGCGGAGTGAGAATTTTCTATGTGATGCTGCCAGTGTAGGACTGTCACTTTAAAATGTGCCCCTTTCTCATTGCTTTATGGAAGGAGAAAGCAGAGGAGGCAGCCCCTAGTATAGGAGGAAAATAAAGTGAAAGGGAGCTCAGGGGTGGCAGATGTATCCTCCTGGCCAAATCCCAAATCGCACTCTTACTCAAGTGCCCACGCCCAGAGCAGGCTCCTAAGAGGTTACACAGAACAGCAGAGTTTTCAGGGGGTGAGTGCCGCCCAGGCCACAGGGGAGGCATGCACTTTCTCCACATCTCAAACCTGCCCATCTGCGAGGCCTGGCAGCTCCAAGGGCAGCGCCAAGACCACCTCCCCGCCTCCAAGCCAAGCCCACCATCCTTCATGGCCCAGGACGGAGCTTCTTTCCACATTAATTTTTCCTGACTTCTACTGTCCTCACCAACAATCTTTTTCTGTTTTCTTTTCCAATCTCATGCAACTCATGTGGTATGTCTCACAGAGTTTGGGCCTTCATTATAAACTGTTTTGAATTGTACACTGTTAATTCCAAGCTGCATGAAAAGAACAAGGACAATCCCATATACTGCCGCAGGCCCCTCGGTACTCAGCATATAGTATCGGTTTAAAGAGTGTTTGATGATTGATTGTTAAGGATATTATATATGCATTCATGCATTTCTACAGTAGCTCTTATCACAGAAACGATGGTATTAGATAGGTAGGTGGATGGATGAGAGAGAGAGAATTTTTATGCATAGGAACCAGGTACAGTGTTCAGTTCATTGTTTCTTCATTTCATGGCACATTATTATAATTAGTCAATAAAAAACCCCCTCCCTTCTTTAATTTTATTTTGATTTTTTCCCTGTATCCTTGACCCCATGACCTGCTTCCTTCCTCTCTCCCCACCCGATAGACACCCATCTAAAGTGTTAGGAATTTGCCCTTGGAAACATACGTATCTTAAAGATAGAGTGTTGTTAGTGTGTGTATGCTCTTCCTAACTCTATTAAAACGATATCTTGCTAAAGATCCCGTTCTACATCTTCCTTTCCCATTCAACACTCTTTCTAAGGAACTATGTTTATCTGTTGCTTCATTGCTGCACGGTGTTTACCACTTCTGCTACATCTCACCTATCCATTCCCCAACTTATGGAGACTTATGTCACCTCCAGCTCCCTGGGACCCGAAGTAATGCTATGAGGAGTACCCTTACCCCTGTGCGTTTCCATATGGATGTACGCAACAGTTTCTCTGGCGTACGTTGGGATGGCCATGGCGTGGCATATAAAATATATAATATACAATTTTTTAATTGCTGTCCAGAATGGCTACACCCACCTCACTTCTACCAGTTGTAGATGAGAACTCACTGCTGTGTAACACAGAAAGAGCTGTCAGACACAGTGGGACAGCTGAGCACCTCAGGAGGTAAGTCTCACAGTGACTCTCAGCATCTCCACGAAAAGGAGAGGACAGAAAGACGGAGGCTGCTCTTGTGGGTCTTTTCCCGGGCCACAGGGCTTTAATGTAGGGTCGAGGATGAGCTCTGGGAGACCTCTGCTTCCCTGATCTCCCCATTCCGTGCTGGTGACTCACCTGTGCTCCTTAGGGGTCAACTTATTTCAGACAGTGCTTTTGATTCGTAGCTCAAAAGGTTCTGTAACCCACAGTTTCTTAAAGGGTAAACACACACACACACACACACAATTAACTAGAAGGACTAGGGCTCTGAAGTTGACGGCTCCTCCCTACCAGCCTGGGGACTGATGAACCCCTGTGCCAGGTGTGGCTGAGCGAAATGCACTCTGTCTTTTCCCACCCGCGCCCTTGTGTTTCATCTCCCACGGTCTGCAGGGTCCCAGCAGCGTGGAGTCCTTTTGTTTACCCTCGTCCTGCCTTCCACCTGGGGCTCCCTAATCGCCGCCCCTCTGAGACCTCTTCAGCCGTCATCTACCCTCCACAAGTGTGCCCTGCGCCCCCCACGTGCCCGCACTTGAGCTTGAAGATCAGACACGCCAGGCGTCACTTCCCCACTTGGCCTCAGCTGCTGCATCCAGAGAGCTGGGCGGCAGGACAGCAGATCAGATGTGGAGGCGGAGAAAGACCAAGCACCCAAGAAAGGGCAGACAGCCCTCTCCCGCCTGGGCCCCCGCACCCCTGCGCGTGCCCCTCAGCTTCCTTCCCCTGATTCCCACCATCTGGGATCCACCTAGGAACTGACAAAACTCCTGTTGGTCACATCTGGTTTAAGAGAAAGAAACGAGGAGTTAGGAGACCTCAACTAACAGGCAGCACTTGGCACGCACAACAGAAGCAGCTGCTGCTTACAGCCTGTTTTAGGGTGGCCTCGAGCTGGACCTCACACTTCCTGTCCCTGGCTCTCCCCTGGGGAGCATTGTTTTACACGGGGCATTTGCAAACCTCACAGTCCTGCAGCTCAAAAAAAAAAAAAAAAAAAAAAATCCATGAATCTCATGAAGCCATGAAACTGTAACGAACTCTCTTCCTGGGAAAATGTCCCAGACTCGGTCCTGATTGGTCTCTTATTGTAACGCAGGTCCCTACAGCTCCTAACTCCCCACTTTCTCCTGCCCAGTAAAAATACTACCCCAGGAAGCCCTTTCCTGCATAACAGCCAACGAGGTTTGAAACACTTCGGATTTCTTAACTGGGAAAAATACCAGCAAGAATTCAGGGTGTCAGTTCAAGACCAATATCACACTGCCTAGGAGGCAAGTAGCCAGGGCCTTCCCAGCCCCTCCTGCTTGGCGTTGTTATCTGTGCGTCTCTGCTGACCCCAGGGCCTCTCCTCCCTGGTCTCATCCCCATAGAAACAAGCCAGGAGCTGGCGGGCGCGGAGAAGGCGCTGCGCACCATCTGACTCCGTCAGCGCCCTCCCAATAGCCGCTTCTGAGCTCGCTCCGCTGGGCAAGGGGGTGCCTAATTACCTCCCTTCTGTTTTCTCCTTCCTCTCCTCTCTGGTCCTCTCCCCTCCCCACTCCCTCAGAGGACAGCCTTTCCAAGAAATAACACACGCTCACACCTGGCGCGGAGCGATAGGGAGGCTACCATGGAGACCGGGCTCCCATTCCCACCCCGGTGGCGGCTCCTGGGAATAAGCAACTATCTCTAGAATGCTACAAACTCCAGATGTGCCCCGCCGAGTGCCTGGAGACCCGGCTTCCTTGTTTCATTATGCCTATTTTTTTTTTCCACAAGTTTCATATATGCATATCGAGCCTTCAGAAGGGGGAAAAAATGGGAAATGGTAATCTTCCTTTTAATATGCTCTCACATGCCAGCCCGGAACAGCTGTGCACACACCACACGTTGGACTGGACGTGAAATATAGCCCAGGACCATTTTTTAAAGCAGTCATTCCCAGGGCTTACAAAACACATTTACTTGGAGGGAGGTCACACAGTCTTCCCTCTGCATAAAAAGGTGGCTTTGAAATAGGTACAGCCATCTGGAGACAGGCTCCTCTGCCATTGATATGTAAAATGCACACAGGACACCATCTTGCTGAGACCGGGCAGAAGACGCAGAGACACACACAGGCCGTGACTGTTTAAATATACAGCCTCCGGTTCTCCGTGGTGCTTACCTTGCTCTGAAAACCCATTTGCCAGCAGCCTCGGTGACTCTGGACAGGCTGGGGGTGGGAAAGGGTGCAGTTTGCTTGCTGGGGCATTCATCTGTGTGGAGGGGGAGTGTTGTGGAATCCAGATTTGGGGGGAATGATTTGCACACTCTCCAGGGCGGCTCCAAGCTTGCTAATAAGGAAGAATACGTCAAGTGCCTGACTGCAAGTAAATAGCAAACACCCCATCAAAACTATGACCTCTGCTCCTTTGATCATTACAGCCAAGGGTTTGCTCCACCCCGGAAGACTTAGATCTCACCTTTAATAACTGGTTTGCTCAGGCATTTAAAGAAAACGTGCAATGGCTCCTATACGGCTAGCTGATCTCCATGTAATGGGGTGGGGGCAATGGCTCTGTATGTTTATTGACATTTACTCTTTAAAATGAGTAAACCGCTCCCCTTGGCAAGACCTTCATTGTGCAGACCTCATCCAAACAAATTCTTGACCTCTGAAGCTATTGAACTTTTGTGTTGTTTCTTCCATTTTTACTTCCTAGGCTTGTTTTTTAATCTGTTTTATTTTATTTTTTTAATATACACATGATATGGATAACATAAATCAGCTGCCTTAAAATTTAGAGTGCCAACCCAAAGCCGGACGCTCTCCCAAAAGCAAGCCCAGAAAGGATGCAGAGCTCTGGGTAACCCAAAGGGTTAAGCTGTGAAATGCACAAATAGCAGAGCTCCTGTTACCGAGCTAGCAGGAGAGGGAGGTGACTGGAGGAAGCTCACTCTAGGTCAGCCTGTCCTTTACATTGTGAAGAGCTTGAAAGGGGCTAATAAACCCAGCAGCCTATGGCAAAGGTAATTTATTTTATATTCTTAGTCATCACATGCAATATTTTTTGGAGGGGGAGAGCAAATATAATTCAAAGAAAGCGATAAACAATAAAAAAAAAACCACATTATCTAGTGATGCTTCCACCCGTAAGTCAAGAGAACTCGGCCCTTCTCTGCTTTTGTGGTATATTTCTCATCCTGTTTGTGCCTCAACTTCTTCAAAGCGCTTCAGGGCTGGGGTCTGCGAGGAGGCGGAGTGGTGGTGGCTCTGCCTGGCCTGAGGTCAGGGTCCTTCCTGGGGTGGAGGAGGGGAGATGCAAATCCCCTGAGGGGAGCAGCTCCCAGGGTGGGCGTGGACATTTCTGCACAGGCACCTCCCAGCCCTACCCGCTGGAAGCCACGTCCACTTGACTTAGGAATCGGCTCCTGGATGGGAGGGATTACTGAGTGGACAGCTCTCCAGATGATTTCCTGAGCTTCTCCTGGGCTCCGAGGGAGAGGCTGGGCCGTCCTGCTCCTGTCTCGCATTGGCCACATTTTATGTGCATGAGGTCACTGGGCTGCAGATGAGGTAACTAGGCAGCCGCCCGCGAGCTGGGAGAGGTTACCACGTGACCATTCACGTAAACACAGCGAGGTCCCCGCGGGGCCCACGACAGCTGGCTCTGCTGCTGGCTGCCCTGCCAAGCGGTGGGAGCTGCCGGACTCATGGAGCTTGTCAGAGCTCTTAAAGGAGCCAAATCGCTGCCTGAGCTTGTGTCACACTCGCCTTGAACACCGGTCCCCCAGCCTCAGGACAGAGCAGCATCCTCGAGGGAGGAGCGCTGGCTGGTCCTGCGACACGTGTGCATGGTGGGGGCGCTGGATGAATAATACTGCCTCTTAAAAGAGGACACCCAAGGCAAAGAGGCACAGAGGCCTGAGGGGGCGTGGTCTCTGCAAGCCCAGCTCTAAACCTCTCTGCCCTCGGCCAGGAGAGGTGGCCCCAGCATTTGGGCACCTCCTAATCATCTCAAAGTTAGAAACGTGGCTGGAAAACAAGTATTTTTGTAAAAGCCAATAAAGAAATACATTTTTAAGCTCTTCTATGGAAGGACAGAATGCACTTCCAGACGTGGAGCTCTGCTGCTTAGGTGTTTCAGGGCCCCTTGACTCTCAAGGTCAGAAAGTTCTTTCCAAGGTCAAGTCAGATGCACTAAATTCCGCATCTACCCCAGTTCTGCATTTATTCCTTTTTTACGGAGCCCGACCGTGTACCGAGCTCTCCACTGAACCCTGGGAGTGTTGTAGGACCAAAGGTTTGGTCTCCACACGGACGAAGCTCCCACGCCGGCAGACAATTCCTGCTATTACGCTAGCGGTATCCACGAGTGATGGCAATAAAGAGGAATGCGTGCAGGGAGGGGAAATGTGGGGTGCAGGAAAACAGAGGGCACGTCACGGAAGACCTCCCTGAGAGCCTCACTGAGCTGGGGCCAGACCTGTGAGTCCCAATAAAATTCACGGTGGCAGCCAAGATGCACTGTGGGACCGGTCACACATCTTACAACAACCTGGGAGGTAAATTCACTGTGATGCCCATCTTGCAGATGCTCACACAGCTTAAGAGAAGTTAAGTAACTTGCCCAAGGAAGTGGTAGAATCAGGATTTGAACCAAGGGGTGGGACCCCAGAGCCTGCACTGCATAATCGCTCTACGCCAGACAGTCACTGGGACACCAGGACAGGAAGAGCCTCAGAGCCAAGCGTGAGGTTGGTGCCCTGCCAGCAGCACAAGCAGCTGGGCTCACAGGAAGGGTGGGAAGACCCTGGGAGAAGAGAGCTAGGTGGTGGAGAGAACATTCTGGAAAGAAAAAGCAGCAAACGTATAGGCCCGTGTGTGTGTGTGTGTGTGTGTGTGTGTGTGTGTGTGCGCGCGCGCACATGCGCACATACGTGAAAGAGAGAGAGGGACTTTGCAAGCCATACTAAAGAATCTGAACTTTTTCCTAAGGGCCATGGGAAGTCATTGAAAGACTATAGGCAGATTAATGAGATGATCAGATCTGTTTGTTTGAAATGCTGCCCTGGCCGCAGTGTGGAATATGGATTGGACAGCAGTGAAGGGCGTGTTGGGATAATCCAAGTGAGAAATGATGGCCAGGTCTGAGAGGGAGCCGTGGGCGTAGAAGGGAGGTGACTTCTGCACAGGAAGCAGAATCAGCAGAGCTTGGTAACTGACCGGCCACGGGGAGGTGTGTGCGTGCCAGGGAAGGATGGAGGAAGGGGGGGAGGATGTCTTCTGATGGAGCTGCAGGTTGTGGAGGAAGATCAGGTTTAGAGGTGCTCACTAGGCATGTAGACACACAGATTGCAAGCTCAGGACCAAGATCTCGTCTGAAGATACAGAGCGAGGAGCCGTCGATACGCACACAGCAACTGAACCTGGGGAGCTGGCGAGCGTGGCCGAGATGTTACTGACACCCCATTTCTTTACCTTGGCTTTTTTGGGTTCTTGTAGAAAGGCCCATCCTCCCCCACTGGAATAGAAGCTACATGAGGGCAGGGACATTTTATTGTCTTGTTCTCCACTTGTTCCACAGTACGTGGCATTTGAAATGTAGGCAATGTTCCATAAATTTTGTGGAATAAAAGAACTGAAGGATAACCCTTTCTAATATAAGGTTCTAAAAATAATACAGGCAGGCAGTTTTTAAAGTTTTAAAGCACACAAAATAATTTTAAATTTAAATTCTCCTTCCACCCTCACCCCTCAAACGTGCTATGTTAAGACCAGGAAATGAGCGTACGGAGAGTCCATCATGACCCCAGCTTTGGTCAGCTGCCATGCACCCTCCTACAGCATCAAGGTTTATATTTACCTTCTGTCTTTAACTATGTTTGGGTCCTTCTTGCTTTGTCAATTTAGGTTAACTCTAAATTTCAAAACAACATCAATTATACTACTGTTACTGTAAAAATATCACCCACTGCAGCATCGAGTGATGTGACGGTGCTCGTAGAAAAGTCAGTGCAGCCATTGGACTGTCTGTCACTCAGCTCACACTGCCCAGAGGAGAGTGTGCCCCACGTCAAGATCAAAGGCAGATGTGGAGAAAGGGAACTGCCGTGCACTGTTGGTGGGAATGTAAATTGGTGCAGACACTGTGGAAAACAGTATGGAGGTGCCTCAAACAGAACTACTCTATGATCCAACAATTTCACTACTGAGCGTTTACCTGAAGAAAACGAAAACACTAATTCAAAAAGATATCTGCACCCCATGTTCATTGCAGGATTATTTACAATAGCCAAGATATGGAAGCAACTTGTCTATCAATAGATGAATAAAGAAAATTATATATATATATATACACATATATGATACATATCTTTCTCACAATTTCTATTATCTTTCTTTTTTCGGATTCACGGAAGACACAGGCACCCGTCTTATCAGGAAAATCTTCCAGGTTCTTAATCACATAATGTGTGTAATGTAAGTACCTATCGTATTAAAGGCCTTCTTTATTGGGCCCTCTGCTGTCCTATACTCATTTGGATCAACTGCTTTCTAAGACTGCCGCACAGCTGTCACCCGGGATTCTTTTTCATTATGCTCCTGGGTTTGTTCCACTGTTTCTCAGATTCCCATTTTTCTCTTGGAGACTTTTTTGTCTCAGTCTTGTATTACTCTGTCTCAGCCACACTAGCACTCTCTCTGACTGCCGAAAATACCAGAAAGTTCCTATTTTACAGTCTCTGCCCGGGCTCTTGCTCTGTGTTTAATGCTCCCTCCCCTACCTCAGATCCTTACAAAACTCGGTCCTTTATCTGATTTAAGTCAGCTTCAAATGTTGCCCTCCTCACCGAGCATCCCTCTGCTACCATACCGTCAAAAAAATAAACAGACAAAAACAACCTCCCAGTCACTCGCTAGTAAAACAACTTCTTTTATTTTCAACATAGCACTCTCATTTCCTGATATTTTCTAGTTTTATTCACTGACTTATTTTCTTTTCTTCCCCATTAAAATGTCGGGCCCAAGAGAGCAGGAGTTTTTTCTGTCTTTTCTACCTGTAAACCCTAGCCCCTAGAGCAGTGAGAGAAGTGTAGGAGAAGCCCAGGAAACAGGCTGAAAGAGATTTCAGAAGGCCACATTCATACTGAACACCCAAATTTCTTCTACTCTATCCTCTGACACGACAGAAGAGGGGTCAGGCTCTTAGGATATCTCTTCTGAAATCTTGCTAACCTGTGACGAAAAGCTCTCATATGGAAGAGGAGCTATAAATTGGTACAACAAGATGCTAAAGGACTGAGGGAGATGCTTAAGGAAAAATAGATGATTGTCCTTTAGCTAATTTACCAGGCTTTGCCTAATTGAAATGGTGTGTAAGCTAAAAGAGAGAGAGAACTTGTTAAGTTCTGCTGTTAGAAATACAGAAGACTGGATACTTCAAATATTCTTTCACTGTGAAGCACAGAGACTGCAATATTAAATGAGTTGATTAATAAGGGAAATGCCCAGAAACATAAAGTGAGATAAAACAAAACAAAATAAGCCATGAGCAAAAAAGTAAGAAAACTCAGGAGCCGGGGCTGCTCGGGAAACAAATGCCAATGCCAGGATTCTACAGCAGGGATTAACAAACCATAGCACATGGGCCAACCACCTGTTTTTGTAAATAAATTTTACTGGCAGATGGCCATGCCCATTCATTTATGTATCGCCCATGGCTGCTTCTGTGCTACAACAGCAGAGCTGAGTAGTTGCAGCAGAGACTATATGGCCTGCAAGCTTTTAAAATATTTACTCTGATCCTTTAAGAAAGCCCTTAATGGTTGTTCAGGGAAATGGGGTCTTTGGACCTATACAAAGTTGGGAGAGGAACCCAAGAGTCATTGAAGCTTGAACCTTCAAAGGGGCTTACTCTCCAGGAAAAGGGTGGGCTAGAAAAACACACCTGCTGGCAAAACAAGTCAGAGGTAAATCCTTCTGTTTTCACGACAACAATGTTATTAATAAAAGTGATAATAATAAAGATTTTAAAATAATAATGATGATCTCCCTTGGGGATTTGTAACTATGAACCTGCTTCATATGAACCTCAGATTCAAATTTTTGCTACCCACCTAAATTTGAAAACCCCAAACAAAAAAATAAAGTGGTCCCAGTTTGACAACACTTGGCAGAAAGAAATGCAAATCCTCTCCAACGCAAAGCCTTCCTAACTCAGTCACATGAGGATTCCCACAGTTTAAGTTTGATTACATATAAGTTTTTGAAAAGAGAAAAAATTTACCAAACCACAAGGTAACTACCATCATAAGTGAGAATCGACAGAAATAACAAGCATGATTTAAACTCCCAAGAACTTCAATATTAGAATTATCAGATATAGGACATAAAAATAACTACACATGAAATGTTAAAAGAAATGAAAGATAGAAAAATGAACAAGTTTTGAAAAGGGTACCACCAAAGTGACCAAACAGATCTGACAAAGAACCAAATAGAACTTATGGAAATAAAAATAGAACTATACATAATTAAAACTATACATATATTACATATAATAATTATAATGAGATAGATACATTCATACATATATGTGTATGGGTGTGTTTGTATACACTAATGAATAGGTGAAACAACAAAATAAACACGGATGAAGAGAAGATTAGTGAACTGAAGACAGATATGAAGGAATCATTCAGAATGCAGCACAAAAAAACAAAAAAGAAACAAAGAGAAAGGGAGGAATAAATGAGAAGTTTTAATATACAGCCAAACAGAGTTACACAAAAGAGAACAGAAAGAATGAAAGAGAGAGAGAGAGACCCTGTTTGAAGAACTAATAGCTAAGAAAATGCCAGAACTAATGAAAGACATGGATCTGCAGAGACAGGAAGCATAATATATCCCAGGGAGAGTAAAAATTCTTTAAATTATCACACACGTTTGGCACATCCTGTGAAACTGTAAAACAGCAAAGCCAAAGAGAAAATCTTGAAAACAACAAGAAAGGAAAAACAGATCACCTAACAAAGAATGACCGTGGTCTGACAGCAAACTTCCAGTAGAAACAATGAAGCCAGAAGACAGTGGAACCACATCTCCAGAGGCTGAAAGAAAATAACTGTCAATCTAGAATTGTGTTCTCAGAAATACTATCTTTCAAAAATGATATGAAAATAAAACCATTTTGGCAAAACAAAATCTGAGACACTTTACCATTAATAGATTCTTATCAAAGAAACTTCTAAAGGATGAACATCTAAAAGAACAAAATGTTCCTAAAAGGATGCTCTGGAACAGAACAAGAAATTCTGAGCTGAATTGCAGTGCACGGTGCCTGTCACAGGAGTGCTCAGTAAATGTCATTTCTTGATTTCCCTTTTCCCCAGAGGTTGTGCTTGGAAACTACCACCAACACTGAGACCTGATCTTAGTAGAAATGGGGGTGTTGAGGAAAGTAGAGAGGATTTTGAGGCAAGAGAAGAAAGGGAGACAAGAAAGCTGGCAAAAACAGCAACACTTTGTGGGAGTTAGAAGGAATGTCTAATAGATGTTTTATTATGTTTTTGCAGTGTGGGATGGATTGTGAATTCTTCTTCCTGTATTCCCACAATATCTTCAGTAAAGTATACATTTCTCTCAAGTGCTTTGTGGAGCCAAATTTACTTCTCAAGATAGGAGTAAGAGCCCTTCAAATGAAAAGTTAGGGCAGCACCCTAACCAAATCCAGCCTACTTCCTGATTGATTTTTACATTTTTTAATGATTGAAGGAAAAAAAGAAAGAAAGAAAGGAAAACATTTCGTGACAAGTGAAAACTAGATGAAACTCAAATTTCAGTATCCATACAATTTTATTGGCACACAGCCATGCTTGTTCATTTACATCTAGTCTACAGCTTCTTCTGTCCCATCATGGCAGAGCTCAGTGGTTGCAACAGAGATAACAGCGTAAGGGCTGAGTAAAGTGCAAGGAAAGTGGCTGGGACTGTTACTTCAGAGGAAATAATGCCTGTGTAGCAACAAGGGTCCCCCACATGCCCACTTGATACATGTGCCTCACCTCCTCCTGTAGCTTTAGCTCCTTTTTCCTTTTGCCCAAAATATTTGTCATCAGATTCTTTACAGAAAGTGTTTGCCAACCCCTGGCCTAATTGATAGTATTAACATATTTAAAGAAAAAATGTAATAATCAGAAAGGTCAGTGGGTGTTTCAAAGGAAAAAAGTCAAGAAAATGAAAGCCAGATGTTCCCAGGCAAGTACTAACTTGTGAGGTTAGCCTGACAAAGGCCCTGGGTTAGCAGACCTGGTAGGGCCTGTTGCAAAACGATGCACTGAGCTAAAATTGTGTATCAACAGCTGCTATAACACCACTTGTCAAGCAAGGCTATGTGCCAGGCATTGTGCTTCGCACCTCATATACATTATTAACGTAATACTCAGAAAAAGACTATGAGTGTGGTGGGTGTTATTTCTACTTTAGTGGTAGAAAAAATATGAAGTGCAGAGAGGGGAAGTGGCTTTCCCAAGGCTATGTAGTAAGTAAGTGGATGAGTTGGAATCTTGGACCATCTGACTCCAAAGCCCCTAAACACTAACCTATACAGTTATTAATATTCTAATATTATACCCACTAAAAAACTGTCAATTTGGTCACTACTGCTTCTGCATCTAGCCCAAAACCTAGAGCATCTTAGGTAATTAGAAATTGTTTGTTGAACAAATAAAAGACTCTATGCTCACCCAGCAAGGTTTTTATTATAGTCTGGCTTCCTAGGAAGTTGCCTGCATGGAAAAACTACATCAAATTGAGAACTCAAGACTCCTGCCTCTTGCCAGCTCACTCTACGTCTATCAAGTCAAATAAAAATGGAGTTAACATATACATGAGTCATTTATGAAGCTGGTTAGTGGAAGTCAATCACTGATCTACTCTTGCGTGATAACAGAATCAAGATTTTTAGCCTGCAAAGCTGTGGGGACCAAGCCCCGTTCACACATCAGCACCTGTCGACCTTCAGGGCCCCACCTGATGACAGCCTGTGTCACTGTGCATTGCTGTGAGCCCACAGCAGTCAGACTAAGAAACAAAAGACCCAAGTGGCAAGGCCACCTCGCCAGTAGGAGCAAAGCTGGGATTCAAAACCAGTTCTTTCCTGTTCTAGACCCAGTACTGTTTCCTTCTGCCATACCTTCTCTTTTGTATGACAAGATGTCTACAATCTTCCACTTTCTTTAGTGACTCAAGAAATCCATATCCATTTTAGGAAAAAATTAACATAACAAATTAGAAAAAAATTTCACATAATCCCTCTCCCAGAAATTATCTATTAATATTCTAGGTTATATTTTTCCAGATTTTTTCTTGGGCGTGCATGTTTTAACCAAAAACACAATTATACTGTTTTATAATCTGCTTTGGCCTCTAATAGAGTGTGAATATTTATGACACCCTACATACACATATAATCTTTTTTCTTTTTTTGGCGGTACGCAGGCCTCTCACTGTTGCGGCCTCTCCTGTTGTGGAGCACAGGCTCCGGATGCGCAGGCTCAGCAGCCATGGCTCACGGACCCAGCCGCTCCGCGGCACATGGGATCCTCCCAGACCGGGGCACGAACCCGTGTCTCCTGCATCGGCAGGCGGACTCTCAACCACTGCACCACCAGGAAAGCCCACATATAATCATTTTTAATGTCATGTTTTATTGTATTGATATGCTGTAATTTATTTAACCAAAATCTTACTGTTGGACAACCGAGCTTGTCCTGGTTTCTAATTTATTATCTAATGTGTCTATCTTATTCTCAGTAAGCAATTCCCCCCAGCTCCAATCCTAGTCGTCACTTGATCAATGTCTCAGAAGCTAATATTAAATTTATAATGTTATAGCAATGATCATCACGGCTCTTTGCTCCACCTTTGAGCTCAGAATCAATGCAAAGTAGACACAGTTGTTCAACATGGCAACTTTATTACAAGAAGACTGTAGTGGATACCACAGTTTAGATATGGCCACTATTGGCTCTTCCTAATGGAACACCACATCTGGACCAAAAGACAGCCCAAACCTCTGCCTTGTCGTACCCTCTGAGTTACATCAAGCACACAGCAAGCAGCAGACCCAGCTTCGCAGCTCCTGGAACCCATAATATTTGTGAGCTGGCAAATCTCTGAGAGAGGAGAAGGGCTAAGATGCCACACTCGCTTCTCACAACCTCAACAATCAGACCCAAACACGCCCTCACCCGGACTGAGGAAGGGTAGAGGAAGCACGAGGAAGAGGCCGGGAGGGTCGCCCCAGTAGAAGGAGCCCCGCACTTGATTACACACCTACGCCTCTCCAGCTGCTGCTGCGGCTTCTTTGTCTTTTCTCCTCCTCCCCCCAGATCTGAGTCGGGATGGCTCCCCACGGCTTCCCCATGTATCACATGCCTGTCGGAAGGCCACCGCCACAAAGCTACACGTTCGCTTTGGCCACGGCCACAGGCTCAGTGTGGCTGCCACCAGCCCCGCTGACTCAGCCCTGGTCAGGGTGGCCGGTCTGCAGAAGGGACTTGTTCTGCCTCGACGTGAGTCATTCTGAGTAATAACAGGAGCTGACAAACTCCGCAAGAACCTCTTTCTTCTCTCCTTGCCTCTGTCCCTTCCAGGCGGACACCAAAAGGTCCTGGCCACCTTTGGCGCTCCCAGGGCTGCAGCTCCTATGGCCACCTGCTCCCCACAGGAGGCTGCAAATCTGCCCACCCCGAATCTGTACTCCAGCTGCCCTGCCTTCCTGAGCCCGCAGGGTCAGCAGGTGAGCATCCCAGCTCTGCCTCTGGGCTGTGTGACCTTGGAAGAGGCACCTGGCTTCTCTGGACCATAGCGCCCTCCTCTGCAGAATGAGGACCACAGGCCCGGGTAGAAACGTGAAGCTGGCGTGGCAGCAGGCACCCCACAACAGGCTGCCCCGCTCCCCACCCCCCAGCGCCTCTGCTCTTCTCTGCCTGTTTGCATCTCCCCCCGCCCCCCAACTTTCCCCACATCTGTCCTGTAAGTTCAGCTTCCCCAGGAACTCTTTCCTGCCTCCAGGCTTCCTCGGGTGCCCTCCCTGTGCCCATGGCCTCCCCTGCCCTGCCTCTTTCATACCCTTTCCTCAGGGCTTGGAGATTAATCCGGGTCACCTGTCGGCAGTCCATAGGTTTTTCAGGGCGGGAAGCTTGATCCTTTGTTCCCCATTTCCTAGCCCGTTGGCTGACTCTAATGCAAGGTAAGGGGAAGGGGACAGGAGAGCCGTTCAAATCGCAGCATCCCAGCTTCTGGAAATCTATGCAATGTCTCCCTTTTCGTGTTTATAACTCTCCAAACACAAAATCTCACCTCTTAGACTAAACGCTGCCCTCTAAGGGCCCTGGGACACAAACCACGGCCACTCAGTGGGCAGCTTCGTGGGTGCTGCTCTGCTGGTGCTGGGTCAGCGGCTCCCAGCCTGGGATCACAGAGAATCTGGTGCCGGGTGCCTGCCCTGCAGCCCCAGGCCACGTGTGCACACAATCATACCTCTCCAGTACAAACAGCCCTGGAAGACAACACCAGTTTGTTCCAGAGAGAGAGGAATTCTGAGCAGTGGCTCTTTCCTGGATGATGGAGTACTCTTTACACTGGAAACATGGACGGTCTGAGCAGATTTATTCAAAAACATCTTCTCCCCTTGTTTCAGACTAGGGAGGGGGTTCCACGTCACCTCTGACGGGTTTGTGACAGTGATACTGGAAACATGGAGGCTTCCAAAGATATTTCTGTGCTGTTCCCCACGGGGTGCGCAAATTCCAGCATAAAACCCAGAAGTGAGAGGACACAGAAGAATGCCAAGTATATGCACAGTTTTCTGGAAGACTTGGGCATAATTTCTACCTCTGATCAGTCTCACTGTGCAGACGATTTTGCATGTAACAGAGACATTTTTTTTTTTTTTAGCTTGAATCAGGCTAAGGAGAAAAACACTGCGGCCTTTTATAAGGGAAAGTGTCTCCCCAAGGAAATAATTGAAGGCCCCAATTGCTCAACTCTTTCAAAAGAGACTGTACAAAGTTCTCCTGAAAATACTGTGGGGAATAATTCTGTGTCAGCTGGGGAATTGGCTCGATGATCTAATAGGTCTTTGCCCTTGCTCTAATTTCTATGATTCATGTGTGACTTATTTAATTGTTATCATCTATTGCAGATATATAAAAGAATGCTTTTATTCTAAAAAAAAAAAATCTAAATTCAAATCATCTTTAATATCACACCAAGTTCTTACTCCCATCAGCCTTCAGAACATTGACATATTAACTTTTTGACCTGTCTTGAACCCTCCCGCTACCTCCCAGGATACAAAAAGTACATCTGCAGAGCTGCTGGGTGTTCTGGGGAGCCCTCACCCCACAGTGCATTGAAAACAAGCTTGGGAGAACTAAGGGTTAAGTGAAGTCCCCTAGGAATTCCAATCTGTTGCAGGCTGCTCATTCAGAGGCTGCCTGGGGCCTAGGTGTAACCACAGCTAGGCAAACAATGCCTAACTGCCTTATCCTCAGCAGCACTTAGCATTTATTATGGTCAGAAAACCACCTGTTACTTGGGAGAGATTCAAAAGAAGTATGGGCCATAATTAAAGCAAAAATGAATAAAAACATATTGCGAATCACTACCCAACCCCCAGGCAGATGTGTGATTTAACTGTGGGCTTGATCTATGCTATTAATTTGGAATTAAAAATAACAGACAACAAAACACAGACCCAACCAAGGCCCTGCCCTGCCCTGGGGTTTTGTTTCTTTCCAAGGCCGTGACAGTTGTGGTTAGTAACCCACTGCCAGCAGAGATGGCTGCAAACCTGAATGGTGTCTGGCAGCTGGCAGCCAATCGGAATCAAACGCACCCCTGCACCAGTGTGACTACCCATAACTGAAGTTGAAGGAGCGAGTAGGGTTTCCATCCTCCCACACTGCCGGAGGCTCTCTCACGGAGGCCTTTTAACCCTGCCCAAGCCAACAGATCTTTTACCCTAGGAGAATCACACCTGACCACCTGGGTCCCGCCAGGAGATACTTCAGGCATCTCACTGGGGAACATCTGAAAACACACTTCTCCGACCGACCGTCAGCAGGATTGCAGTCAAACACAGAACATCGCATGGGAGGGTCAATGGCGGGGGTGGGGGGTGGGGGGGTTGGCTTCTACTTGCAGGTTCTGTTTGGCGGCTCCTGGTTTGTTTTTAAGGCTCTGATTCCACCTCTTTAAGCTCCTGTGAAATCTTCTGGTAGAACCAGGCTCTAGAGGGGGTGAAGGAAAGGGCAGAGGGGGTGTGAGGTGAAGGAGAGAGGGGCAAAGCAATTTTGTGGCACCCGGGTGTTCCTAATTTTGTATAAAACATTACTCTTAAAAGAATTCAGAACTCGGTTGACATCCAAGCAAATGTGCGAAAACTGGGAAAAGACAAGCTAGCGTTCATTTCAAAAGTTGAAAGCATCGCTTTGATTTGCAATGATCTTTAATCTACCTCTTTCACCACAAAGAAACACTGCAAAGAAAGGAGCCCCAAATGTCACGAAATGAAGCCTGCCGATGTTCTGTTGGCATATATTTTAATTCTTGAACAATTACCCTGCCATATACGTTTATTCTTGAATGTTATATACTGACACATTAAATTTTGGAGTTGAAAGAGAAAATGACACACGTAAATACACCCAAATACAGAGCCGACTTTACAGTGTAGTCTACTACTCTGCGTGAGTGTGTGTGTGTGTGTGTGTGCACCACAGTAAATCTGTGAAAAGTTAAAAGAATGGCTTGTTTATTGAAGTTGACTTCGAATCACCCTCAAGGACTTTGAATATACATGTTCATGCCCTGAAAAAGTTTTGGGTTCGTCTTTTCTGGGATATGCTATCGTCTATATTTAGGATGTAATCTCTAAACTAGCAAACATAAGGGGTGCTGATGCGAATTTGTACTTGAGGGTGGCCTTTATGCGGCTGCAATCCTATTGCTGCCCTTAGATGGCTCCTCCATTGCCTTTCAAATTAATTACACACTGTCATTAATTCAAACCTGCCCAAATACGGCCCCAAACGTCTTTTCTGGATTCACCTGCATTACTCTACAAAATCCATGGCGGCCACAGATGACTCCTGGGAGCGTCACAAAGCTCGCTTCCATCTCTTTACCTCTCTGTCTCTGCTCCCCCTATTTCCTCCTCTGGAAATGCCCTTCCCAACCAATTCTAGTTGAAAACTCATGCCAAGGATCATTTCCTGGATACCTTGACTATGTCGTAGTCATCACTGTATCCCCAGCACCCAATGACGTGGCAAGGGGTAAAGACTCCATAGGCATTGAATGAACGGATTTCACATCCTTTTCAAAAATTGGTGTTTTAATTAAGCTTTTTCCTATCCCTCTGCCTACTGGACCCCAGAGTTCGGTGCTGGAATTCTCTCGTGGGACTTCCCATACTGTATCTGGTATCACAGTCACTTGCCTGCCCCTCGTCCCCCAGCCCCTCCCTCCAGTCCCTCCATGGTGGTCTCCATGTCTTGCTGACTATCTGTTGAAGTATTCATCCACATGCCTTCCATGGGCCTCATACTCACTCAGTGTTTAACAACAATAATAATATCTAACTCTGCAACAGTGCAGAAAATTGTACAAAGCACTTTCACATTTATTATCTCATTTTATCCCTGCAATAAGGATACAAAATAGGAAGGACCATCATTTGAAAGATAATAATGGGTAATACTTATTGAGAGCTTACTTCAGGCCAGGCATGTCAAATACATGACTTTGTTGAACCCTCACAACCCCATGAGGACAGCCCTATTTTTGTCCTCATTTTACAGAGGAAGAGCCTGTGGCCTATGTTGGCTCAGTAAAGGCCAAGGGCACCCAGCTGGGAAGTGGCAGAGCTGGGGCTGGTCCGGCTCCAGAGTCCAGGCACGTCGTCACTAGCCCTACCTGAAGCTTAGAGAGGTCGTCAGGAAAACTCAGAGCTACAAATGTCTCAGTTCTCCCACTACACTCTACTGCCCCTTCTCTCCTCTGGAAAGGACTCTGGCGACAAAAAAAAAAAAAAAAAGAACTGAACATAGTTTGAAAGCTGAATCTGATTAGCAGGATAGTGGTTAAAAGCACTGATTCTGGAACCAGAAATCCTGGGTTCAAAGTCCAGCTCCACCACTTCCCAGGAGTGTGGCGTTGGGCAAGCTGGTTATTTCCCCTGTGTCTTCTATCTCCATCTGTACAATGGGGCAGTGAAAGCATCACCCCTTAAGGGTGCTGTGAGGATTAAGTTAGTTAATACGTGAAGAACAGGAGGAATGGCGCCCTGCCCCTCTCGGTGGGGCTCTGAAGCCAATGGATGGTTCCAAACGGCTTCGCTTGGCTTCCAGGATCTCTGTGTGCTAGAACCACTTCTAAACCTTCAAAGGAATGATTTCCCTCCACACAGAACAGGCCCTCACATCGTAAGCCCGGTATAATGGCGTGGTGGGCACTCTAGCATCTCCGCAGCCTCGTGTGTGTACGAGAGAGCCGACCGGGGCTGGAAGTGAAGCCTCCTGCCAGGGAGACGGTCTCCTGGTCTAATGTGCCCCCAGCCCACCGCCCTGCGAGAATCCAGCCCATTAGGAAGAAACTAATGGCCACGCAGATGCTCACTTTGCCCTGGCTTCACACATGCGCCTCCAGATGGGCCTGACACTCTACACCATCCTGGTTTCCATTTGTGCGCACTTAACCCAACTAAAAGGCCCCCAGCGGCGCCGCCTGCACACGCTCCCAAGCCCTCTTAGCCACCCAGCTCTCTACTTCCAGCTCTCTGCTTCTCTTTTTCCTTGTTTCCTTCTATTTCTCTGTCTCTCTGAGCTTCTCTCTCTCCACCTCTCTTTCCCTGTTTGAGTTTTGCTTCTGCTTTCTCTTTCTCTCTCTCTCTCTCTCTCTCTGTCTCTCTCACTTACACACACACCCCCCATGACATGCTAACTGGGCTCCCAGGAGAGTGTGCCTCACCCATACAGGCAGACGTGAACAGAGATGGTGAGAAAGGACGCACTTCACACCTGTCAACTAAGCTCAATCG
The DNA here is from genome assembly GCF_011762595.2 of Tursiops truncatus. Taxonomy (NCBI): domain Eukaryota; kingdom Metazoa; phylum Chordata; class Mammalia; order Artiodactyla; family Delphinidae; genus Tursiops; species Tursiops truncatus. The sequence continues at coordinate 7,857,407 of NC_047050.1, read as the reverse complement.
CCTATTGTGTGAAAATAGCCCGGTGCCCAGGAACAGGAGCCTGGCTGGCTCAGGCCCAGCCTCGGCTGTCCCTCCGAAGTGGGCCCGGGGAACAAATGCTCCTCGTGTTCTCCGTGGGTGAGAGCATCTCCTGGAGTGTCCCAGGAGCAGGTGTGGGCCCCTCCATAGCGTGGATGCAGGGGCCAGTTCCCAGTGAGCTCACAGGACTGTATGTACTGCAGTTGGTCAGCTCTTTTTACAAAATTCCAATTACATAGCTAAAGGACAAAAATCACATAAGGAGGAAATAGGTGACATCCCAGCACTCATGTCACTGGAGTATGTCAGCGGCAAGGAAATGTCTTGGGGCTGGACTGGCCATAATAGGAAAGAAATATGACCCAAAACAAAGGTGTCTCTATTAATATATTACTTGTGATTTCAAATGGTCTGCCAACTGGAACAGAGCCCATCGAGAGGGAAAGCGGGATGTCACCATGAGGGAAGGTGGGAATATTTTTAAGGGTAAGCTGAGATCCAAGTCTTCATCTATCATTTGATGCCCTTGACAATTATCTGAGGGCCCACAGTGTTGAAAGCATGGTACCAGCTTTCAGAGGTTGTCCCCCAGCCTCACGGAGCTTACAGTTCAGAGGAGAATAAGGACAAGCGATCAAGAAGCACCCACGTTGTGTGTGGAGTGTCACGGGCACGGGAGTCCAGGGTATGAACATGGAAAGTAAGCGGGGGCCGGGGAGGGACCAGAGTTGAGCAGGAAAGGCCTCCCAAAGGACATGGCACAGAAGCTGAGTCCTGCCGCATGAGTAGAGTTAACGGCAGAGGGAAGGATGAAGGGTTCCAGGTGAAAGGGACAGACAGTGCCAAGGTCAGAAGGGAGAGAAGCTGGAGAGGGGGGGGAAGCCAGATGACAACGGGTCTGATGGGCCCGTTAAGGAATCTGGGTCTCATCCTCAGGTCAATGGGAAGTTATTAAAGGGTTTTAAGTGGGGTGTAATGTGACCAGAATTGCACTTCGGACGCATTGCTCTGACTCCGGTGGAAAGAGAAGAACCTTGGCAGCAGAAGACAGCTGTAGTGAGACACCGGAGAGCATGAAGGAATCAAGTGGCATTTAGGAGGCAAATCAATAGGGCTTGACGGCTGATTGTCTGAGAGGCTGTTAGGAGAAGGGGTCAAGGAGGACTTCTCGGCCTGTGGTGTGAAGAGTGGCACCCTTTCCTACCTCCGGGAAGATGGAGGAAGCGCAGGGTGGTCAGGAGATGATGTGTCGGTGTGGCCATGCTGACGATGCTTATGAAACGTCTGGCGCTCAGACCCTACGGTGACCCACGATCCAACTCCTGGAGTTCATGCCCTTGGGTGACCCCTTCTCCTTGAGTGTGGGCAGGACCTGTGACTTCCTTCCAGCCGACAGACTATGGCAAAGGGGATGGGACATCACTGCTGTGACTACATTACGTTATGTTACAGAAGACTCTCGCTCAGCCATCCGGAACTAGAGACTGTCCCGTGGGCTTGACGCAATGAGCCGCCATGTTGGGAAAGCCCAGGTGCTGAGGAACAGGCTGTAGACACTGAGGCTAAGCCTCCAGATGAGATCACAGCCCAACCAGCACTTTGATTTCACCCTTGTAAGACCCTGAGTAAAGGACCCAGTTAAGCCATGCCTGGACTCCTGGCCCATGAAAACCACGAGATGATAAATGTGTGTCAGTTGAAGGCACTAATCGGAAAATAACACAGTATCTAACTGGAGACAGCGAACAAGCACTTGATGTTTGGATCTGGACCACGAGACCGAGGTCAAGCCTGGAGATACACAGTTGGCAATTGTTAACGTATAGGTAGTAGCCAAAGCCATGGGAGAGAGTGCAGTGACAAGGAGAAAGTCCAGGACAGAAACTTGAGGCTCCACCAATGCAGATGACAAGCAGATGAGCAGGGGTCTCAAAGGGTTCTGAGAAAGGGTGCCCAGCACGGCAGGACAAAAACTAAGAATATGGCCGTATGAATCGCAGCTAACATTTATGAAGAACTTACCACGTGCCGGGTACTGTTCTAAGTGGATAGCAAGTATTAATCCATTTAATTCTTACAACCCTGTATGAGGCATTATCACGTTAGTACCCTTATATTACAGATGAGGCAACTGAGGTACAGACAGAAGAAGGAGCTTGCCCAAGGTCACACTGCAGAACAAGGGTTCTAACTCAGGTGGCTGCCCCCAGAGACCATGTTCTCTGTCCTCCCTCTTACACCAAATTGACTCTTCCTGTTCTGAGGAACAGAAACTGAACGCAAACTGACTTAACCATGGGATTTACCAGTTCACCGTAACTAAAACGATGAGGGGTAGAACGTGGGACATATTTCAGGCACACCTGAGGGGACAGAGGCAATGTCATCACTTCTCTCTCTCTCTCTCTCTCTCTCTCTCCCTCCTCCCTTCCACCCCTTCCTTTCTCTCTCTGTCTCTCAGCGCAGCTTCCCCTGTGTTGGCTTTATTCTCAGACACGCTCTACTGACTCCATGGCAAAGAGAGCTCCAGGCAGATCCTGACTGATGTTAATCTCCACAGAACAGTTTTTCTGCCATCACTTGCCAACCCTGAACCAATTACAGGGTCCAGGGCGATGAGTTCCCCCTCCAAATTTAGAATCAATTGAGAGATGAATGCAAGAGCCAGACAAATAGAATCCCCGTGTCAGATTTAAAGCTGGGGAGTTGGGGGGACAGCGGAATGGGGAGGATAGAGACGTGACTCAGGTGTTTGGCAAAAAATGGGCTTTTCTAATATTGCACCTAAGAAAAAAGTTACCACCAGGCGTAGGCAAAACTGGACCAGTGGGAGATGTCCCAGCAGGGGCAGAGCCTGGGACCACAGCCTGTGCAGCCAGGCCAGCCACGCACATCATCGTGCACCTGCTCTCGGGCATGGGAGAGAAGAGAGCTGAATCTCGCAGGCCCTCTCCCAAACTCACCTGTCAGATAATTCACCTCTCCACCCACCTGTCCATCTCCCCGTCCAGCAGGGAATAATGGAAAAGGAAAAAGAAATTCAAGCACAGACCTATCAGAATGGCTAAAATTTAGAAACCTGACAAAACCAAGTGCTGATGAGGACATAGAGCAACTGGAAGAATCGTCCATTACCAATGAGAGTGCAGAATAGTACAGCCACATTGGAAGACTGTTTCTTATGCAGCTAAATGAACTTTTACCACATGACCCAGCAATCCCACTCCCAAATATTTAGCCAAGAGAAAGGAAAATGTACGTCCACATGAAGATCTGTACATGAATGTTTATAGAAGTTTTACTCATAGTCACCAGAAACTGGAGACCATCCAAATGTCCCATCAACTGGTGAATGACTGCACAAACTCTAGTATCTGCACAATGGATACTATTCAGCAATTAAAAAGACCATGCCGCTGATAACACACAACAAGGTGGAAAAATCTCACAGGCATTGCACTAAGTGAAAGAAGCGAGTAGTATTTCATTTACGTGATGTTCTGAAAATGGCAAAATTATAGGAACAAAAATAAGATCACTTGTTGCCAGGTGCAGGGGATGGAGGGAGGGATTAAATACAGAGGGGGATAAGGGAACTTTCTGGGGTGATGGAAGTATTCAATACCTTGTTAATGATAGTGATTACATGACTAGATACGTTTTTGTTTTTTTTTTTAATTTCTCGAACTGTGTGTGTAAAAAGAGTGACTACTACTGCATGTAAATTAAACTCCAACAAACCTAACCTAAAACAGAACAAGAATAAACAACAAAAAACAGGGGTGTTACGCTAGTTCTCAAATTTTAACGTGTGTCAGAATCGTTTGGAGAGATTATAAAACACAGATTGCCGCGTCCCACCCAGAGTTTCTGATTCAGTGAGTCTGGGGTGGGGAATGAGAACCTGCATTCTTAACATGTTCCCAAGGGATGCTGATACCCCTGGTCCAGGGGCCACACTTCAGGAACCGCTACTTGTGAAAACCCCTCCACGTGGAAACAAGGGGCAGGAGACAAGGCTTCACTCCTAACCAGCTGTTTGAGCAGCTCGGGGCAGGTGGTGGGGTCGCTGAGGGAGACCAGCCTTTCCACAGACAGCCCCACGGGAAGACAGGGGATCTTCCAAGAGGAAAAGAGTGGGTTCTTTTTCCAAAGGTGGAGGATCAGAAGGTAAGTAGCCCCAAAACAAAGTCTACTTTGGAGATGTACCAGAGAAGCCAAAGGAAGCATTTCTACAAAAAAGGAGTGGGAAGCGCTGTCAGATGCTCAGATGGGTCAAGGAGGTAAGGACTAAGGGGATCCTGCCAGATTTCGCAGCACGGAGGCCACTGTGACCTTGGACAGACCTCCTGTAAACGGGTGCTGGTGCTGGAGCCGGAATGCAGAGGGATGGTGAGGCCAGGTGGGACCATGCAGTGAGTGGGGAGCCATAGGGACCTGTGGGGTGGGGAGGGGAGGGGAGGGAGCAAGGGGCCAGGGCACCACACTTCTTTCTTCCCACGGGAGATACTTAAGTGAGGAAAGGAGTCCGTGAATGACGAGAGGCTGAAAGTAAAGGTGGAAGAGAATGGTCATGGAGTGAAGTCCTTAAGGAGGCAGGCCAGGGAGGGACCCCGAGCGCACAGGGGACAAGTGGCTGCGGAGAAGCACGAGCAGATGGGCACCAGCAAGGAAGACGGTGCAGATGTAGGGATGTTTGTGAGTTCCGTGGAGGGAAACTGAGCGTCTTCCCATCTGATGGCTTCGATTTGCTCTGAGGAGGAGACAACGTCAGTCAAGGGAGGCCCTACAGCACTGGGTTGAGAATTCAGTCTCCAAAGTCAGAGTTCAAACCTGGTGCATAACACTGGGCGGAGGACTCCAGGGCTTGACCAACATCTATAAAACGGGGATAGCGATGGGACCTTCCTCAAGGTAAAGGTGCCTAGAACTGGGCCCGAAATGTAGCAAATGCTCAGCGAGCGTTTGCTTCCTGTGAGTGAGGGTCTTGAGGAATGAAGTAGAGACTTAACCGTAGACCTGCTAAGAGGTCACAGCTATTAAAGTTTAGCTTCCACCAAAGAAGTAAAACCCTGGTGAACCCAGTGGGCCGCGGGTCCAGGCGATCTGCAGAACGTCATCCGCGACCCTGCTCAACCTCTAACAGACGCTCCACCTTGTCTGTAAAACTCTGAGAGCCAGTGTGCACACGGGAGAGCGATTCAGAAGTCCTGGGTTCTGCTGCGGCTGCAGCCACGCCCAACTGTGGGAACGTGAGTGTTCCGGAGGCGAGGCCACTGTTGAGGTCATCTCTGAAGTTCCATCAAGACCCAACAAGTTGGTGTTTCAGAGGCTCAGAAGTGAGTCACTCGCCTACAGTGGGCACCTTCAGACGGATCCATTGTGTAAGAAACCCAGGGGGAGGGAGGGGAAGGGAGCTGGACCCGGTTAACCTGTGGAGTCCAAGGTGACTCTTCTCCCCACCCAGACCACTGGCCACTAGCCGCGGCCACAGGTCAAGGACACTGCTTCCATCTCATACAACGGAAAAAGGGAGAGCATTTTCCCCCCAAAGCATTCCTTCTCCCACTCTGTGTGCCCGAGCTGAGCCTGCATTTCCAACGACGTTTTTTCTCCTGGAATTCCTTGAGCATGATGCAGGTGTGAGTCCCAAATTAATCACAGGAAAAGCAGAACGACTCCAGTCCCTTTGTTCCTCTTCCAAAAGGTGAGGTTTTTCTGAGCTTCTGGTTTGTGTTTTTTCTTCCTTTTTTCCTCTATGACCTTTTACTTCGGGACTCACCGAACGGCAGTTACCATATTTCATCCGTCCTATGACGCACATTTCCCTCACATTCAACATCTGGGCAATGGAGATGCAGTTTACAGTCCACGGCACCTTAGCTTTGTGTAGTAGTTAAATTGCCCATCTGACAGTGTCTTTGTTTGCATGAACTATGGAAATTGTTCTTCATTGAGTGCCTCAGCGCTGGGACTTTACGTAAATGTTTTCCACGGGTCTAACCACAGCCCTGAACGCTCGATGTGATGCCCCGTATTATGAGGGAACTCGAGGAGCAGCCAGATCCAGTGACCTGCTTGAGGTCACCCGGTGCATAAATAGCAGAGCGGGATGATGCCAAGTCACCCTGCTTCCTGGAGTATTCGAGCTGGATCAGAATCGTCAACCAACCACAGCCATGAACAGTGCAGGGGAGATGAACAAGGTTCACAGGAAGATTTCAACTTACACTATACTGTAATGTATGGACATATCAAGACAGCCAGGTACACAGAAATTTAGAACCAGCCGTGGCAAGAAGCAACCAGAGGACTGTTACCTTCCCTGGGTCTCTCAGTCTTGTAAACGCGGTCACAGTGACGATGACATCTACCACTCATCAAGAAGCTGCCCATCACTGGGTCTGTGCCAAGCATTTTACCATGTTGTCTTATTTATTTTCTCACAACAGCCCCCAAAAGTAGATAGCATTGTCCTCATTAGAAACTGTTGCTTAGAGTGCTTAAGTTACTCACCCAACATTACAGATCTAGCAAGTATCAGAACTGGAATTCAACTCTGCCTGGTTGGCCCTGGGGAGCACAGAACCCCTGGGCCATTCAGCCCCATGGTCAAAGGAAGTAGACAGGATGACCTCTGAGGTCCGGTCCCTAAGAGGCAGTGGTCCTGCTTTTACAAATAAGTACACAATGGCACGATGCTTAGTGATTTGGGGTTGACGGTTCCTCCGGAAGTTAAACATAGAATGACCATGCCATCCAGCAAATCCACTGCTAAGTCTATACCCAAAAGGACTGAAAGAAGGGACTCAGACGTTTTACAGTAATGTTAGCAGCATTATCCACAATAGCCAGAAAGACGGAGGTAAAGCCAAACACCCACCAACAGAGAAGTGCTTAAACAAAACGTGATATACGTGTGTGTATATAATATATATAAAGGAACATTTTTCAGCCTTAAAAAGGAACGTCGTTTGAATATATGCTACAACATGAATGAATCTTGGACACTCTGCTAAGTGAAATAAGCCAGACAAATACTGTATGATTCCATGTACATGAGGTACCTAGAACAGGCACGTTCACAAATCCAGAAAACAGAATCGAGATTAGCTCGGGCTGGAGGGAAGGGAGGGTGGGGAGTGACTGTTTACCGGGCACAGACCTTCTGTTTGGGATGATGGGGAGGTCCTGGTGATGCGTTGTGCAGCCGGTTGCCCGACACTGTGAATGTCCTTAATGCCCCTGAACTGTGCACTTTAAAATGGTAGGTTTTATGCGGTGTCAACTCTCTCACCGTTTTTTAAAATCACCAAGGAAATGTATTGGTGACTAAGCATGCTACCCCAAATCCAGAGCAGGAAAACTCTTGAGACCTTTGTTCAGAGAGAAGGGACGAACCTCGTTCCCACAGTGTGTCAGGAGCAGCAGCGAGGGCGAGAGGGGAAAGGGGCACGCCTGGGAGGGGAAGATGCACAGGCAGAGGATGTGGGTTCTGCCAGGCGAGGCCGGGCGCACACACACCCCGAGCATCCCGGAGCAGATGGCGAGTGCTGCCACGCCAGCAAGGAACAGCGAGGGATCTCACGTCACTGAGAGATAAACCATCCTCCTCCGGTCACACGCCCGCCTTCTCACATGTCAGACAATACTGTATCCTTCCTGGAACCTGTAAATGACATCCGTGCATCCTAATTTTCACTGCAAGAAGGAAGCAGTCGACTTATGAAGTCGCTTCTCGGCCTTCAGGGGACGTGGGAGGGATCTAAAGTGTTTCCTCACATCAGATCCCCAGGGTCTGGATTACAGAGTGCTGCGCAGCCCCTGATAAATGTGCTCTGACGCGTGCTTCCTGCCAGGGGGCCGGCGGACAGGCTTTCCCGGGGGCTCCGAGAAGCTCTGTCCCCCGCAGCGAGGCTGAGGCCCCGCTCCCGGTCTCTCTGGACGCGCGCCTGCCTCCTGTTGAAACAAGCTGCACCCCGATGGGATGCTTGCACGCTGTTCTTACAGAGAAGGGAATCAAGTCCCCCGTTGAGAAGAATCTGGAAGGACTCTAGGGCTCACCCGTCTGGGCTCCTATTTGCGTGGGTGTCGTGGGCGGAGATGAGGAGGCCGATGAGACCCGGCCTGTCTCATCTGGGGAGCACGGGTGCCGAGGAAGAGCCGGCACTGGTTTCAAGATTTATCAGAAACACAAACAAAGGAAAGTATTCTCTGAAAACGTAACAAAAGCCCCAACTCAGGGTCAGAGGCTCATTTAATACCTCCAGTCCACTTCCGTGGGCCTGCGGAAATCTCAGAACCGCCCAGCTACCTCGGTGCAAAGCTTTACCTGAGCGCGGGCCTTTGGACCGTGCGCGCTGGGAAGTTGGCAGCGGCTCCCTCTCTGTGCCCAAGCTTCCTTGCTCCAAACAGGAGACACTGAAATAGGTGCCATGTCGCCACTCATTTTGCATTTATAATTTTTAATGAGAAAGGTAATATAGAACAACAATAACATTTATGAAATGGAGACAAAGTTAATTACCTCTAATCCAATTGTCCTAACAAAGGTCGCTTAGTTTTATAGTTAAGTGTTAAGTCTTAAGTGTCTTAAGTCTATAGTTAAGTGTTAAGTTATAGTTAAGTGTAAGTTAAGTCTTGCAGCATAACTGGTTCTGGAAAACACTAAAATGTTTTAGCTGTTTTTTCAGGACAAAAAATCTTATTAGTACATTTGATTTTTTTTTTCATGGTTAAGCCCTTATACTTTCTAAACTCCAAGGCCCTGTTCTGTGTCATGATGACTCTTGTGTCCTCCACAAGTCATATGCTGAAGTACTAATTCCCAATACCTCAGAAAACTGAGTATATTTGAGGAAGAGTTTTTAAAAGAGGTAATTACGTTTTCTTAAAATTACTTTATATTGGAGTATAGTTGCTTTACAATATTGTGTTAGTTTCTGCTGTACAGCAAAGTGAATCAGCTATACCTATATATATATCCCCTCTTTTTTGGATTTCCTTCCCCTTGAGGTCACCACAGAGCACTGAGTGGAGTCCCCTGTGCTATACAGTAGGTTCTCATTAGTTATCTATTTTATACACAGTAGTGTATATATGTCAATTCCCAAAGAGGTAATTAAGTTTTAAATGAGGTCATTAGGTTGGGATCTAATGGTGGGTGACTTTATAAGAAGAGGCGATTTGGACAGACACGCACAGAGGGAAGACCGGATGAGGACACAGGGAGAAGACGGCCATCTGCAGACAAAGGAGGGAGCCCTCAGAAGGAACCAACACTGCAGACATCTTGATCTCAAACTTCCAGCCTCCAGAACTGTGAGAAAATAAATGTCTGTTGTTTAAGCCCCCGAGACTGTGGTGATTTGTTCTAGCAGCCCTAACAAAGCAACACAGTGAGATATGACTCTTTCTTGGTAAACTACTGATCACACTAAATGGTCATTGACCACAAGGTCCACATAATAAAACCCAGGAAAACACACACACACACACACACACACACACACACACACACACACAATTTTAATAGCTACAGGTCTGTTACATTGTAACATGAGTGTGTTTTGCAACAATTTGTTTTGTTTTGATCCTGGAGCAGAACAGGGTCTTGCAAAGTAACCACATCCTCTCCCCCAGCTGCTTCTCCCTTCCTGCCAGCCAGCTCCACTCACATAGGTGCTTTGAGAGTGAGCCCAGCACAAGGGGTTGGGTGGGAGATCTCCCTCTATCCTGGCCTGCCTCTCCAGTCCTTTCCGAGAAGGTCTGGTGAACAGTCTGTTCATTCTGCCAAAAGGGAGAAGAGAGACAGCCCCCATACGCCGCGTGCCCGCAGTGCCTTCCGAGTGGCTGTGAGCGGGAAGCCTTCTCCCGGGCTCAGACCCCCGATCAAACCTCCAGTGACTCACCAGTGGCAGGGAGAGCAGCTCCCTTGGCCTGTGCGGCCGGCTTCCCAGCGGCACTACTGTTTGCTTTGGGGTGGAAAGCTTCAGCTTCTCCTGTCCAGACCTGATCATGGCAATGGCAGCCACACAGAGACCCGTTTACGTTGCCACCAGTACCGCTATAAACACCACCACCAAAGAGAACAGAGAGGGTTGGGCTGTTTTTCTTCAGGGGAGCAGGCCGCATGGCCCTGCAGTTTTGAGTTGGTGTAACTGGGAACCACCAAGAGTTGAATCGGTAAACACTCCACCCTTTCCTCATTCCTGCAACATTCTAAAGAGACAGTGAAGGTCAAAAGGGACACAGTTATCTCTGCACCAACTGCATGAGTTTCTGAAAACAGCTGCAGCCCAGCACCCGGATGACCTCAAGGGGTAGGAAGAGTGAATAAACGTTAGACATCGAGGTGCAGAAAAGCACCTATTATGCACAGAAGAGGACGGGGCCCGCACATCCCTGAGGTCTCGTCTATCAAACGACCAGGAACGGCACCAAGAAATTGCTAAAAGGCACAGCAGCCTGAAGGAGCATCAGTACCGACGCTGCAGTTACAACCTAGTTCAGCTTTTGCCTCAACCAGACGGTTCGTCTTCTTTCTCATGGGGAACTCTCCCATGACTACTGTCACCTCCTCTCCTTAAAGATCAGCCTCTGCATTATCACTTCCTTTGCGTTGTCACCGAGGCCACGAAAGCTAAGGGAAAGAGTGACACCCGTGTGGCCCTGCCCTTGGGTGCTTCCTCCAGCCTCCCCAGGGATGTCATTTTTTGCAGGGAATTGATGAAGGGAGTAGCCAGGCTTCCCACAGAGGCGCCGCTCTGGGCCAGCGCTGCCCTAAGGAAGTAGCTAACAGGGGAGACAGTCACCAAAGCCATCAAAGGGGCTCTAACCTTGGACTTGTTCAGAGTAGGTTTTAAGGACCGCAGTTTTAGGAGAAGGCATTGACCGGACAAAGGCAAGGGCTCTGTCTCTGTGGGCAACGCGTTCCACACACATCACCCCACCTACTCCTCACGAGTCTGTGAAATATTCATGCCCCCATTCTGCAGATGACCCGCCTTCCTTCAGGCCTCGGTTTATGCCAGCTTCTCAGTGAAGCTTCTCCTGGCCACGCTCCCTGAAATATCCACACCAGCCCCTCCTGGAACATTTCTGGTGCCTCTTCCTGCTTTGCTTTTTCACCGTACGACTTTATCACTCTCTAACATGCTAGTTTACTTACGTCTCCTATTTAATGTCGGTCTCCCCGACTCAAATATATAATTTCTATATAATCATGTATTATAAAAGCTCCATTAGGGCAGGACCATGTCTGTTCTGTTCACAGCTGTATCCCCAGCACCCAGCACAGCACTCAGCACACAGTGCAGGCTCATTCATGTCTACTGAATGAATGAATGAATGAATAAGGCAACTGAAGTTCCGGAGTTGAACCCAGCAATACAAGCTATTAAAAGGCAGAACCAGTACTGGATCTCAAATCCTGCCCCAGCACCAGGCCTCCCTTCCTGGGAGAACGGCTAAAACTGCTACATCAGCTGCGGCCTGGGAGATGGACGACCAGACAAAATGAGGCACAATAGGACCCAAAGGGGAGCAAACACATGCTGTTCGCATTTTCTTTGAGAAAGGCTAGAAAACCAAAGGCAAGATGAAGGACCCGGGAGACAACAGAAAAGTGACAGCTGATTCCAGGCGGGCAAAAGAAGAAAAACATAGGAAGATAAGGCAAAATGAAAACAGAAACAGAGCTTGGGGTGGAGAAGCCTCCTCCATCCCTGGGGCTTTCTTTAGCAGCAGATGGAGAAAGGAAAAATTCATACAGCCTCCTGGAGAGTCAGGAGAAGACAAAAAGAAAGAACAACCAACATGTAAGAGAGTGAACTTTGCGAACAGCTTAAGGAAGCCCTCAGGGCTGCGATCCCGATCGGGTAGGACTGCCAGGCATTGGGGGTGAGAAAGTCGTGGTGGGGGAGGAGGGATCCTAAATTGGGGGGTTCTCTCGGAGTGGCCTAGAGGGGGCGAGAAGTTTCACATTGAGAATGAGCCAGGTGGAACATAAGGGGGAGCTCAGCACCTCTGAACAAAACCAACCTGCACAGCCCGACTGTACAGGTCCCACCAATGAAGGGAGGTTACACTGGGCTTCAATGATGGACATTTCCAGAAACTTCAGGCTAGAATCTCCCTCTGTCCAACACCAGTGATTATAAGAAGTGGCAGACATAGTGGCTTCCCTTGGGGGATGAGCCCAGGATTCTTAAGGGAGGAGGCAACGGATTCAAAATATCACCGTGGGGCTTCCCTGGTGGCGCAGTGGTGCCTTGTTAGGAAAACACCTAACAAGAGTAAATGATGGGCAGGGGAGCACATGAGGACAGACGGGATAATGACCCGAAACTGAGAGCTGGGGACCAGGTGACACCCCAGACCAGGCCAGCTTGCTGGAAAAATCCAGCAGCCTTCCGGGAACCTGACAACTTTTGCTGGCAAGGAACTCCTGAAGGGTGGTCTCAGAACCAAGATGCAGGCATGGGTTTTACAGAGAGGCCCCAGGGCAAAATGACAAGAAGGGAGGTTGAACTTCCTGGAATCGCGTAAAGGCTTTTCCAAGTACCTCGCAGAGTGTTTACTACTCTTGGCTGGAGTAACTACCGAATTAAAAATCATCCATATGGGTGAAATGACATGATGTCTGGGATTTGCTTTAAAAAGTCTCCAGGGGACTTCCCTAGCGTTCCTGTGGTTAAGACTCCGCACTCCCGATGCAGGGGGCACGGGTTCGATCCCTGGTTGGGGAACTAAGCTGCCGCATGACACGTGGCACAGCCAAAAAATAAATGAAATGAAATAATAAAAGTCTCCAGCCCCCTGAAAGATGCGGAAGGGAATGGAAGAAACCTGATGGGCAAAATGTTATACAGTTTACATATTGAAGCTGGGTGAGGGTTACACGGGAGTTTACTATACCAGTGGCTCTCATTGCGCCCTTTGGAGACCAGCAGCAGAATCACCTGGAAACTTGCAAATTCTCAGGCGGCTGCAGGAGACCTCAGATCTACTAAATAAAAACCTCTGGGGGTGGGCCCAGCATTCTGGAGTTTTCACCAAACCTCCCAAGGCTGCTGCTCCCGTGATTCTGATGCTTGCTCAAATTTGAGACCCGCTGCGTTATACTATTTTCTTTCTCCCTCAGTGTTTGTGCAATTATTTCCATAATAAAGGCTTTAAAAAAAAAAAAACCAACCCTATGGGCATTTTTGTTGTTGAGTTGTTTATTTCTTACCTCACTTGTCTTCAATTGCCATTTAACTATTGTTTTGATCTTTTCCTGGAGCCAGAACTAAAAGCCAGGAAGCAGATGCGACTACCCCTCTCTCCCTCCCCTCCCTCCGCAGTTTGCAAATGTAAACTTCCTGTAAGAGACGCCCAGGCCGGGTACACAGCACTCACACCTGAAGAACTGGGTCTCCAAAGGGGCCCAGGAACAGCCCTCACCCCAGCCCCCCGCAGCGGGGCGAGATGCCGGGCGAGGAGACGCCTTCCAGGGGTCACCCTACAGGAGTCCGGGGCCCAGAGAAACTGCCACCCGCTGATCCTGGGGGTCAGCCGGAGCTCCCAAGAAACGTTCCCCTGGCCTGCCTCTCAAAACTGCAGCCCCTTGATCTCCGTTCTCCCTTTAGGAAGTTCTTTAGAAAGAACACCGAGAAGGGAGTGGCGGAAGCCGGGGCCGGGTCACGGGGCCGCCCCCTCCAGCATCATCCTCTTCTCCCTCCTGTTTCTGCTGCTGGGAGCACGGGCGAGGCCGGGGAGGCCTGAGTGGCCGCGGGAGGGAAAGGGTTAACAGGCCGGGGCCACCTTCCCCTCCTGGCCAGCCGGCCCCCCTCCCCCCCACGTGCTGTAAAACAATCCCAGGGTTTCCTCTTTAAGCTGTTAGCCTCAGGGGCCATTATGGGAAAGAAAGGTAGCCGGGCTCTTTTATCTGCAAGAATCCATTAAGCTTGGCCTCGGTGCCGCGGGCCGCTGTTTACGGGCAGCTTCACTAGGGCACCCTAGGGGGACCTCTCCCCAGCCAGGACGCAGGCGCACCTGTACCCCATCTCACCGCCACCACCCCTCCCCCGCTAGGAACTGGAACTCGGGAGGGGGGGAGTGGAGAGCAAGAAGCCCCCAGAGCAAACCAGAGTTCCGAGCAGTGGAGCTCCCGGTTCACACCTTCCTGTACGCCGGGGGAGGGGCACACGTGCGACGGCGAAACGGGAATTGAGCCCCTCGCGGTCTTCGACTCTCCACGCAAGTCTGCGCGCCGCCCCTCGGGTGCTGAACGCGGGCGGGAAGGCGGGCGCGGCAAGATGCGCACGTGTGCCCGTCGGTCCGCGTGTCGGTCGGTCGCCGCAACCCGCGCAGCGTGTGCGCCCGGCCCCATCCCCCAGCCCGGGCGCTCAGACGGCCACCGCTCCCCGCTACACCCGCGCCACCGCCCGCGGTGGAAGGTGGCGCTTCGGGCTGCAAAAGTGTTTCCACTGCAGGCCTAGCAGTCAGCCCTTTACCTCTCTTAAGGAAGCTGTGGCGCAAAACGCCGGCTGGAGAGCCCTGGAGAGGACACTAGAGGTTTCCAGTGTCTCATCAGAGCGCAGTCTAACACCGATTAATTATATCTTCCCCCGAGAATCATTTGCCCAAATGCCCACTTTGTGCCGGCCTCCCAATCAAAACGAGGGAAGAAACTTCGACAGGCCCGAGGCATAGGACCAGAGAAAGTTGGCTTTGAATGCTGGTCTTGGGGGCAGAAGCAGGGGGAGAGGAGGCGGGGGGGGGGCGGTGGGGCGGTACCAGGGCCCTGGGAAGGTCCAGTGTGATACTTTCTTGGGGCTTCGCGGGCGAGGGATATTCCCTTTTTCAAATTGCCAACAATGCAGATTGTTAAGAGGAGCAAAGGTGGCAGGGAAAGCAACAAAACAAAACTCTTTCAATTCTCTGTTGTGTCCAGCTAGAGACAGAATATCAAGTCTGTGCGTCTCCTGCTTGAAATCTCTGTGCAGTGACCTTCTTTGGATCTTCCCCTGCTCTTTCCCCATGAATATAAATATTTTCTCCACTTGCCATATGTTACCCACGCACTTCCACAGACCCCACTGCCACTGCCCCGCTGGGCTCCTTGCAAAAAGAGTCTGCCTGCCGCTCAACCGGGAGGGCAGGGGGAGGAGGGGGCAGTGTTGTTCAAGGGACAATGTCACTTTCCTCTTCGTCAAGATTCTTTGTCAATTGCTGGGGAAATAATTGACCTCAAGCTACTTCAGTCACAACCAATAGAAAAATGGAATGGTGATGTGTCCAGCTGTTAAGGGGAGGCACGCATGCAGGCTGGGAAACAAAGGTGGCTGGGAACAGAGCTGACATGAAAAATATGTAATGCTTCATGTTGGAATTCCTGGGAAACAGTGGAATTTCACTTAAAAAAACAACAACCCTAGTATTCTGTTCATTTGCCACATCTTCTAGTTTGTGGTCCTTAATTTATGCCTTTGGATAGCTTAAAAGGAGAATCCCAACCCAGAACAGCCCTTTAATACAGCTGCCATCTTTTCAGTTCTCTGACCCTTTCCTTAACTTGCACAATGGTACTTTTTTCCAACACCCTCCACTCCATCAGCAGCCAGAATGACACAGTTCTGTCAGACTCAGGGGCCCAGGGAATGATCTGAGAGTTCAGTGAGTATTGTTAGGGGGTTTTTGTTTGCAGGCAGTGGGAGAAAGAGGCAAGAGAATGCTAGGCAGGGGACACCAGGAGGAGTGAGAAGAGCCCCCAGAGAGGCCACCAAGAAGAAATTCACAACTTGCCTTTGCTTCGTTCCCTGGGACAGATGATGGTTACAAGCAGTTTGTTAAAACAAATCTCCTATTTCAAACCACAAGATGTCCCACCTACGAAGCCAATCCTGTCCCAGGTTGGACCAATCGGGAACAAATCAGCAAGGACATTTGATGCCAGCGATGCGGTAACAAGCGAGCACGATATCGAACAGCAGCTCGAATAGGCCTCCAACACAAGCTCTGAGCGCAGACTGTGTGGTTGGCTTACAAAGAGGAGAAAAGAAAAAAATTCAGATGCTACAAAAGCAGCCCAAGAGCTTTGGTGGTTGAAATCTTCTCCTCTCCTGTGTGACTAAGCCCACGTGGCAGATGTGTGAGTGTGGATGAAAAGCCGTCACACAGAAGAACTAAGATCCCTGCCCTCTCCAGGCTTACAACTGAAACACAAAGGGCGGGGTGTCATATCAACATGGCACAAACTCCTGTCACCAGGGGGGAAGAGGTCACCAGAGCCCACACATGAATTTCTCCACAGCCTGCTTCTTCTCCATGGAGTCGCAGGGAGTGCGGGTATGTGTACAAGTCATCTTGAAAAGAAAGCACAGGCCGTGCACAGAAAGTGCATCACGGTAGAGGTAAGGCTGGTAAAACTCCATGCAGACGTTCAGTGACGTATACTTAGCGTCACTGTAGAACATTCCCCAATTGCAGGATGCGGTATTCTCAAATGGAATTTTTGAAATTTGTGTGTCTGCTCTCAGATGACCTCAGGTCAACAGGTTGATGGGCATATTTTCAAATTTCTCCAACCAGTAACTACACTTTACTTTGCTCAGAATTACTGACTCTAATAACCGGTGGGGTGGTATTGAAGCAAAAGAACCTGCGGAAGGAATTCTCTGGTTTCTGTCATTGTTTGAAGCTGCTGACTGCCGTTTCATCTGAAACTAGAGAGATGTTTTTCACGTACCGTCCTTGAAGAGAGATGGATCTGGACTGGCTTTATTCTAGCTGGATCTGGAACTTTCATTCTAGAATCCAACAATTGTCCAACATGAAATATTCTAATTGTGCCTACTAAGCATTACCCCCTGCCAAGTTCATCTAATGGTTCAAAACAGAATCCTTTAGGTTGGCTGTCCAGTAATGGATTCTCCCTGCTGACCCAGGTGGGAAACCAAGAGTGGGGTGAAATTGGTGGCCACGGTAGTTAGTAAGGCTAATTGACTCTTGTGAGGATGAAACCTCTGGCTTGGCCTCATTAGCCCTACTTTAAATCTAACATCTCAGAGTACAGTTGAATGGACATAGCTCTTGCCTGGAGTATATTTGTAACTTGGTAGAAATAAATATGGTTCTAACTAAACACTGCCCCACCTGCGACCTGTTCTGGGCCAAACAGAGGAAATCAGAGTGAGACGCCAATCAGGAGTCACACACACTCACGTTGCTGTCACTGCCTGCACCAAGGATGGTCACCTGATCCAAAGCCACCATGCCATTAACTTCTTAGTGCCAATCAGATCCTCTCTTCTCAAGAATCTGAATAGAAGAGATGTATAAATTACGGCAAAGTGTAACGATAATAAGCTTTTCAGCTCAGATGCTGGCCTGTGGGGCAAGAGCAGGCGTCAGCTCCATCGAGAGCACAGATGTGGAGGACGGAGGCCTCTCAGATGAGTGGAGAAGGCTGGTCTGCCAGTGGGAAGCGAGGCAGAAACGAAGGCACCAGTGGCCACGCTGTCCTGTGCTGCCCAGAAGAGCTATGCCCATCCTCACAGCTGTCCCGTGAGCAACGCGCCCCAGGAAGCTCGTTGTATGCTAACAGTTCCACGTTTTATTTGAGCTAGCTTGACTAAATTTCTTTCCTTACAACCAAAAGGTCTCAGACTACAACAGAGATAAACACACAAATTATCCAAATGATTGTCTCAATTTGCCAGCGATGACCAGTGTCCCCAGTCTCAGGTCCCTGTGGACGTCTCTCAGGAATCTCAAACCCAGCATGCACACAAGCAAACACATCCACTTCCCGCCTGCATTTCCCCATGTGTTCCCAGACCCTCCCAGTTGTTCAAGTAGAAACCTAGGCGTTAGCTCGACCTTCCCCTCTCCTTCGCCTCCTGTATTCACCCTGCTACCAGTCCTCTCAAATATCGCTCAGATCCACCCATTTCTCTGCCCCTCCACTGCCCTGCCCTAGTCCAGGCTCCATCGCCTGCTGGTATCTGCAGCAATGTCCTATACCCATACGTCTAATGCTGAAGTCTGATTGTTGCGCGCGGTCGCGTGCACGCTCACACACACACACACACACAAGCATTTAAAACACTCTCGTGGCTTTCCTTTCCCTTGTAGGGTAAAATCAAAACTCCTGAGCTCAGCCTATGATGCCCTGGCCGTGCACCCTCTCCTGTCCTGCCTCTCAGCATCCCGCCCACGCTCTGCCCAGGCTGAACCTCTTTCAGTTCCTCAAAAATGCTGTGCTTCTCTGCCTGAGGGACTTTCGTGCACCCCGTTCCCCTTTGCACAGAACTCTTCCTCTACCTGGCTGACTCCGACTCTCCTGTGGCGTCTCAGCTTAGACTCCGTGTCCTCCACAAAGCCTCATTTGACTCTAAACTCAAGGCGAAGGAACCCCAATATGTGGTCCTGAGACCTTCTGACCACTCTGACCACTTACCAACCTTCTTGGTCGTTCCTCATTTGTATTATCTGTCTCCCCTGCTTGACTGTAAGCTCCATGCAGGTGTATCCCCAATGCTGAACCCACAGTGCACGCTTAGGAAGCACTGGAGGAATCAATGGATTAGGTTCATAACAACATATTGTTAGGTATTTTAGTGAACCAGCCCTTCTACTCATTTTTGTTATAGCTTACACCTTTTAAGGATCTGATACAAGTCCTGAAAGGGAAGGTGCAAGATGAGGCCAGAGAAGAACATTAATAATAATGATTACTGTTACGAGTATTAACACACCTGAAATTTCTCCTGCCTCTTTGCACTAGGCTGTAGATTATAGTCTCATTCCTCTGATTACAATTTGACTCTCTTTGCCCTTATGGTGAGTCCTTACCCAGGACTCTCTTGGATCTTCATGCAAATCAACCTCACAGCCCTTTCCAGAAGTCTCTCCTCCTAACATCAAACTTACGGTGGACATAAACCAAAACATCTCCACTACACGTGTGCAGGAGCATATCATTTGGATGAGGAAACTGAGTCCTCGCACAGAGACGGCTGATGTAACAGGTCAGACTGTTCTTTCTCTCCCACAGGCTGCCTTGGGGACCAAACAGTCTATGGAAGGATAGATCAGACAGGAGAGCTTGGAGGCTGGGGGCAGGGAGGTAGCAACCAAAACATCACAGACACGACGCACTCAAGAGCTAGATATGTGTGGTGGTCTTGGAAAGGAAATAAGAGAGATTATCAGGTGGAGTCACTGTGGATGAAGATGCCTCAGACCCAGAGCCTCAGAGAAGTAGACAGCAGCCGGGAGGAAGGGTGTTCAGGAGAAGGTGGAACCAGCATGGTTCCCAGGGTGGAGTCATACATCCCGAGGCTGCGAGAGGATTTCTGTCGGAGAGGGAAGGTGGTCACTTGGGTTTTAGGTAGATTGGGTTTGTGATGCCACAAGCAGTCCAAGTGGAACTTGGAGTCACAGGAAGTCATCTGCAGAGAGGGCTGGGGATGCCAGTTCGGAGGCGACCAGTGTAGAGTCGGTAGTTGCAGGATGGACACAGTGTGAGACAAATACAGGGCCAGCAGGTACTCCCCAGGTGACATCAAGACGACCAGGGGAGACTGGGAGAAGGACTTCAAGGAGCCAGAGCAGGCCGAGGTCAGAGGCATCCCAAACGTAGTGCGAGGCGACAAAGCCAAGGGAGGAGAGGCTTTAAGGAGTTGTTTGCGACCTTCAGCGCTCGTCATGTGTCTGAGCCCTGGCCACGGGCCAGGCATGTTCCAAGGAGGTCTTCACCGATGGGCTCGTGTAATTCTTGCAGCAGCTCTCTGGGAGGGGTGCCATCATGATCCTCATTTTACAAGCGAGCTGAGACGCCGGGCAATCACACAACTCATCAAGGTCAGGTGGACAGAAAAAGGCAGAGGTAAGATTCAAACCCATCGTCACGGAACCCAGAGCTGGATCTTGAAAGAGGAAGGGAAATGTGGAACAGAGGACATGCCAGCGTTCTGTGACGCTAAGTCACTTGACAGAACAAAACAGAAGTCTCTATTCTGCATGGGCATTGAAGCTGAAAGAGACAGAAGTCTAGACACTCTTCTGATTAAGTGAGGCCAGGACAGGGAGGGAATCAGAGAGGTTTGAGAAAGGGCCACAGCCCTGAGACAGTGGCCGGCGTCTGCTGGGCTGGCTGCTGCCTCTCCCCCTCCCCTACTGGAAATGCAGCCCCAGGGTTGCCAGGATGGGTGCTTTCCAGTGGCCACGGAGCCAGTGAGGGCAGAGACGGGGAACAGCTCATCCACTTGCCAGAGCCCTAGTGGCAAAAGGCCCTACAACCCAGGAGCGAGGTGGAGGCCCTGAGAGGGACTTGCCTGAGGCCCGCGGCTGGGGGTGAGGGAGGGAAAAAGGAAAAAGTCAATTGTAGGAGCCTCCGAGTTTGCTTACAAGTGAATTGAGAGCCCTAGGAGTGAGGCAGAGGGGCTGTCCTGCCTCATTCCTCAGCTGGGGGCTTCCTGCTGCCTCACTTAATATTCTTTTATCTCTTCCTCTCCTCCACATTCCACCCAAGAACTGGAAAAGCCTTGCCCACCATTCAGAAATCTAAATTTAGGAATGAGAAAAGCAGGAAAGGAAGGAAAGAGATGGGCCCTTTTTCCAGGGAACTCAGAGGTGACTTGATGCTTTCATGGGAGAAAAGAACCAAATCTGCCCTTGGCTGCTGGGACAGACCTGTGAGTGAGGAGGGACACCCCAGGCCTCTGGAAGAAGTGGGAAGCAGACCTGGGGGGCTGGATGGCAGGCACCTGAGACAGGAGGCCCACACCCAGGTCTGAGGGGGCTGCTTCTGGCGGCACGAGTCTCTCCCGAGGGGAAACACTGGTCCTGGTGCACGGGTCACGGGTCTCTCCCCTCAGAACTGCGTAACCCAAGCCCGTCCCCACCAGTTGGCCAACTCCTCAAGATGTACCCTCTGACACCTCCCCCCCCACTGCAGACAATGGATTTTTGCTCTGCAACAGCTGTGTCTTCTGCTTTCAATCAATATTGCCGGCTTTCAAGGCAAAGCAAAGAAGATTCACAGGTAAAGAGGCATCGTCTGAGCCCAGCAGGCCTGCTGGTTTGCCTGTGGAAGTGACTCAGGGCAGACGCCGGTTACAGGCAGGCTGCAGGTCAGGACAGCGCCCCCTGGAGTTGTGCACGCGGCAAGTGAAGGAACCCTGGGCCTCCGCGCCCCCCACCCCCTGCTTCTCCCCAGCCCTGTGACCTGCGCCTTCCCTGTCTCTGCGACTGAAGCAGCTCCTCCCAGACTTCCTGCATCTCTCTGCCTGGACTGTTTCTCCCAAGTGGCACCATGGCTGCCTCCCTTTTGTGTCTTGATCTCAGCTCAAATATCAGCTCCTCAGAGAGGCCATCTCTCTGTCCGGTGGTATTATTTTCAAAGCTCTCATCCCTAGCCAGAAGTCATTTAAAAATTTACCTGTTAGCTCTCGCTCCCCCATAGGATGTAAGTTCCGCGAGAGCACGGCCTCGGCCTGCCTTGCCCTTCCGTATCCTCGGCACCTAGGAAAGCACCTGGCTGGGATCAAGGCTGCTCAGTGAAAGGATATCAAACTGAATTCATTTAACTGAAGCTTCCACCCACAACAAGTGGCCAAATGTTACAAATGATTTGTTTCTAAGCAATTACAACTTAGCTACAAATAATTATTTTTGCCCATCCCTCAAAAGGATGGTCCATCTTCTCCCTCCTCCTTTGCCTCTTTCATCTCATCAGATACTACATTCGGAATGTCGGGAACATCTGTAAACTCCCCTTGGTTAAAGGGAACCTATGACTTTAAAAAAGACAGTCATCACTGAAGTTGGTATGAAACGCGCTGTAAAAGGAAAATCTCCCAAGGAGATAAAGGGCATCAGGAGTAGGGCGGCGCCTTTTTATGAAGAGTTCCTAGGTGGTGCTGGGCCAGCTGCTCCACCCCGGTAAAATAGGGCAGCAGGGAAACCTGCCTGTGGCCTGGTTTAACCCTTCCCTGGCCCTCAGCTCACTAAGATGCTGCGGAAGATCAAAAGAATTCGAGCACTACTCGCTGACTGGAAGAAAAGAGCAAAAGGAAAAAAAAAGACTGATTCCAACGTTGCTCCCCAGCCCCAAGCTTTCTTCTCCCAAAGAGCCTTCTGTTCGGAGAAATTAAAGGACTCTGATAGCAGATCACAAGTTCAGGACAGAAAAGCTTCACTATGCAGCCAGAGACTGTATTGTGGGTAACCAGACATCGGACACTGTTTTTTGCTTATGAACTTTTGGAGACCATTCGAATAAAAGACTGTTTGTTCCTGGACACTCACCAAGCCTTTAGGAGGAGGGGGCATTTTTGTTTTGCATTTTCCCTTTGTAAAAAAAAAAAAAGAGCGAGAGAGAGGAGAGACAGAGACAGAGAGACACTTGCTCTATTTACTTTTCAGATGGAAGAACCTAGACTAATTTGTTTACTGTTGTCGGGGATTTGTGTTTACAAGTTCCTATGCCGTTGTGGTAAAAAGAAATGCTATTTTTAAAAAGCAAAACCCCACACAAGCCTCCATATGCAGGGCTTTTCTTCCTCTTCCTGTCTCCCCACCTTCATCTGACAGGTGGTCAGGAACCTATAAGGCAAGTCAGCACTCAGGAGCTAACTCGGAGGCACTTTTCTCTCCCTGCCTCCCTTCACAGAAGGCCATACCGGACCTGGAAAGCACTCTCTCGTCAAAGTTCAGTGAAATTCTACTTGCCCTAAAAGTCACACCCCAGATCTGCTGCTTTTCAGAAAACCCAACTCCTGGCCTGTAGGAGGAACCTACACCCTAGGTTTCAATTCCCCATCCCTTGCAGTCGTCATCCTCCTTGTATCCACGGACCGTTTCTGCAATCAAGCTAGCAAGACGTGGACTGATGTCCTTTTAAAAGAGGGTGTGCCGTAACTGGGTCACTCACTGTGTGTGACTAATCGTGGTTGCCTGGAACCACAGTGACTGTGGCTTCAACCTGACTTGGTTGTTCGTAAACCGCAAAATGACCCAGCCATCTGCAGGCTCTGGAGCTTACAGCTCTTCCTAGGCCCGTTCCTTCCTCAGCCGCGGAAGGGATGGGAGCAGCCCTGGGCTTGGGGCCTCTGGGCATGTGCAGCAATCCAGACGGGTGGATCTGACCTGCTCAGACTTCCTCTCACTCAAGTCTTTGCAGGCTCCAGCCTCAGCAAAAGCACTGGCAACAGCTGCTCTCTGGTCCCAAGTCCACTTTAGCCACACTAAGTCCAAATGAGGAAAAGAAGGGACCCAGAATAAATTTCTTTTCAAGAAAGAAAAAAGACTTCTCCCAACTTAGTTTGGGGTCCTTTGTTGTCCCTATCTTTTACTCATTTGTTGCACTTAAAATGTGATAAAATCCATACATCTTTCCCCAATCACTACAGCAATTTAAGGAGTTTTCAGGACAGAAGCATCCTTTGCCAAAGGCTCCCCCAATGTATCCTAAGTTAGGAGCACCTGAGGTTGCTTTGCGGTAATGCTGTCCCCCCCGCAGGGTCAGGGATCAGTCTGGTCCGGGTGCAGGGAGGGAGCAATTAACCCCTTCCCTTCCTGCCACCCCACATCATTTTTTGCAGGCCTGCAGTGCTAAAAAAAAAAAAAAAATCAGGGCGAAAAGGTATAGTTATAAATGAGAAAAATGATTGGTGGTAGGGGAGGGAAAGCATCTATTCTCACTGCCTCTCAGCACAAACGCCTCACCCCACCTCTCTGGAAATAAGGTTTTTTCCTACATAGTTGGGGTAAGAGTAGTCGAAGGTCCGCGGTGGACTCAGCCGTCTTCTTCAGCCCCGCCCCCTTACCTGCGTTCCTCTCACCCCCTCTGAGCAATCCCTCAGGGAGACACTCACTTTTTGCTTTCTTATCACATTAAGTCTGTAAGGTAACTACTGTCTTGGGCAGAGGAAGGGGGAGGCATTTTCTCGGAAAGGACGGACGGAAGCAACAAATGGGAAAGAAAACAGGCAACGCTTGTGAAACCCCAAACCGGATTGGTAAGAGCAACATCATAAATTATGGATCCCTCGAGCCGCCTCAGGCCTGTCACCGCGCGGTCCGTCTCCAGGGACCCGCCGGGCGCGGGCGACACCGTGGTCCGGGCGCGCGGGTCGCCGGGGCCTGCGATGCCCCGCGGGGCCCTGGGGGGAAGGAGCCCCCCGAGCCGGCCGAGGCCAGGCTCGCCTTTGTTCGCCGGGACCCCCGGAGCGCGGGCCGGGCCGGGGGACCGCAGGGGCGCACGGGGCAGGTGCGGGGCCGGGAGGGCGGCGTCACGCGCGGGACGCCCATCTGGCCCGGCCTTCCTCCAGCGCCCGCGGCGGCGGGGGGAGAAGTCAAGGTCAGCGGCGGCGGCGGCGGGGCCTCGGTGGGCGCAGAGCCCCGGCCCCTGGGCCCGCGCCGCGCCCAGCGCCCCGCCGCCAGGCCGCCTGCGCCCCTGCTCGCCCTTCGGCCTTCCTGCGGGGCAGCTGTGCCGTGACCCCGGCAGCCTCCGGGCTGGCAGGATTAAAGGAGCCTCCGCCCTGCGTAGGAACTGCGAGCCGGGTCCCCCAACCCTCACCAACCCCACCTATTGTTTTGTTTTTGTTTTGTTTTTTGGCAGCATTTCAACCACTCTTCATAAGGTGGGCAAGCCCATCCCCCGGTTCACATCTAAATTTGTTTGTGTGCCAAATCGGCCTGCTGTTACAGCCTTTCAGCACTGCAACCCGCACCGCAGACACAGTGAATGAGGAGATTAAAGTCACCGAAAAACGACTCATCCTGCAGATGTTGCCTGCGGAAGGCTGCTCTATTGACGAATGTGTAAAGGGGCTTTGTGTGTGTGTGTGTGTGTGTGTGTGTGTGTGAGAGAGTGAGAGAGAGAGAGAAGGAGGGAGGGAGGAGAGAGAAGCCTCACATTTGTTCTTCGGTAATTTGTCTTCAGTAAGTTTTTTTTTTGATGATGATGATGAAAGGTCAACCATGAGACTCAAAACTAAGCAACCTTCTCTAGCAAGCCCTACTCCCAGAAATGAACGGCAGAGCTGCGGGCTCTCCTGGGGCAGAGAAAAGGGAACTCCAGATCAAGCCGAGTCGGGTGTGAGTTAGGCCCTGGAGAAAACTCTGCGGAGAGGAAACGTGGGGGACGGCTTCCTGGATTTCTGCTGCAGGAAGAAACCACCAGTGGGAGGGAGGGCAGCGAGGGGAAGGGCGAAAGAGGGGCGGGGGAGGGGAGAGGGGTGGGAGGAGGGACCGGGCCTCCTTAAGGCCGCGCGAGGAGGGCGGGGTGGACGGGGGAAGGTCGGGCTGCCTTTGTTTGGCTCGGGCCGGCAGGGGCTGGGCCCCGGGGAGCTCGCCTGAGAGCGCCCAGGCGGTCAGCTGCCCGGCGAGGTACCAGCTGGCACCTGTGCCTGAGAATGCCGCGTGCGTTCGCAGCATCGTTATTGAGCATTAGAGCACCGCAAAGGTAATCATTAACAGTTAGAACAAGGGAGCACGGGGGACTGGAAACCCCAGACCCCTCGGCTTACGAAACTCCCAGTTTACACGTGTAATTTCCAGCAGGGTTTGGAGGCCACCACCTCTCGCAAAGCTGCCAGTCTGTGACTCTAGATTCGACAGCTGGAACCAGTTCCCCGGGGGCTTCTTTCCAGCTCTCCTCCTAGCTCAAAGGTCAAATTAGGGTCAGAGATCAAAGGTCATCACTCTAAAATGTTCTGATAACCAAAGCAGTTCCACCTGGAATGCCAGAACTATCCTTTTTACCTGGAATTAAATAGGTCAAATAAGGGGGAGTGGGCACTTTGGTCTTCAAATAACAAGAATCACCACGACAGCTAATTGCTGCGCTCTTTTACTGTGTCAGACACTCTGGAAGCACTTATCACCACCACTTGACAGATGAGAAGACTGGGGCTTGGAGAAGCCCTGGGGGGTGCACGGAGTTGCTCAGCGCCCAGCAGTCCTGTCGCACTGCCGGGAGGGTGAGGAGGTGGCAGTAGGAGCTAAAAGCCCACCAGACAGCGGGCAGAATGAGAACGTATATTCTGATTTTCTGTAGCCATCAAAGACCCTTTCTCACAGCTTGAGCTCTAGCAGAGAAATGCTCGTTCTCCAAAGACATTCTCTCCAAACATGTCCTGGTTCGGGTCAGAAGTACACCTCACAGAAGTTAATGTTAGGGTTTCTGGAAAACCAACTGTTTTCAAGGAGTGTCTTCTTTTATAGGTTGGTATAGTAATTTAATTAGTGAAAAATGTTTTACAAACTTCCTTCATAAAAAGTTTGCCTTCGGGCTTCCCTGGTGGCGCAGTGGTTGAGAATCTGCCTGCCAATGCAGGGGACGCGGGTTCGAGCCCTGGTCTGGGAAGATCCCACATGCCGCGGAGCAACTAGGCCCGTGAGCCACAAGTACTGAGCCTGCGCGTCTGGGGCCTGTGCTCCGCAACAAGAGAGGCCACGATAGTGAGAGGCCCGCGCACCGCGATGAAGAGTGGCCCCTGCTCGCCACAACTAGAGAAAGCCCTCACACAGAAACAAAGACCCAACGCAGCCAAAAATAAAATATAAATTAATTAATTTTTTTTTTAAAAAAAGAGTAGCTCCTGCTTGCCACAACTAGAGGAAGCCTGCACGCAGCGGCAAAGACCCAACGCAGCCAAAATAAAATATAAATAAATAAATTTATTAAAAAAAAAAAGTTTGCCCTCAACACATGCAACTCATTATATGGACAATAGTAAACTGTTTAGAGATCAAAATCGGCTTTACGTTCGAGACCCAGCTAGGCTAGTAAACTCACCGCCCAACTCCTGACCTAACTTTTTTTGACGTTGTGGTGACTGAAATCAGAGAAGACATTTCATTTCAGGTGTACATGTTGAATTATAGCATCAGATTATGATGCCAAACTGAAGCATTATTACTATTAATACTGATAGTAATGAATAACAGCAATCATGTAAACTGGGCAGTTGTTATGTGTCAAGTATTGCACCAACTGCTAAACATTCATTATCTCATTTAATCCTTACAAAGAAAACCCTGACTTCCACTCCCTTCCCAGTCTCCACTCCACACAGCAGTAGCGAGAGAGCTCTTTGTAAAATGTAAATGAGGTCAAGTGCTGCTCTTGAGTGAAGTCTTCCAATGGCCTCCCAAAGTGCTCAGGAACTGAGCTCCAACTGCTTCCCTTGGCCCACAAGCCGGCACCACCTGGACCCGCCTGTTGCCTATTTCCCCTCGCAGCCCACAGCACTGTTCTCCAACCAAGAGTCCAGTGTTCCGTTTCTTCAGCCTTCAAAGACTCTTGCACCTCAGGGCCTTTACACATGCTTCTCCTTCTGCCTGAAATATCCAGCTTTGCCTGGCTAATTTTGTTCATTCTTCAATTTAAATGCCTCCACCTCATGGAGACCTTCCTTCAAACCAATCAAATCACCCTATTTTCCTTCGTAACACTTAACATCATGTAAAATTGCTTATTTTTTGTTTGCTTACTTGTTCATTTCCCTCCCTGAGCAACAAAAGCCAGAAGGACAGGGACACACATTCAGTGTTGCTCTCTGATGCATCCTCCACACCTGGTGTTTTGGGGACACGCAGTGGTATTTGTTAAATTAATCAACAGAGGAGCACTCTCACAGGAGGATACTATTATTACCCTCACTTTATAAATGAAGAAACTGAGGCACAGGGGTGTTGACTAACTTGCCAGAAGTCCTACAGCTGAAATGGGGCAATGACTGTTTCAGGTCGCTAGCTTTGACTGAAGCCAAAAACAAAATGACAAACACACGTGATCATGAAGAAATGTTAAGACCACACTGGATTCTATGGAAAAGGGACTCTGAACAATCTGAATTTACAGAAGGGTGCTATTTCCAAATACATCATCAAAGATGAATACATCATCTTGCACACTTATTCCAGCCATACAGGTTAACGTTAAGTATTCTGTGGCTTCAGATGCAATGTTTCCTACTATTTCTGACTTTTTTTTAAGGTTTCAAAGTATTTGAGGATTCAGACTATGTCTCTTCAAATAGCACGGGCTGACGGGCATTCCATCCAGTCATTTCTGCTCTTACCTAAGGAAACCAGCAGAACGTGGTTTTATTTCACAATAGTAGGAGCCAGACGTAGCCACAAACCCAGTGACCTATTCTTCTAGTGCAGTCGGCCCTCCCTATGTACGGGTTCTGCGTCCTCAGGTTCAACCAACCTCAAATCAAAAATATTAGGGGAGAAAAAGAATTCCAGAAAGTCCCCAAAAGCAAAACTTGAATTTGTTCCATGCAGGAAACTATTTACATAGCATTTACATTATATTAGATATTATAACTAATCTAGAGATGATTTAAAGTTTAAAGGAGGATGTGCATGTGTGTGTGCCATTTTATATAAAGGACTTGAAGATCTGCAGATACCCTGTGATCAATCCGCCTTGGATACCGAGGGACAACTGTACTTCTAAATCTTTGCATAAATCAGAAGAAGCCCTCACCCGAGAGAAAGGCAAAATTCAAAAAGAGGAGGGGCTGACTTATCCCTAAATTGCTGGAGTGCCTTTACACTTAAGGATTTGCTGTTTCTCCAGACAGTAAGCAAACAGCTTTTCTGTAGTGAGGAAAATGTCCTTAGTCTTTTTGTTGCTTTCACAGCTGAGATAAACCTGCAAGTCCTACTGAGGAAGTGCGGCCAGGTTCCAGCAAAGCCCCGTAGCTGCACATGCAGTAGCTTCCCTTCAGAGAACTGAAGTTTTCTGTTTCCTTCCGGCAGGAACCATAGATGCTCCATAGGAAAATACAGGAATTCGATTCACATGGAACAAAACACAAGCCCAGGGGGAGGGAGAGATTTTCCTGAAATATATGAATTTCCCTGGTTTCACATGACACTGTGTATGGTTTATAATTCACGTACCACAGGAGGCTGAAAATTGTCATTTCCTGGCCCCTCCAATGGTGGTTTTCCAGTGAGGAGAGCGTTCTGACTAACCAGTGCTGTTTTTTTTTTACTTTGAGTCTTCATGTTTGTGAAAGAAAGCCTACCTAAACTTGCAGGGGGAGGGGATGAGAAGGTGGGATGCAGAGAAACAACCTAGAGTTGGTCTTATTATCAATCATCTCTGCCTGTTGTCACAGTTTTAACAAGAAAAACCTACCCACACAGACCGGCATTGATGTGCGTTTCGGCACGTTACTTAGAGCATAAGTGAGACATCATCTAACTTTCTATAAGATGGGGTTTTTAAATATAAATATTCAGACCAAATTGAGATTTTTAGGAGCATTTTGTAACATCCAAACTTGATCGTGAAAACATAGGCGAGAGAGGTTATATGCACTCTTTTTGTGTCTTTTAGTACACAATTTTGGTTTCACTGGTTCACTTTGTGTGTGTGTGCGTGCATGCGTGTGTGTGTGTTGAGGGGGGAGTTTTCGAACCTTGAGCTTCTGTGTAACGTGCATTTGCTGTTATACTTAAATGACGCTGAAGTTAGCTGAGGCAGGCAGAGTGAACCTTCAGTTTGCTCTGGTTTCATCAGTGATTTCTCTTGTGTGTTGGATGTGAAAATTGTCTTTTCATGAAAGCAACATCGGGGCTCATTCAGCCCTTCAGGAAGGCCTTCTGTGACATGGGAAACCTTGGTGTATGAGGTATGATCAGCTGTCTGTAGAAATGACAGGCTCTCAGGGGTAGCCAGTGAATGTGCGGCTTGCAGAAAATTAAGAGGCCTGGTGTCACAGAGGGACGAACCCACATTCTCAGGAAGGTAACATCGAGTCACCAAAGAAGACCTTGGGCCCATCACAGTAAGGGAATGAAGGGACCCAGTCTCAACTTCAAATGATCAGCACGGGGATTTTTAGATCCAGAAATTGTCACTGTCTCCCCAGAATTGTCGGGGGGAAGGCGGAAGAGGATGACTTGACCGATGAGTAATACTATGCACTCTGGGACAGACTCCTGACCCCAGAGATGGAAGCAAGAAGGACAGACGTCGGCGGCCTCGTGTTGTAGGTATTCTTGACCATGTGGTTGGTAGATTTTGCATCACATATGAATTAGCTGGACTTAGGGCTGACATGTCAGTTTCCTGTGGGTTTTGGTTAAACGAGAAGCAGTTCCAAGCCAACCACTCCAGGTGACCTAACTAATCATTTCTTGACCTGAGAAGCCTGGGACCAGACTGGGGACTTCGCCAGGCAGTGCCCCCTGGGAACCCAGCCTCCCAGCCAGCTAGCCCCCTGGTGACGCATCCAGCAACTCCCTAACTGTGGCAAACTCCCAGGGCCTGGAGAAACCCTGAGAGGGAAAGTGCCCCATCTCTTCACAACACCTCAGCCCACAGCTGCAATCCCGACATTTGATACTTTTCACACGATTCACAACTATTAATCAAAAAGCAGTTATTTTTCAACAATCTTGAAAATAGACACCCCAAAGTCAGAGTTTCTAGGGATTTTCCCTCCGGGAATAAACGTGTGAAGAAGAATCTTCCTGAATGGAGATAACTATTTCTAGTGAGGCAAGAAGGCTGGAATATGTTCCTAGAAAATGAGAAGGAATCATGCTTACAATTATGAGGTACGCTCAACTCAGAAGGTAAGGCCTCTCAGGAAGTAGAAGAGTGAATGAATGAATAAATGAATGAATATGGTGCCACTCAGTGAGAAAATGAGGGGTAATGCAGTCTCACTGTTTTCTGGGGGAAACACTTACTTGTTCACAGGGCCTTTTTTTTTTTTTTTTTTAACTGCTGGAGGAAAGCCACACATGATGTGTTTCTGCGGAGCAGCCTAGAGACAATTAAGCCAGGTTTCCAGAGAACATCCTGGCCCCGTATGTAGGTGGGTCCGTGCTGGCCTCAAAGCCTTCCTCATCAGCCTCAGGTTACTCAGGTGGTCCTTCAATTTACTTGAAGGCGTTAGAGGAATAATGTAAAAATCTAGAAGAATTGAGCTCATAACGTGATAAGTAACACAATTCTGCGAGCCTATTAGAGGGGAAAATTGAAAAGGTTGCAGCCAATTATTAATAAGACAGGTGAACATGAGCTGTCTGGGGATGTGCTTGGACCACAGGAAACAGATTACCGGTGTGAACATGCTCGGAGCGGTCACCTAGCAGCCCTGAGGATGGATCCAGCCAGGAGAGGAGGTGTTTTGATCGTCCACAGGAATTAAAAAAAAAAAGTGAGCCAACATAAAATCAAGATTCTTTTTCTACACGTAGTAGAATCTGCACTTTTACCTTCTTTATCTCACACACTTACAAACAAAATTCTTCACTTTTTAGTTTGAGGATGCTAACCTGGGTCGGAAAGAGCAGGATAAAGTGATTAATCTCATCGAAACCACCAAAAAAAATTGCTTTTAGGAAAATGAAACCACCATATTTCCTTGAAGAGGGCCGGGACTCTTATAAGACAGGCAGGAGCCCAGGGCACAAAATTTAAGAAGGCACTTATGTCCGGCAAGTGCATGCAAGTGCAGGGCTGGCGGCTGAGAGGGAGAGGGAGGGCCTCCTTAAACTGGGGGCTTGTGCCTCCCTCTGGCTCTGGCCCACTAGGAATTACAGTGGGGTGGAAGGAAGAGAGAACGGTAGAAAGCATGAAGGCTCTTTTACTAAAATAAAATCAGAGAAGTACTGGGCTTCCCATTTCTATTATATTGTAGAACTCAAACTATAAAACTCTAAACTCTAATCCCCCCGACTCCGTCACCTCATCTAAGAACACGCTTTTAGAAGCTTTGCTCAGGACGGCAACTCTGGTTTAATAAGGTGGTTTCTTGCTGCTTTTGAAACCTGTCCACCAAGCTCTGCGCTCCCTGTACATGTGGAATAGCTGAGCGATGTCTTTTTTAACCTTTATTTTCCTAGAAACATCACCTTTTAGCCCCCTCAACCTCTTTCACCTTTTCTTATCAAACCCATTTTCCTTTAGTCATTGAGGTGCTAGGTTTCCAGTTTCCATTTAGTCACATATACTCTAGTGGTATCACCTAGGGTTTCCCAAAAAAAAAAAAAAAAGCACTCTCTCTACAAAGATCTTTCTTTCAGCCAATGTCGTTTTAGGTTTGTACAGCGTATACTAGAAATAATGGTGGGAGAAAATACTGAACGTAATTAGACCACAAAGATTGCTGATCGCTGTGCCGAGCAAGAAAGCCAGACTGGGGCTTCCCTGGTGGCGCAGTGGTTGAGAGTCTGCCTGCCGATGCAGGGGACACGGGTTCGTGCCCCGGGCTGGGAGGATCCCACATTAAAAAAAAAAAAAAAAGCCAGACTGTACCTTCTCCGTAGGTCCCTTGATCTACGACACAGCACAGCTCTATCATCCTGGCTGATTATTCCAGGGAAAGGGGTCTGACCTGAAGGAAACGAGCTACAGGCTGGTTGGTGGCTGTGAGGTGTCCTGACATGACCACACTGCTTCATACAGACGCTCTGGACCAGATGCTTACAAACCCAAGCAGGTACCTTTCAGGGAACTGCAGTGTGAGCTGTTAAAGGAGACGCAGCTACAGGGGAGTGAGAAGGGATGGAAAGGGAATCAGAGAAGGACATAAGCAGGAGGCATGAAGGCGGGAAAGCTGGAAGGCTGCAAGGCCATGAGTCATGGGAGTCTGGGAGGCAGAGGGGAGGAGGGGGAGGGAGGCCAGCGGTAGTGACAGCAGAGGCGCACAGGAGGCGCTGGCCTGGGCTGTGCTTGCGGCGAGCATCCCTTGTCCTTTCTTCACTCGGCAGGGGCATGACCATCCCTGGGGCACCTCCCCAACCCCCGTTCCGGGGCTTTGTTTTCAGGGCGCAGACGCACCCCAGCTCCAGCTCCAGCTCCAGGACTGGCCAGTCAGAGCATCCCATTCACCTGGCTGCAGGGACTGGTGTGAGAATGGGCCTGTGACCCAAGCCAGGTGAGCGAAGCCAACGGAACTGGCTTCCAGAAGTATTACTGAAGCTGCAAAGAGAAGTTCTTTTTGCTGCAGCTGTGAAGCTAACCTTGCCCCGAGCCACCATAAGGAGGATGTCGGCCCCAATGCGAAGTCAGCCCAGAGAAAGGCAGACCCAAGGGGTCGAGGGGGAAAGCCTGGGCCATGAAGGTGAGGCCTACCTCTCTCTGACACAGAAGGAGGCACCGTGATGGGGCCAGGCGCTTGCTTCAGGGGACAGTGGCATAGCTGGGCCAGCTTGGAAGGACCGGCCCTCATTCTCTCTTAGTATGTACCATATAAACCTAACACCATACTTGCTGAAAGAAAGAAGCTCAGAACACAGTGGCTTCTTAGCCGGTGATAGTTATCATTACCAGGACATGACACACGCTTATCAGCCAGTGGGACCCCATCTCTGACTCTCAGGGCAAAGTCACAAATTTTCAAAAGGACCCTTGAAAGTCCCTTACGAAGCTGCCACATTGGAGAGAATTTCTCCAAGGTCCAATACGTCCAGATTCTCCTCACTTCTGGACAGATCATTGCTTCCTCAGTGTTTACATGTGAGCACTTGTGGAGAATCCATCTCTTTAAATGCCAGAGTGACAGAGATCAGGCCACAAAGGCGTGAGGCCCCCTAGGAGAAGGACAGACTTCTGACGCCCATCTCAGCCTGTGAGGGGTGTAGCTCATTGAGTGGACAGACAACACTGCCTGCACTGTCATACTGTAATTCTGCACTCCCCACACCACCTTTTTTTTTTTCTTTTTGACCTTTATTGCCAAATCCACTAAGGCAAATATGCATGTGGCAATTATGCTCTGATATTACGGTCTGTTCCCGGCTAAGTTATCACCATCTAATAACATACTATGTAGATCAGCACCCAAATGCCAGCTGCCAGGTCAGTCTACCTGGAAAACAGTCTGACGTTTAGATTCTCTCTTCCCCAGCACGTGCCTAGAGCTGAAGGGGGCATTTCTGGAAAGTAAACTTTGCGGTAATTCTAAAATAGTCCTTGGAAAACGGTATGGAGATTCCTCAAAAAATTAAAAACAGTACTATCATATGATCCAGTAATTTCACTCCTGGGTATTTATCCAAAGAAAAAGAAAACACTAATTGGAAAAGATATCTGCAACCCTATTTTCATTGCAGCATTATTTACAATAGCCAAGATATGGATACAGCCTAAGTGCCCATCAATAGATGATGTGGTATACATATATGTGTGTACGTATATGTGTGTATATATATATATATATATATATACATATACACGTATATAAAATGGAATATTTCTCAGCCATAAAAAAGAATGAAATCTTGCCATTTGTGCCCAACATGGATGGACCTAGAGGGTATTATGCTAAGTGATATAAGTCAGACAGAGAAAGACAAATACTGTATGATTTCACTTATATGTGGAATCTAAAAAAAAAAAGCAAATGAAAAAAAACATAGCTAAACAGAAACAGAGTCATAGATACAGACAACAAACAGGTGATTGCCAGGGGCGGGAGGCAGGGAGGTGAGTGTAGGAGAGAAGGTGGTAAGGGATATTAAGAGGTACAAACTTTCAGTTACAAAATAAGTGAGTATGGGTATGAAATGTACAGTATGGGGAATTAGTCAGGAATTATATAATATCTTTGTATGGTGACATAACAGCTAGACTTATCATGGGGCTCGTTTTGAAATGCAGAGAAATATTGGATCACTGTGTTGTGCACCAGGAAGTAACGTGGTGTTGCAGGTCAAGTACACTTCAAAAACAAACAAAGAGGGGCTTCCCTGGTGGCGCGGTGGTTGAGAGTCCCCCTGCCGATGCAGGGGACGCGGGTTCGTGCCCCGGTCCGGGGAGATCCCACATGCCGCGGAGCGGCTGGGCCCGTGAGCCATGGCCGCTGAGCCTGTGCGTCCGGAGCCTGTGCTCCGCAACGGGAGAGGCCGCAACAGTAAGAGGCCCGCGTACCGCAAAAAAAAAAAACAAAAAAAAAAAAAACCAAAGAAACAAACTCATAGGAAAAGAGATCAGGTTTGTGGTTACCAGAGGTGGGGGAGGGAACACTGGATGAAGGCCGTCAAAAGGTACAGACTCCCAGTCATAAGATAAGTTCTAGCGATGGAAGGCACAACATGATGAAGATAACGAGCACGGCTGTAGGTTACAGATGAAAGTTGCTAAGACGGTCGATCCCAAGAGCTCTCATCACAAGGGAGAAAAACATGTTTTTTCCTATTTCTTCCATGTTGTATCTATCTGAGATGATGGATGTTCCCTAAACCTACTGTGGTCAATCTTTCATGATGTATGTAAGTTAAATGATTACGCTGTACACCTTAAACTTACACAGGGCTGCATGTCAATTATATCTCGATAAAACTGGAAGAAAACTAAAACAAAATTGTTCTTGGATACTTCCCAGGGTCAGAGGTTAGCAACGCAAAGGTTTGGCTTTCCCAAGAAAGCTGTAATCATGGATGCCCATTTCCTCCCTGACACTGACCTCACAGAGCGAGCGCTTCTGCGGGAGCCCTTCCCCGGGGGAAAGCAGTGCAGCCACAATGCCCACCACCAAGACACGCGGGGGGAAGTAAAGGCCTCCTGTCCTCAGAGGGCTACAATAACCTTAAAGGAAGAAACTTGATTCAGTTAGCACTCACTTTATACACTGGACCGAGATGGAACGGAGACCTGATGCAATTTGAGAGGACGCAGAAGGACCTAGAAACACTGAGACCAGAGAGTAGGGGCAGGGGATGGGGGTGGAAGGAAGGAGCATGGACTAAGGAGTGAGAGTCATGGAAGGCAAATATTCCATCAACTTTCCACCACCACCCCTGCCACCTGGGAGATTAGGGGGTGCGGTGGTGAGTGGAACCAAGATCAGAAACAATCTGTCACAAGGCAGGGGACCCCATTAACTATTGGTTCTGGGTCTCTCTCTACTCCTCTTTCCTTCAAAAGAGAGCAGACTAATAGAAGGGTTAAGAGTTCAGGGTCTGAGCCAGATAAATCTATTGATAGATTCATACGCTGACCATCACCTGGTTGCTTTCTGCCCTGGAGCAAGTTACTTCTTTTTGCCTCAATTCCCTCATCAATGAAGATGATAATAATACTATCTATCTCAAAGGACTGTAAGAGATAATGGTTGAAAAGTGCCCAGCACATAGAAAATGTTCGGTAAATATTAGTTGCTGCTATAGCATCTTCTCCCCCATCCTTCGCTATTTATGCAGCGCCTGTGGTATAGATTACTGACAGAGTGCCATCCTCCTCTGGGCATCCCGAGGCTGGAGAGGACGCTGGGGATGTCACTTTGATCTCGTGTGCGTTTACAGTCAGCAGAAATTAATCCACACACTAGATTTGTCAGTTGCCATAGGCTTCAGGTCCCACTTAGGAAAGACCTTGGACAAAAGAAAGAAACATTCAATGTCAGTAAGTGAATCTGGAACTTCACCAAAGTGGGCTCTCACTCAAATGAAGTCGCATAGAGCGTGAAAGTTCTCAGAATGGTCTCCCTTGATGATCAGGTGGAAGCTTCGGTCTTTACATTCCAAAAGCAAAGTTGTAAGAAATGGGCGTCTCAAAACCCCCAAATTCACACCAGAAAAAAAAAAAACAAACATCTGGAATATCTCCATACCAGACTCTGCCACACACAAACTTGTTGAGAAGACGTTACTTATCTTTGCAATTTCATGTTTCCACTTGAGGGTGGTTTTCCCAATGTTTGCCCCAACAGGGGACTTAAACTGTGTTGGTCATTTTAGGACAAAGAAACATCCTTGACAAGGAGACTCTCACATACATCTTCTGCATTTTCTGCTGAATTACCCAATTTATTGTGGTTTGCCATCTTCTGCCTTTTCGTAAGGCTTGAGATTCAAGAAATCCTCTACTCATCTTTGGAAAGTAAACTGGTTATGAAAGTAGCTCTGGTAATATTCATTACAGTTTTAAATGACTCTTTTTTTTTTCCATTTCATCATAGTTAAAATTAATTTTGTGGCTCAGGTACATGAAGAGATTTAAAGCGATGTTTATAAAATGAGTTAGGCTCTCCCTCATCTTATTTAGAGTCCTCCATGGTGTAGATATTCAAACTGTAACGGAGAAGCAATTTATGAGGGAGCTCTCTGGTGTCCCTGATTCTGGATCCTCTGGAGGATTTATTAGTTAGTTCTCCTCCCTGGGGGCCAGAAGACAGCCCATGTGGCTGAAAGACAGTGGCTTTGACACTTTTTTTTAACAATAAATTGTTCTTCAAACATCCCATTTGGGATATTTTGACGAGGCTCAACAGTAGGGGCTGGGGAGGGGCACGGTGGGAAGGCAGGAGTGGAGTGGAGTGGGGCACCCATAGCTCACTGGTGTGGAGGCAGCTTTAGCGTGAATCGGTGGCAAATGTCATCTTTAGTTCTAGGTGTGTGAGGCTGCCTGCGAGCGTGCACAGCCCCAGACGGGTCTGGGGGGACCTGGTTCTGATCCTGCCTTTGCCCTTATCTCACCCTTGATCCTAGAAAAGTCACATAGATCCCTGTGGTCTCCACCTTTGTCAGCAGTAAGATGAGGCTGTTGGAACAGACAAGCTCTAAGGTCTCTTCTAGCTATGAAATTCCATGATTTAGCAATTTACCAATTGTAAAACTGTTCATTCAGCTAGTCCTTATTTCAGTATGCCTTCAGAGTTCCAGTAGTTGATTACACACATACAAACACATCTTTAAAATTATATCTCTTTGCCTGTATTGAGCCATATCATGATCAACCGAAAAAAAAGACTTAAGCTAGTTCGTTACTAGAGCTGCCCCATCTAACACGGGAGCCATTAGTCACCGTGGCTGTCTACCTGGAAACGAGTTCCTCCATTACATGAGCCACATTTCAAGTGTTCCATGGCCACACGTGGCTAGCGGCAACAGTATAGGACAGCACAGATACAGAGCATTTCCAACATCACTGAAATTTCTTTTGGACCAGAGCTGTCATTAGAAGGAAAATTGTTTCTAAATAAGAGACTAGGGACTTCCCTGGTGGCCCAGTGGTTAAGAATCCGCCTGACCATGCAGGGCACATAGGTTCGAGCCCTGGTCCAGGAAGATCCCACGTGCCGCGGAGCAACTAAGCCCGTGTGCCACAACTACTGAGCCTGCGCTCTAGAGCCCGCGAGCCACAACTACTGAGCCTGCGTGCCACAACTACTGAAGCCCCTGCACCTAGAGCCTGTGCTCCGCAACGAGAAGCCACCGCACTGAGAAGCCCGCGCACCGCAACGAAGAGTAGCCCCCGCTCGCTGCAACTAGAGAAAGCTGGCGTGCAGCAACAAAGACCCAGTGCAGCCAAAAACAAATTAATAAATTTATTTAAAAAAATAATAATAAGACACTAGCTTGGGTGCCCAAGACTGGTTACTATTTTCCAAGCAGTTTCCTCCTAATCCCAGATTGATAAATCATGACCTCCAATGCCAGTCCCATAATCCAATAGTCATTTTTTGGCAGAATTCAAGGCATCTCAAATGTCTGCTTAAAAATACCTTCCCCACGAGTTTGTCATGGGGTTTCCCCACCCACTCTTGCCCACTTCTCCCTCCCTCCCACCCCTGCCAACTTCCTCCTCTCTCTGCTGATCCCTGGTGTCTAGTAACCCTGATGTAATAACTCAGGGAAACAGCAGCTAAAGAGGAGAAAACAGAGCATTTTCCCTCCATTTAAACATGCCATTGATTACAGGGCATAATATTGTTTGTTTTTTGGTTTTAACTTTTGACGTTGAGATGATTTTAGATGGCCTACAGGTGAGTTGCCAAAATAATAGAGAGCTCCTGTATGCTCCTCATACAGCTTCCTCATGTTAACACCTTACATAATCATAATACAATGATCAAAACTGAGAAACCAATGTCCGTGTAATTCTACTAGCTAAACTGCAGATTTTATTTGGATTTCACCAGTTTTTTCACTGATGTCCTTTTTCTGTTCAGCGACCCAGTCCAGCATCCCATGCTGCATTTATTTGTCACATCTCCTTACCTCCTCCAATTGGTGGCAGTTCCTCAGTCTTTTCTTGTCCTCCATGACCTTGACATTTTTGAAGAGTGCTGGTCAGTTATTTTATAGAATGGTCCTCAATCTGGCTCTGCCTGATGTTTCCTCATGACTAGACTGAGGTCCCGCATCACTGGGAAGGAATCTTCAGAGGTAACGTATCCTCCGTGGTGCCTCATATCAGGAGGTACAGACTGCTCTCTGGCACAGGGACAGTTGTAGCGAGTGACGTTCCTGAGAAAGCAGATCCAACAGTGCTGGTTCTTCTGTCTCATGACTGTGCCCAGTGGTGTCAGGGGTGGGAGCCATGACAGATGGTACTAGGAGATGAGAGCCACAGGGTTTTCATTTGATAGATCCTGTGATGTAATCTGGTGGTGTTATGCCTTCTCTCACCCCGCTAGATTCTCTGGGATTCCCAATATCTTTTTTAATGAGTTTCTTTTCTGCTTAAATCAACCCCAATAAGTTTCTGCTGCTTACCTCTAAGAATGCTCACGGATGGAGAAATTGGAACCAGAGGTGGTTATAGGAAACAGACCTCGAGGTAATGAGGGAAATCTGGGATTGGTTATCAGACCGAGTTGGGCAGATAGCAGAAAAAAAGTTCCAGTAAGAATCTGATTCTGTCAGGTCCAATGCATGGTGGCAAAATGGTTATTCGTGACCTGTGGTCCTCCGAATTAAGTGCCCATTCAGGGCAGGCTTCAGGGGGACAGGTGACTCCTGCCAACAATGGTACAAAGGCCACAAGGAACTAAAGATCTAAGGGTGGAGCTCAAATATGTAAACTCTTGGCACAAAGCATAGTCAGAAAAACATGGGACTTGTCTGACAGTTAAGATGAACTCATTTCTTGCAGATAAGCCTGAGGGAGACAACAGCGAGACTCAAAGCTGGGTCCTGAAGGCCGAAGAACTCCATTGCCAGTTGAATTCACAGCCTTAGTAGGTATTTTATGCAAAATTTAGGGCATTGATCAGGAAAGAGTAAAAGCCTGGGAGTTGAAATGGGGATCTGGGGAGGATCCACTGGAATCCTCTGGCCCCCCGTGAACCTTCCACAAAGATCCACACCAAGGAGATACGTGCATATTTGTAGATCAAGCTGAATTTGGTTGATAGAGGAGAGTCTGGGTTCACTGAGTTAGCTCAGGCAGCTGGGAACAGTTTCAGTTATTTATTTGTTTAGTCAACTGAAGTCTGACTCATCGAGAGTCCCTGCTGAATGAGACGGCGATACCCAAAATTAGTTGATGTAGTTGAAAAAATCAATCCAAAGACTTCAAGTTTGGAGGGACAGGACTGTTACAAGCAGATTTATCGTAAGTGAATAAGTGGAATATATTCCCCCAAATGTGCCGTGTCTCCAAAGAAGGCCCCAAGAAAACACTCCCTTTGTCAAAGCAATGAGAAACGCGTGGGTTAAGTGAAGGCCAGTGTATTTCTATGGCACTAGGGTTGCCATTTTCTATAGGCTGGGCTGCTGGTGGTCTTAGAAAACACCCACTTCTGGAGACCCGGAACACCACTCTAGTCCTCCAGTCAGAGAGGGAGATTTGGGAGAGTGACCTTTGACCAAAGTCCTCTCCCAGGAGATTCAGTAAAATTTTATCCTAACCCGCCCCCCACCCCGCTCCCCGCCCCCGTCCCCCTCCCCCACTCCACCCTTTACTAAGTGTGTCATCTCAACAATTCATAGAATCCTCACTTTGGCTCTCTCTTAGAAAAGGAGCAAAGGCTACTATGGTCAATGAATTGGATGGAAATCCCTGAAGCATACTGACTGCCCTGGTAAACAGTAAATCCCAAACTATGCTTTATCTCTGGGTGAATTGCAGAGATAAGTTCTTTCACCAAAGATGTAGGGGGTTGTAAAGTACATACATCAGCCAGAGTCAGTTTCTGTTGCTTCTGACTGAGGATGATCATGGGTAAAGGAAATGGAACCAGAAGTGGTTACAGACCTCAGGGCGATGCTGCAGATAGACAGGTTTTGGAGAATGAATGACAGTGGATTATCATAAGGTTAATAAAGTGGTTGTTCTAATTGCCACTACTCTTCCAGAAGTGGTCTCTCTCTACTGAAATAAGTCAACAGAGCCTCTGGTACTTTCTATGCGGGTAATAATCAACAAAAACAAAAACAAAAAAACAATGCTTTTTTCTCTACTTCAATAGGTAGAGAACATCTGAGGTTTTGTTTTGCCTGGTCGGCCAGCAGTACACTTCACCACCAGGCTCCAAGGCTCTGTGCCAAAGGGCCACTGAGATCATCTCTCTTTCCCCTTCTGCATCACACTGGTCTACTCAGCCAGGCTCCACCTCGTCTCACGGCAGAGGCCTCCAGGTTTGAGAAGCAGAGCCACAGTCGTTTGGCAGGAATGATTTTTCTTCTGAGAAATAGGCATTGCTACTGGACTCTGACGGGTGTTGAAAAATCTCAGCCTAGAACACCAGGTAAACCTGAAAGGCACATCACGAAGTGGGTTTTATCTCATCCTCCTGGCCATAAATTCAGGCATTCCCAGACGCACCCATCATTCAGGCTGAACAGATCCTGAAGGCACAAGGAAACTGTATGAGCAGATGACTCACGCTCCCGGTCTGAACCCTCCTCCTGTATTATGACCCTTCCCTCAACCTGCACCTGGGCCTCCTGGAGAATTCTCCTCACTATATGCTGCTGTCAGCCAGAGATAGAGTGCTGAAGAGTTACACCTGACTCAGGGGTGGCCTTGAAGGATGGCTAAGAAATCTTCCCAGTCACTATAACTTTGACTTTTTTTCATCCCCTATCTCACCTGGAAGGAGACTGGAGCTGAGCAGTCCATACAGGCAGTGGTTAACTGTTTAGCCATATGGTAAGGAAATGGGAAAGAGTAAAATTTAAGAGCTGGTGACCAGGTTAGGGAAAGAATATGGACTGGCCTCTAAGAACAGGCACAGAGAGTGCCATGTAAGTACTCACCAAAAGTCCCTTGCGATGGAGGAGGCTTTCTTTACTAAGGTGGATGTGATGACCTATTTTATCAGTCAACATCTGGGCTCACTCGATAGGTTCATGAAGTAAGTGGCCATGAAGGGCGCCAGCGAAGCTAAGCAAGGGCTCAAAAACACGGGCATGTCCTCACCTGGCTGAGTACCCAGCTTGTCAGCAGCAGTGACTAACCCTGAGTGTCAATACGGTACCATCCCCAGGAGGAGCAGCCAGCTTCCTGGTGGCTGGTTAATTACGCTGGCTCTTTTCCATAACTAAAGAGGTAGCGATTCATCCTTACTGGGATAAACACTGATTCTGGATTTGGAGTGCATCTGCCTTTCTTCCTACCATGCTTCTTCCTCCATGACCTGCACAGTCTTATGGGTGTCTTATTATTTATTTATTTATTATTATTATTTTTTTTGCGGTACGCGGGCCTCTCACTGTTGTGGCCTCTCCCGTTGCGGAGCACAGGCTCTGGACACGCAGGCTCAGCGGCCATGGCTCACGGGCCCAGCCGCTCCGCGGCATGTGGGATCCTCCCGGACCGGGGCACGAACCCGCGTCCCCTGCATCGGCAGGCGGACTCTCAACCACTGCGCCACCAGGGAAGCCCTGGATGTCTTATTAATGATGGTATCTTATTAATGATTAATGATGGTATCTCACATTCACACACAATTACGTCTCGCCAAAGCACTTACTTCTGAGGGAAAGAAGACAGACAATGGGCTGGTGTCCATGAGACTCACTGAATTTACCCTGTAGCCCATTTCTCAGAAGCAGATGCCCTTATAGAACAGCAGAATAACCTACTGAAGACTTAGTTCTAGTGACAGGAAAAGTAGAAAAAAGAAATCTTGCCCTTAAATTGAACCAAATGATCTTGCCATTACACGACCATTTTTGACCTACAAAAATGGTGCGTTTAGGCCATTCAACCTAATGATTTAGGGTACACAGAATGTGTTGAGCCAGCAATCAACACGTGGTGCTTCCACCTGTGAATACGGTGGATTGTGGGAATGGTATGACCTCATGATCACTTGGAACCATTCTGTTTTCTGATCCCACAGCACTGGGCTTTGTTTAGAGGTCTTAATAAACAAGGAGAGCATGCTTCCTCCAGGTGGGGTGGCACTGGTTCCACTGTACTTGAAGCTGAGACTCACACCTGGACATTTTATGACCC
Source organism: Tursiops truncatus (assembly GCF_011762595.2). NCBI lineage: Eukaryota > Metazoa > Chordata > Mammalia > Artiodactyla > Delphinidae > Tursiops > Tursiops truncatus. The sequence goes on along the minus strand of NC_047050.1, from coordinate 7,814,221 downwards.
TTCTCCACTGGATGAAGAGACAAAGAAAAAAAAGTGTGTGTGTGTGGGGTGATGGGGGTGTTAGGGATTGCGGCTGAAGTAATTAATCTGCTTATAAAGAGGAAATGGAGTTACTGCTCCACAGTGGGACAGAGAGGGCAATGGATAGGCTCCAGGAAGCTCCCTGGAGAGCCTCTGGATGCAGTGTTCTTGGAACCTGGAGTCATGCGTTTTGATAAGTTTTCTCTTCCTACTTAAACGAGCCAAAATCGGTTGCTGTGAGCTGTAACTAAGAACTCTGCCACACTGGGCTGGACCTCAGGTCCATAGCTGTAAAGTGGAGGTAAGAAAACTGCCCACTGTAGGGTAATGGCTAAGCACACAGACTTATGATTCCTTAATTCAAGTCCTTGCTCTGCCACTTTCCAGTTGTGGCATCTTAGGCAAGTTACATGACGTTACTGTCCTGTTTTCTCATCTATAAAATAGAAATGACGGGCTTCCCTGGTGGCGCAGTGGTTGTGAGTCCGCCTGCCGATGCAGGGGACGCAGGTTTGTGCCCCGGTCCGGGAAGATCCCACATGCCGCGGGGCGGCTGGGCCCGTGAGCCACGGCCACTGAGCCTGTGCGTCCGGAGCCTGTGCTCCGCAACGGGAGAGGCCACAACACTGAGAGGCCCGCGTATCGAAAAAAAAAAAAGAAATGACAATTAAAGCACCTGTATCTTAGGGCTTTTGTAGGGATTAAATGAGATAATTTGCATAAAATGCATATAGCAAGGAGTCATGATGTTAACTATCATTATCTGTGTCTATTATTGATATGAATCTTAAAGAAAATTACCTAAAATTATAGAGTGTTAGTTATTATTTAGGATATATCCACCCTTTCCTTCTCCCCCTGTGTCGTCCGCGGTAACCACTTGTATAAGGTATAAGGTGGACCATTTTGGGCGCTGCTGGAAGGAGTCCTGGGGTGAGAGTTCGTGCACCTGGGTGTAGATACCCGCCTCTCGCTGTGGGGACTGGAGACAGTTTCCTCATCTGTAACTTGAGAGGCTTGGGCGTGATTTCCTCCAGTTGGATCCAGCTCGGACAAGCTCAGGATGTTAGGGGAAGGGTCACAGGCTACACTTCTCCTGGAACTCCTGTCTCTGGGGTATGTCTCGCAATGGAGTGTTAGATAGGTGTTGCATAAAATAGAAATTCATTCACGTTCCAATTTTTCCCAGCACTGGACCTAATGAAAAATTCCCCTCAAATATTTCAGTCAAAGGAATCAGAACTTTCAAATGAGCTAAGACATAACAAATACTTAGAACAACTTTGGGACAACCATGCAAGTATAAACCACGATACCACACACTTCCTAGATGTGTGGAGTGTAAAAAAATGTTCCAAGTTATCTGTTCCCTGTAAAAAATAGAATGTGAAATTGATTCGGAAAAACTGACCCAACCTTTATAGAACAGGTTAGATTTGAGTAGTCTACTGACTATATTAAACAAAAAACTTGAAAAGCAAGGAAAAGATTTAGTAATCCCCAGAAGGTTGAAAGAGGGATAATTAATGGGGATGGGATGTCATTACGGTGTTTCATCTTTAGTTCTGAAAGTTTTCTGAATTTTAGTCTTCTCGTTTTATTTCTTAACTAAATTTTAAAGTGTTGACTAAACAAAGAATCCTAAAGAGAAAGGCCAGCAGGCAGCGTATATTTAATAATGTTGAGTAATTACGTCTTTGTAAATGACAACTCTTCCATTCTTGTGTTGCTCACAGGTACACTGAAATGACAGCAGGAGAGTGGTCGTTAAGTATACTTCAAATGTTATTAGACTAAATAAGAAAAGGAGAGATGTCGTGCAAGAGGACTCCCTGATTTAGGCAAGGAAGCTTTCATAGGATTCTGGAGGGAAATGATTTTTAGAGTGATAAGTTGGCACTGTTTGCAGATAACAGGATCACCCACCTGGGGCGGCGGTGCTGAACGAATCAACAACCAACTGTTAGAACTAACCAAGAGCTTCGCCAGGTTTAGTCAGTGCGATCAACCTACTAAATAGCGGAAACCAACCAACTAGGAATTTTAATGAGAAATAAAATAAAATCCTTCATTCATAATAGCAACAAAATCTATGACGTGTCTAAGAATCCTGAAGTCTTTTGTGGAGAAAACTAAATTTGAGGAGGAACATAGAAGATGACCTGAAAAACAACAGGGAAACGGTCCACGCTCTTGGATGATTTAATAGTTTGTGTCAATGTCCCTAAAATTAACCCGTGATTGCAATGCAATCATGATCATGACTAGAAATTGAATTTTTGAGGAACTTAAACTTATATTAACATGTATATGGAAGAATAAAACATCTAAATCCATCCTGAAAGTAATAGAGAGAGGATTTTCCACACTAGATAATAAAGTATAGTATAAAGCCACAGGGGGGGAAGATGTGATATTGGTACAAGAACAAAGAGGCTAATGGAATATTACACACACACACACACACACACACACACACACACACACACGAAGTTAATATATGATCATGGTGGCACTATAAACCAATGGAGAGAGTACAGAATTTTTAGTAGCTGGTAATGGGGAAACTGGTTCACTCTAAGGAGAAACGTACCACTGCACTCTTACATAATAGCACTTACAAAGATGACATCCGGATAGATAAAATTCTCAATGTGAAAAGTAAAACTACCAAGTCAAGAAAGCCTAGGATAAGATCTTTCTGATATAGGTTTGGAGACTGACTTTCTAAGTAAAATTAAATTCACCAGAAAAAAAAGCAATCCCAATAGAAAAATAGGCAAAGAAGCTAAACAGGCAATTTACAAAATGAAACCAAAAACGCTAATAAACATGAAGAGATGCTCAAACTCATTCGTAAATAGAGAAATGAAAATAAAACCACAGGACATAAATTTACATCTGGCAACAGTTAGAAAGATAGACAATGGCACAGGCTGGGGCGGATGTGGAGGTAGGGCAACCTTGGTTCTGGGCTGCTGGAGGGTAGACTGGTGCAGCACTTCTGGGGAGCAGCCCATCACTGCTCAGGCACAGTGAGTGCAGGCACGCATCGGTGACCCTGCAACCTCATTTCTGAGTGCACATCGTAAGGAGGTTTGCATGGAAGTCCATACGAAGACATGAATGCAGATGCTCTCTGCAGCACTCTCTGGAGTGATGGAGAGTAGGGGCCAACCTGGTGTCCGTCACCGGGAGAGTGTGTACCTACAATGCGGTGGATGCACGTGGCACGTGGAGGCTGCATGATGCTCCCAGAGGTGTCCCTGTCCCAATCCCTGGAACCTGTGACTATTACTTTGCAGATGTGATGAAGTTAAGGATCTTGAGGTGAGGAGATTATTCTGGGTTATCTGGGTGGGCCTGATGTGATCACAACATCCTTGTAAGAGGAAGGCAGGAGGGTCAGAATGAGAGAGAAAGATGCGAGGACAAAGCAGAGGCTGGAGTGATGCACTCTGAAGACAGAGGAAGGACCACAGCCAAAGGATACAAGCAGCCATTAGAATCTGAAAAAAAGGCAGCGAAATAGGCTCCAGAAGGGACCAGGGTGGCCAACGCCTTGACCTTAGCCCAGTGAATCTGACTTCAGACTTATGACCTCCAGAACCGTAAGAGAATACTTTGGGGATGTTATAAGCCTTTAGGTGTGTGTAACTTGTTACAGCTGTCATAGGAAACTAATACTCTTGCTGAAATTAAGCAAGAGTTAGAAGCAATGCAGTAACTATACACATAGGAACATAAATTAAGCTTAAATTTTCAATGTTAAGAGAAAAGGGTTTTTAAAAAATATCATGTTCATGGATTGGAAAATTCAATACCGTTTAGATGCCTTTCTGCTCAGATTGGTAGGTAGACTCAATGCAACCCTAATCAAATTCCCAGCAGGCTTTTTTTTTTTTCCTAAAAATTGACAAGTGAATACTAAAATTGATATGGAAATACAAAGGAACTAGAATAGCTAAAACAACTTTGAAAAAGAAGAATTAAGTTGGAGGACTTAGATTACTTGACTTCAAGAATTATTATAGAGCTACAGTAATCAAGACAGTGTGGTTTGGGCATCAAGATAGACAAACAAATTAATGGGACAGAATATAGGGTCCACATACAACCCCAAAAGCATGACCCAGAAGGGAAACAAATTGATACACTGAACTTCGTCCAAACTAAACATTTCTGCTCTTCCAAAGGCTCTATTAAGAGAATGAAAAAAAACCACAGACCAGGAGAACATATTCACAAATTATACAAGTGTATCCAGATTATAAAAATAACTTTCAAAACTCAATAATAAGAAAACAAACAACCTTCTCCACAAACGGGCAGAAGATGTGAACAGACACCGCTGCAAAGGAAATACACAGATGGCAAATAAGCACATAAATGGTCCTTAATATCATTAGTCACTAGGGAAATGCAAATTAAAACCATCACGATACACTACTATGCACCTATTAGAATGTCTAAAATCAAGAGGACTGTCTACACCAAGTGTTGGCAAAGTGTGTGGAGGAACTGGAACACTTCTGGCTGGAAAATGAAACACTGCAACTGCTCTGGAAAGAAGTTTGGCAGCTATAAAAAGTTAAACTTATACCTACCACGTAATCCAGGTGCTCCATTTCTATGCATTTATCCAAAAGTAACAGAAGTGTCTCTCTATTAAAAAACTCATAGCAGCTTTACTTGTAACAGCCAGAAATTGGAAAAAACCAAAGTGTCCATCAGCAGGTGACTAAGTACATAGATTGATACATCCATATAATGGAATACTACTTACGCTACCACAGGAAGAAATGAACTATTGATGCACACAACACGAATGAATCTCAAAAACAGTCATGCTGGGCTTCCCTGGTGGCGCAGTGGTTGAGAGTCCGCCTGCCGATGCAGGGGATACGGGTTCGTGCCCCGGTCCGGGAAGATCCCACATGCCGCGGAGCGGCTGGGCCCGTGAGCCATGGCCGCTGAGCCTGCGCGTCCTGAGCCTGTGCTCCGCAACGGGAGAGGCCACAGCAGTGAGAGGCCCACGTACCGCAAAAACAAAAAAAAACAGTCATGCTTTGCAAAAGAGGGCAGACAAAAAAAAAAGAAGAGTACACACCACAGAATCCCATTTATAGAAAATTCTAGAAAATGCAAGCTAATCTATAGTGATAGAAAGCAGATCAGTGGTTGCCTGGAGATGACGGGTGGGAAGGGGCAGGAATAGAGGGGTTACAAAGAAACAAGAGGGAACCTGAGGGATGCTGGACCTGTCGTTATCTGGATTTTGGTGATGGTTTCACAGGTGTCCAAACTTATCTCAACATGTTCAGTATAACGTCTGCCAATGATATCTCAATAAAGCTGTTAATAAATAAGATAAACTCACAAGATTAAAAAGTAGAATGAGATACACAAACTACCATTTACATAATTAAATATATGTGTGCACGCAAAACAACACACATTTTGAAAAACATATAAGCAAAACTAAAGCATGTACCTGTGATAAACACATTAGAAAGTGTCTCCTAGGTGAGTGGGAGCTGAGAGACCAGAACTGGGGTAAAAGAGAATAAAAAAAGAAATGAAAGAAGAGAGAGACTTTTATAGACCAATGACGATTAATGAGGAACACAATGAACTCAACCCTCTGCAGAAAAAAATTTTTTCTCATTATTTATTATAAAAAAAAAGTTTCCTAGGAGAAGATAAATTTTTGTCTCAATTCAAAATGGGAATATTTTTGAGATTTTTATGAAACGGATGCAAGAACTTTGTCTCCAAAGGGAGACAAGTCACATTTTAGTGCTTCTGGATATGGACTTGTGGCTGGTACATGTCACATCTCTGAAAATCCTGCTAGAAATCCTGCCAGCAGCAAAACGCTGCCATTCCAAAGGGCGTAATTACCTTGATGTTTACAAAACTCCATCATACCCTTTTCGTGGGCCCATTGCACAGATGTTTAAGTACCTTCAAGCTGTGTTTTCCTATGTACAGCTAATAACGCCTAGTGGTCGTTTCCCTTTAAATAAGGCCAACAGTAACCAGAAGATACACTTGGCAGAAAGGGTTCCCTATGTAAAACATCATTTATTTTTAGTTTATTGCAGAGAAATGAGGTAGGGGGAGGGTGGTTAGAAAAGAATTAAAAGTGTGTGCTTCCTTATAACATGCTATCTCCACTAACTGAACTTCTAACCTGACATAAATACATTGCACACTGTAACCTGTTTCGCCTTATTATTAACCTTGAGCGTGGCAACCTATAAATCATCCCCGAAACAGCTGGCGCTCAGCATTGCCCCAAAGGTACATGATTACGATCGTTTTATATACGTCTTGGTATGCAGACATGAAAAATTCATTGAAGAGGTTGGTATTGTAAGACTCATTGTAATGAATTTTCTCAAAAACATAGATCATGCTTAAAATAGGTGTCTGCTTATTATAATGCAGCCATTTATATCTTCTTGAATTACCTTGTCCATAGCTCAGCCATTTTCTTAAAGTCAAACACGATGATACCGAAACAGATTTACTGCAGTCACTTTGCACTGCTTCAAAGTAGAAGATTTTTCCCCCCTCCTTTCTATGTTAATGCCTACAGAATCCAAGGGTACAGATTTTTTTTTAAGGGAATCATTTGGAAGGTCATTCCTTAAAGGCACCCCATTTACTTCGGTTTCTCAACCATGAACACACAGAGTATAGAAACCCCCCAAATTGTTATGCTTCTCTCAACTCGCTAAGCTTTTTCACTGCTCCTGCAGAACGGTTCATATCAACATTTATTAGAATAATAAAACGTTAGTGCTGAAAGAGTCCTCAAGTGTGGCCCGGGCCTTCACCGTGTAGATGAAGTATCCCCAGGGGGCGGTGACCTCCTCAAGGTCACACATCTGGGAAGGAGGAGGTTCCAGACCTGGAGCCAAGTGTCAGGTTTGCAATAGTAACAAAATAATCACTCAGATAGTACGTCTAGGTACAGGTTCAGTGCTAAGTGCTGGACACATGGCAAACGGCTGGATCCTTCCGGCAGGCTTGTGAAGTGGGCACTACCACCACCACCACCACCACCACCATCACATTTAAGCAAACAGCCCCAGCGAGGTAGAGCAGCTTGCCCTGGGCATGGACTTGTAATTGGCTGAGTAAGACTCAAGCAGACTCACTCCAACCCAAGTCCGTATTCCTCGCCACTGCTTTTTACTTCTCTGTGATGGTTTCTTATTTTTTCCTTTTCTCATGTGTCTGGCCAGACTTGTAACCTGTTACTATATGAATTCATAAAGCACACAGGGTGTTAGTTTGCTGGGGCCGCTGTAACAAAGTACCACGAATGGGGTGGCCGAAACAACAAATTTATTCTCTCACTGTTCTAGAGGCCAGAAGACCAAGATCAAGACGTCCGCAGTGTTGGTTCCTTCTGAGGCCTCTCTCCCTGGCTTGTGGACGGTCGTCTTCTCTCCGTGTCTTCACATGGTCTTCCCTTGGTCTGTGTCCTGATCTCCCCTTTCTATAAGGATACCAGCCACACTGGATTAGGGCCAACTGATAGGACCTTATTTTATCTTAATTACCTCTTGAAAGACCCTGTCTCCAAATACAGTCACATGCTGAATCACTGGCGGGGGAGGGGGGGCGGTCAGGGCTTCAGCGTATCAACTGTGTGGCGGGAACTCAAGTCAGCCTATAGCACAGCATGCCTTTTCCCAGTGGAAAACACCTGATTTAAAACAAATAGGCCTAGGGCTTCCCTGGTGGTGCAGTGGTTAAGAGTCCGCCTGCCAATGCAGGGAACACGAGTTCGAGCCCTGGTCCAGGAAGATCCCACACGCCGTGAAGCAACTAAGCCCGTGTGCCACAACTACTGAGCCCGCATGCCACAACTATTGAGCCTGCCCTCTAGAGCCCATGAGCCACAACTACTGAGCCCACGTGCCACAACTACTGAAGCCCGCGTGCCTAGAGCCCGTGCTCCGCAACAAGATAAGCCAGCGCAATGAGAAGCCCGCACTCCGCAACAGAGTAGCCCCCGCTCGCCACAACTAGAGAAAGCCTGCGCGCAGCAACGAAGACGCAACGCAGCCAAAAATAAACAAATTTATAAAAAAATAAATAAAACAGGGGCTTCCCTGGTGGCGCAGTGGTTGAGAATCTGCCTGCTAATGCAGGGGACACGGGTTCGAGCCCTGGTCCGGGAGGATCCCACGTGCCGCGGAGCAGCTGGGCCCGTGAGCCACAACTACTGAGCCTGCGCGTCTGGAGCCTGTGCTCTGCAACAAGAGAGGCTGCGATAGTGAGAGGCCCGTGCACCGCGATGAAGAGTGGCCCCCACTTGCCACAAATAGAGAAAGCCCTCGCACAGAAACGAAGACCCAACACAGCAAAAATAAATTAATTAATTAATAAACTCCTACCCCCAACAACAACAACAACAAAACACAAAAAAACCCAAAAAAAACCAAATAGGCCTAATTCTTGTAGGTATATACATCTTCATTCGTTACCAGGTATGAGCTGTTAAAACCAGAGAAACCTTTTGTCTCTGTGTCCTTTTAAGTCAAGCTCCAGAAAAGAAGAGCTGGTTCTGGCAGAGGACTTGTTTGCTTGCATTTCAGCCCCTCCTGGGAGCAGGACCTGACCTCACGGTCCATCTGTATCCAGCACAGCCTGAGCTGCCGCACTGCCTACTGCTGTGTCCAGCAGAGCCGCTGCTGTGTGGAGCCAGGCGTCATGACTGAGTCGCGTGACAGCAGACAATGTGGTGGGCTTCGCAGATAAGAAGGCAGAAATCCAGCCTCCCCCAAAGGCAAGCAACGCACACACAGAGGCATCTTCCTTCTCAACTCACATTCTCCTTCATAAGGATGGAAAGTGGAGGGCAACTCTCTCGGTCCTGTTTTGTTTTCTTCTGATTTGATTTTTATATGGAAGGGTGAGTAGGCGCCCGAGTACAGGTCCTGGGTGTTGTCTGCCATCTGGCAAGCAAGGCACATGGGTGCCCAGGAACCCGGGGTAGCCTGGCAGGCATGCCATTCCGGCCCTGGGGCCGGCTTCCAGAAGCCAGAGAGGGAGGAAAGGACTCGTTTCTATCCTCTAGCTTTGTACGAGGACCGTGCGGCCAGGCCCAGACATATATTTGATTGCCCTGAATTTCTATCTATCAGCCTCGATCCTAATGAATGAGGGAAATAATTCATTCTACTAAAAACAAACACACACACTCCTACAAGAATGGAGCAGATACAATGGGACAACCTTCCCTGTGGTACCACCGTCACGCAGGGTCCGTGTGCACAATGGTTGACATTGTGAACGTGTTTATCTTGCGCCCATTCTACTCATTGTTCTATATGCATTATCTCATCCAGTCTTCAAAACAGGCCTATATGGTGGGTGCTCTTTCCATCCCGACTTGGTGCAGTTGAAAAGGGGGGCAGTCATGACCGCTGGCTGCTACACAATGGAGAGAGGCATCCTCTATCCAGGAGACGCGTGGAGGACGCTCAGTTTAACTGTGAACTGGGTTTTCCTCTTCAGGGACTGGTCTTTCATCGGTTCTCCATTTCTAAGTGGCATTAAAAGCAATTCCCAGTCAACGCAAACTTCATTTTCTGGTTCTCTTTCTCACCACCCTCTCAAAGAGGGAGTCAGATGCTTTGAAAACCAGATGAAACTTAGGGACACTCTTTCCAGAAAAACGCACACACACAATTGTGCATCCAACTCCAGGATATCTGAGGCCACCTTCACGTCCCTCCCACAAAGCCCACCCACAGGCCCAAGTTAAAAGTCCTTGTTTTAAAGCACAATTTTCCCCAAAGCAGGCAATTATAGATTTCAATTTATTGAAATAATTGAAATTTCAATTTATTCAAATAATTTTCCAATAACCATCCATTATTGTATCCTAAAATCAATTTAGAGGGGCGTGAACATTTGTTTTTTTAATGGAATAGGATACAACAGAGAAGAGTGCATTAGAGGAAGTTAGGATATGTTATACTGTATGAAGTTTTGAAAAAAATTCATATCCAAATGTGACTATGTACCAGGTCCCAGTGCCACTCGTATTTCTCTCTGGTGTTTGAGAGCCAGCGCCCTGGAAGCCTTGCCGCCGCCCAGACTCCCTCCTCCAGGCTCTGCATTGCTCTTGCCCGCCAGCGTTTTCAGGACGGGCATCAGCCTCATTTCTGTGGGACCTTCCTTGCAGAGCCGTCACCCCAGCCCCTCCCTCAGTGCTTTTCAACTGCACCTCCTACGCTGCTTGGCTAACTCGATAGATGAGGATGGTTTCATTTACTTTTGTTAAGCCTTTTTTTTACTGGAGTATAACCGCTTTACAATGCTGTGTTAGTTTCAGGATGGTTTTAAAGTCATCCTTTCCCGCGTGTCAATTCAGTGCCAGCCGCTAAGGACTTTGCACAGTCACAATTTCTAATCTTCCCACAACACTACGAGGAAGGCATGTTTGGTGTTATTTTTATTTTTATTCCAAGTTTACAAATGACAGCGGTGAGGCTCAGAGGAGAACGGAACTCTGGCCGTGCAGGGCTGCCCCGCTGTGCATAGTGGAGTTGCCTGCCGGCTGTCATAACGTGGTACAAGGATCTCTGGGTTTACAGTCCAAACACCTGCCTGCATGCTACGCTGGGATGGCTGAGCCTTAATATCTTCCATCTCTAAACTCACAACTAACTTGCGGTTTCAGAGTTCTATCAGCTGAGATAACGCCTGCATTTGTGCTCTGAAATCTCGAAATCGCAGGCAGGTATATACTATTTACACGCACTGCGTCAGCAACACGCGAAGGGCCCAGAGAGCAAGGAGCCCGACTACGCCCTTTGTCCCGCGTCGCCCCCCCCCCCCCCGCACACCCTCTAGCTGCACATTAAATATTTGCCAACTGATGGCGGCTGCTTAAGAACAAGAATGATGCCTATTATTCCCTCTCTGTGTCCTTCGTACACAGAAAGACTCCATGACGTTTGTCCTTGAGAGAAGAGGAGGCTTCTTGTAGGAAGCCCGGAGCACAGAATGGCTGCCTGAATCCACCAAGCAAGGGTGTCCAGGTCCAGGAGGAAATCGGCTGTGGGCACGGGCCGCGGGGATCCTGTCCTCGGCCCCGCCGCCGTCATTGTCAGATCACCGCTGGTGCACCAACAAGAAAAGAGGCATCACGACCACGTTCACGCAGGAGGGGCTGACGTGTGAGCCGTGAAACTGACATTTCTAAACTTTTTTTGGGGGGGTGGTGGTGGCAATGATTCAGAAGCCCAGATGGCCTCGCCTTCGAGTTAATCGAGATCAGTTCAAGCTGCTGGTGCTCTGGAAATGAGGCTGTCAGGTGCAGGGAGCTAAAATTACCTGGAGCCGAGGACAACCCATCGTTGTCCCCCCCTCCTCCAGGATCTGTGGGCTCAGGCCCTCCTGAAGTGTTCAATACATTTACACACAGCTGACAATCAACTGGCCAGGATATTGTGTACCTGGAATGGCTATTAAAACCGTAAGTCTGCCTAAACCCTCCAGTTATGGTGGATTTCTGTGTTTCCCTGAGGGCAGGGAGAGGCACCAGACTCCCGTCGCCCATGAGGATACATGTGTCACGTCAGCAGCATTTTAGACAGCGGGAGCGCTGCGACCAGTTCTCCCTTTTCCCTGTGCTTTAATGCTATATACCGCCTGCAAGGTAAAACCCTGCGCTGTCTGATGCACACGGACGCACACAGAGAAATAAGTTCAAGCATGTCGGGAACGTGTGGACTGGAGATGAGTTTTTGGCCATTTAGTCATTTGAGCTCCAAATACAAGGAGGAACGCCAGATGATTTGCAAAACTGCTTTTCTTCCTGCGTCTATTTTCCACCTTGGTCGCCCAGTCCCCTCTCACCTTTCACAGGTCAGAGCTGTAGTGCTCCCAAACCACATTAAAAAGAACAGCAGGGGCTTCCCTGGTGGTGCAGTGGTTGAGAATCTGCCTGCCAATGCAGGGGGCACGGGTTCGAACTCTGGTCCGGGAAGATCCCACATGCCGCGGAGCAACTAGGCCTGTGAACCACAACTACTGAGCCTGTGAGACACAACTACTGAGCCTGCACTTCTGGAGCCTGTGTTCCGCAACAAGAGAGGCCACGATAGTGAGAGGCCCGCGCACCGCGATGAAGAGTGGCCCCCACTCACCACAACTGGAGAAAGCCCTCGCACAGAAACGAAGACCCAACACAGCCAAAAATAAAACAACAACAACATAAACACAAAAGCTTTTGTTTCTCTGACATTACAAACGGTATTTGGGTTTTCGCTGTGACTGTCCCCCACAGGAGGGTTTTAATGGTAATAAACATTTGATACCCGAGAATCTCCTAGCAATGGACAGCTTTCTGGTTGAAACGTAAAGGGACACTTTCAGCTTTAATTGCATCCTGCCCTCCCCCCCGAAGGCTGTCCTGATGGCCAATGGTGTTTTTTTTCTCAAGAGCCGTCTGGAGGCTGAGGGGCAGAGCTGAGCCCCTTGTCCTTGAGTTGCCATTGCTGTGTTACTCTCTCTGTTTCCTCTCAGAACACACAAGCTCTGCACAAGATGAGGCTCGAAAGAAAAGGGGGTTCGGGGTTGGTTTGTAACTTTACGTTTTGGAGAGTGAGGGGGAAAGGGAGAATTTTAAACGGTTTCATGTAACCCTTCAGGCCACTGAGTCAGTCCAGCGGCTCCCCAGAGCAGGCCAGGCTGAGGCAGCAGAAACCCAGCGGCTGAGAAGCAGGCCAGCTTCGTCCAGCAAGAACAATGCCTCCGCAGTCAGACACGGTGGCTGCTCTCATTTTCAAGGGACACTTACAATCAGATGGAAAGGATCCCAGAGGCGCCTCGCAGGGCTTCCAGCCTCGTGAGAGAACAGGAGCTCTGCAGCTACAGATATGCAAATCCGTCCTGAGAGCCACAACTGCCCAGAAAAGCTCTGTAGGGGTGGAGGCTGCCAAGGCCGTGTCCCATCCCTGCAGGGACTTCAAGTCCCAGACTTAGCTGGGGCTGCCTGCTAGGGCCATTCAGATACGCGATTCACTATCCAAAAATTCTAAGGAATAAGCTTCAAGAATGTGCAAAGACATTTAGACTGTCAGTTGCGCAGGTTCTATCATAAAATCAGCGTGGATGTAAATAAAGCAAGCTCGTAACTGTATACACTTTTTTTTTTTTTAACTTGAACATCTTTCAGTCATCCTGTCCTGGGGTACTTTGGTCTTGCAGCATGAGAGACTGCAACCTTCTGGCTTGTTCTCCAGATCAAGCTGTTATTAGGAGAGTGTGTAGCTTATTCTATTTTAGGTTGGGAGTTTTTGTTTAAGCTCACGGACCTGAATTAACAAGAATGGCAGGTTTATACTTCCACAGACAGCCCACTGCTGGACACGGCTTACACTGGAGGAGTCTAAATACTAGTTGTCGCCACCACACCTGTCTCAGCACTCAGACTTGGGCAAGAGATCCTGCCTCACCAGGTAAACGGCTGGTGGCAAGAACTCTGAGCTAACTCGCCAGGCTGTGCTGTGGGTTAACTCACAAGTGCCTATTACCAAACACAAATGCTGAATTCTAAAGTGTTAAGAGCCTCCTGACTCCCAAGGAAACATGGTGAAACATGTTGAACAGGATGAATTTTCCGTTCCAAGATGTGATGTGTGCTCCCCAAACTATTAAATTTACAGCCCGCTTAGGTTTCAGTCACCCAGCCTACATCCAAGTTGAAGTCGCGTTAACTGCAGCTGACAATTAGGAGATGGTTTGGGGTTGCAAAGGATGTGAAGCTACTGCAGTACCTGGCTTGAGTCACGGAAAAGAATCAGGTTCCTCTCATTTGTAATTTTGAAATCAATCAAAATTCCTGTAATTTTCAGATCAAAATGCAGAGGCGGGCAACGGACAATGGAGGAAACCACCCAGAGTAGAGTCTTAAGTGATTCCTAAACAATATTTTGACTTAGTGTTTCTCTTTATTATACCTTAGAAATAAATCTATTATGCTGTCCTTCAGCTGTAACTCAGATTCACCATGACAGATTTATCTTGGAGCCCAGTAGAGACCTCGCAAGTGAGAAAGGTTCACAGGAAGAAACATACTGGGAGACAGCCCGACACTTAAATAACATGTCTGTATTGTGTTTGGAGATGGGTTCTGCCATCTTTGTTCAATCGACGAAAATTTCAACCAGTTTAGGAGCTACACAAATGATAAGAGTCAACCGTTCTGGAGCTAAAGATGTCAGATGAAAAAATATTTGAAATTTTAATTGTCATTACCCTATTCTTCAATTTCATTTAAATTACATGGTAAACATTCATCAAGGAGATGCAAATTAAAAATCAACTCTACATTGGTAGATCCAAAATAAGATCTACAGACCAACAGGCCCATTAGGACGGTGGACCTACGTTGCCAACACATATACACAGGGAGTTTTTTAGTTTTGGTCTACAGCATTAGGGAAGTTCAGCAAAAACCTTAGACATAGAAATGATTTATATAGCTCAAACTACTTTGAAAATCACCATTCTAACTCCTACAAGAAAAAAAATCTCCAAATTAGGTGAGTCTCCCAACAAAAAATTCAAGGATGAAATACTTTCACTGAAGGAGTCTTACGTTAGATTAAATATTCCGGATGGTAATTTACACATCTATTTTGCCAAATGTAGTTTACTTTACTATAAAATGTCTATAAAACGATGGTAAATCTTACCTGTGCTAAGAAAATACATAAAATTGCTCATTAGAGAGCCAAGTTGAATGAATAAGGTATATTCTAACTTTTAAGTGCTTGTTAGTAGAGGTCATTTACATTGTTTTGCTTCCTAATTTAAATTTACTGATGGCTCTGGAGGCGCACTGATGTTCACTGCACATGCATCACTTCAACGATGCACACGCCTTCTTACCTCCGCTACCTGTTAGAAATAATTGCTGAAAACTCTTCCCAAAGATAATTAACAAATAATTTTCATTGAACTGAAAAGGTAACTTTGTAACAGGGCATGGATGGAAAGATTTCTGTTCCTAGCACCTTTTCTATTAACGCTAATCATGGAATTAAAAAAAAAAAGTGTATGTTCTTCATCTGTTGGTTTTACCTTTGGGCTAATCCTGAAAAGTTAATTCAAATTATTCACTTAATGTAAATTGGAGGCTCTATTTCTTTAAAACATAGCCCAAATCCATTTACTGCCTTCCATCTCCATTGCTACCTACTGCCTTGATCCAAGGCTGCTGCAACAGTCTCCTAAATGGGGCTCCTGGTTCTTCCTTACAAGTCATTTTTTTCACATTGCAGCCATAGTGATTATTTTTTTAGAAACATGAATATGATATCACTTCTCTGCATAAAACCTTCCAAGGAACTTTCTATGGCACTTAGAAAAGAAATCCAAATCCTCCACCAGCACCGGTTTGGTCCCTAGCCCCCAAATCTTCTAGGCAAACAGGCTCCCTGGCCCTGCTTCCTCCAAGCTCACTGTCAACACAGGACCTTTGCACTGGCTCTTCCATTTGCCTGGAACATTCTCCAACCAGCTCTGTCTGGCCACTGCTTCTCATCACTCAGGTGTAAGCAGAGTTGTCCCCTCCACAGACCTGAGCACCCCATCACCTTATTTAATAGTATTCCTCCATCTACAAAAATTGTATTTGTATCTGTGTATCACCTGTCTCTTCCTATTAGCATATAAGCCCAATGACAGCAAGGCCCTAGTCTATTTTTGGTTTTCGCTATATTCTTGCCACTAAAACAGTACCTAGCACATAGCACCCAGTAAATGTTTGTTGATGAATGTTAATCACCCCAGTGCAGTGATTTAAGTGCCTAGGGTTGAAATACCCCAGAAGTTAGATCAATCTGAGTTGAAATACCAGGTTTGCTATTTGCTAGCTCTGAGGCTTAAGTTAATCTTTTCCAAAGACTTGACTTCTTCATAAAATAGAAACATTCATGGGGCAAGATAAATCCAAATTTAAATGAGGTAACTGGGACTCAAGTTTGCCTGGTCAGAGATCACACTCTTCTTCCAGGTTCTGCTTCATATAGACTGCCTCTTAATCCCCAATCTTAGATTTAAGGTCCCTTACGGAGGGGTAAGGGAGGGGGGAAACGTAAAAATACAAAAGCCCTAGACACTTCAAATCATCACTAAATAACTATTTTATTTCAGAGACCAGAGTGCAGTATTTCAAGAAACTGTAAGGAAGCTCTGTTAGACTGCCTGGGTTCAGATCCAGCTCCTGTACTTACTGCTAGCCAGTTACTTAAAGTCTCCAAGTCTCTGTTTCCTCCTGGAAAGCAGCACTTCCCTCACAGAAGAGAAGTGACGGTGAAACAGAAACGCCATGGAAAGCACTGAGCACCTCAGTGCTTAATTTATACAAGCACGTGACGAACACCGGTTATGAAGAATCAGACTGAATTTAAAATATTTCTTACTTAGGCAAATTCGAGATCTCACGTCGAGAATTAATTCCATTAGGAAAAAAAAAACCAAACAAACGCATTTTTTGCGTTTGGAAACTTGCATGACTTCAAGGCCACCTTCACAGGTAAATCCCAGATGACTCAGGGCCAGCTGCTGACCTACCTATCATGTCAGGGTTCCTTCTGGCCACAAGCAATTGATGCCTCTGCTTTGAAGATCGTCATTGTTCTCAGCATCTTCCTTTAACAGGGACAGAGTCACATCGTGTGCTCTATTTACAGAGTGTCATAGGAAAACTTCCAACGCTATAAAGAATTTCAGAAGAAGCCCCTTTAAGACTCACTTTATGAAACATATTCTCCCTACCTAAGGTCCTATTTTAAGGCTTAAAAAGTCTTTCAGTTATTTAAATATTTAAGTTCTTTATACTTTGTGGAAGTCTAGTCTTATTTTCCACGTTTGAAGAATTCTGCTCCCGAAGCTATTCTTTTAAAAAAATTCTTTTTAAATTTAATTTTATTATTGTTTTTATTGAAGTATAGTTGATTTACAAAAGGCACTTTCCTGCCCGCGCACTACCCAGGCGCTCTTCAAGAAAGAGTCACGGTGACGTGACAGGTGAAGCCACCACGGGGCGTCTAAGGTGGAGGCTTCACGGAGCTCTTTTTCCAGAATCATCATGGGTATATTTTCATCTTGCGATGCTAATTCACGGAACCTCGTTAACTAAAAGGGACTCGGACAGCCTGTCTCGTGCCACGTCGGGCGGGGGACGGGCTGGGCGCGTCCCAGGGGCGGTACGGAGGGAGCCACCACAGACCACCCTCACCCTCTCTTCCCCTCCTTTTTAACTGCAGGGACACGGCACTTTATGTTTGGTCAGGTGACATTACAAGGTGAAAACAGAGCATCTCAAATTCTAGCTTACCTTGAACATCAGAGGTCATGAAGGAGTGCCCGAACCAGCGGCTCCCAGCCCGTGCGTGCGCGTAGCTGCGCGTGCGCGTAGCTGCATTGCGTGCGTGCGTGCGCGTACCTGCAATGCGTGCGTGCGCGTACCTGCATTGCGTGCGTGCGTGCGCGTCGTTCTACGTGGGGCTCCGTGACGCTGGCACCGAGCCCGGGCCCTCAGGACACCAGAGTGCCTTCGCGTCCCTTGCTGACACCACGGCATTGTGTTTTTCTACCCATTAACCGAGGATAAATGACCCAGATATTGTGCCTATTAAAGCCTCATTTTTCTTTTGACCCTTTGTTCCTCGGTGTACCACATTATCAGACGCTGCACACGTTTTTTAAGTAGTCTCGGCCTCGGGTGACCTTTCGAGGGAGTAATGGGAGGTTTCTGCGTGTGGTTCTGTTGAGATATCTGGAGTGGAATTATGTCAAGGTAATGTGAGGTTTTTCTTCCAGTCTAGGCGGAAGACAATCAGTTGAGCGTATTACCAACAGCTAATCTGGTATAGGAGGATATATCAAGAAACTGTACAAAGGCCAGAATGCTGTATTTGCATCTATTGCGAATACAAAAAATAGAGTGAAACCAGTTCCCCTACGCTACTACATTCTATACTTACATCTCTGCATATCATGGGTCACTTTTATTAAAAGCATCATTACTACAGTTGGCAGCAATTTACATTTTATCTTACATGATAGCAGTTTTCAAAGGAAAAAAAATAAAAGGACATCACAACAAAGAAAAACAATACATTTACAAAGTCATGTCTGTAAACTTCAAGGCTAGTTTAGAGCTGAGGTAATGCTGTTTTAGCTTGTGGCTAAAGTAACGAAGTCCTTTAATTTAAAAAAGGTACCTGATTCTCTCTTCTCTCACTCTTTATTTATTCATCTATTTATTTTGTTTATACCAGTGCATTACAAGACCACGAGACAATGGAACTGCAGTTCTGTCTGGCAAGAACCCTCCCAGTAGGTTAATTTCCAAAGGGACCCTTCACATTCAACAGCTGCCTTATTATTGCTGCGCCTCGGGACAGAGACGTTCACACTAAGGTGGAGATTGTCAGAGTGTGTGGATGTGTGTGATGCGCAAGTGCGGGAACCCCCGTGTAGTCAAAAAGGGAAACAAATGAGCAAGGATGATATGTATGGTAAATTTCATCTTGACCTTCACAGCAAAAAAATTAAAATTAAAAAATTAAATATATAACTTCATACTTCCTTTGAGCAGCACTTCCTTTCATTCGTGCCACTTGGTTACAAATTGCTCTTTATTATAATACCAATGGTACCAAAGGAAAAGAAAAAAAAAAAAAGCAGAGCATTATGTAAGTTTCCTTAAAAAGACACGATCATCTCTCAAATTTCATCTCTCCTAGGGATAATAAATAATGCACTGCACAATACTTAATGACCAAGATACCTTTTGACACACCTGTATAACATGACTTGGACTTTTTTTTTCTTTTGCTACACTATGTTACAGAACAGCTTATAAAACTAGGTATGAACATTAACTGTGAGTGTAAACAGTAGGACTACCACTTGTCAAAAGTTTTAAACACTTTAACTGAAAACTGGTACTGGTTATCCATCATTTTCATTGTTTTCTATTTCGTCCCCCCCGTCGAGTGAGTCTAGCTCTTCGCCCTGTGCTATCTCGTCTTCTAAGACTGAGGACTCCGCCGTCTTGTCCAGGCTCTCCTCGGCGTCGCTGCCCTCGAGGGTCTCCTCTTCCTGAAAGGTGCCCCCCTCAGCCTTGTCGGGAGCCTTGTCGTCGCCGGAGCCCACGGCGTTCTGCAGTCCCGCCAAGGCGGGGAAGCCCGGCAGCGTCAATCCCCCCAGTCCCGGAGGTAGAAACATGGACGGGTAGAAGAGGCCCGGGGCCATGGTGGACAGGAGGAAGGGGTTGAAGGCGAGCGGGTTGGAGGGCAGGCCGGCCGGGGCAGTAGCAGCACCAACAGATCCATTCGCAGAGTCCGGGCCCGGAACGGCGTCTGTGCTTTTCTCCGAGTCCTTGTTCTCGTCCTCGTTCTCGTTGCCCTTCTCCTCCGCTTTGCACGCGCCGTCTTCCGGCTCCGCGGGGCCGGCCGCGGCCGCGGTGTTGCCGGCGGCGGCAGCTGCGGCTGCGGCGGCGGCGGCGGACAGCGGGGTGTTGAGCAGCCCGCCCAGCCCGAACATGCTGGGCAGGCCGGCCACGCCCGGCAGCACCAGGGGCAGCACGGCGGCCGGGTTCTTGGTGTCTCCTCCGGCGGCGGCGGCAGCGGCTGTGGCCGTGGCCAGGCCCGGAGGGAAGCCCATGAGGCCGGCCAGCTGCAGAGACTGGAGGTTCTGGAGGCTCTGCAGGCTCGTCAGGTCCATCCCAGCGAACAGGCTGTTCACCAGCAGGGGGTTGATGCCCGACGTGGAGGCCACGGCGGCGGCGGCGGCGCGGGCGATTTCACTTTTGGGCCTCCGTCCCCGCCGGCTCGCCCCTTCTCCCCGCACCACGGGTCCGGTGAGAAGACGGTCAAACATCGACTCAGGAACGAAACCCTGAAAGGAAGGGAGAGGCAAACAGGGGCTATCAAACGCTTCGGAAGAAAACCTCATTTCCACGCGGGCCTCTGTGATGGACTGCACACTGACATTCGTAATGGAAATACACATGCAATTATTTCCATTCTAGAAGCTCAAGGATCAGACCTCGGAAAGCAGAACTTCTCTTTTTTAGCATTACACAGCTCACCGAATTATGCTGAATTGCAGAAAAAAATGTTAAAGGCTACTCTATCGGTGAGGTAAGTGTCAAGATATCTGCATCCATAGCTAACTCGAGAAATAGCACATCAGAAGGAAGTGGAAAACGATGGAAAATTTAATTAAAGTTATATTTTAGTATCTACCCTGGAGAAACAAAAACTCATGTTCACACAAAAACCTGTACGTGAATGTTTATAGCAGTTCTACTCATAGTTGTCAAAGTCTGAAAATAGCCCAGACGTCCTTCCATGGGTGATGGGTAACCACACCCAGGGGTACATCCACACACAGGAGCCTGATCAGCAGCAAAACCTGTGACACATGTAACCACTTGGATGAATCTCAGTATGATGAGTGAAGGAAGCCGTCTCAAAAAGGGTACGTGATTTATGCTTCTGTTTAGGTGACATCCTCAAAAAGACAAAACCTCTAGGGATGGAGAACAGATCAGCGAGCGGTTGCCCTGGGCTAGGGGTGGGGACAGAGAATACTACAAAGGAATTTGGGCGAGTCACAGAACTGTCTGTATTCTGATTATGGTGGCCGGTCAAGAAACCATCCATGTGTGAAGACTGATAGAACTGTATACCAAAAGAAAAATAGACCAAAAAAAAAAAAATCAAGACGTTTAAACACGTTAATTTAAAAAAGAAACAGTGAAATTAATGCTTAGGCAGAACTGCTGTATTTTTTCATTTGTTTATTTTAAAATCAGAAATCACAGTTAATCTTAAGGATCTCAACCACCATAAATTCCATTCCACAGATGCTGTTAGCCACGTTTACCTGGGGCATTCCTCCCTGGAGCAAGTCTGCCTCTAAGACTGTGAATGTATATTTCTACACAATCCCTTTAAATCAGAGCTGTCAAATTAATCCACCTTGGTGGATTAATGACATATTGATACAAGGAATGATGATGTATTAATGATGTATGAAAATGATGCATTATGTCAACTCTTTTAAGCCAAGAATAAGTTATCATTGAATAATTAATGGCCCACAGAAAATAAAGAAAAATTCAGGAAAACAGTTTTGTACAGATACCTTTCTGGACAGAAAGGCGGAGTCTGTACTTACAGACTGCTTGACTATATCGGTCCAGTCTGGGGCAACTGCAAACTCGGGGTTTTCTTCCAGCCACCGGGGTAGATCCTTCATGGGAGGCGCCATAGCTCCACCCATCTAGGGAGAGGCGTTTGGAAAATGATTTAGAAACAGACAAAGTCTTCCCTCTCCCCCTCCCATCTGTATATCTACACATATACATACACAGATCATATAAATACACATGTATTCTGGAAGAAACATAATTCTTTTCCCCTATAAAAGATGTCAGAATAAAACACTTCTTTCTGGGAGAAGAAATCACATAGAGATCAATTCCCTTTCCCAATGTTTACCTTCTTCCCATTTCGTTTATTGACAACAGGCACCCTTTCTTCTCCTGTCAAAGTGTTTATATCCAATTTATTAGGGTTTCGACATCTGTGTCGTTTCTGTTTCGGTTTCTGAAATGAGGAAAACAGCACATCTGCATTCTTCTGCAAAAAAACAAAAACAAAAAACATATTTAGTAAAATTCTACTTAGTACTTATTCTTTCCTATATAAATGACAAACAGAACAGTCAAGCCATTTTCAATTACTATGGAAGTTTCAAGAATCATTTTAATTATTAGAAACCATAGTTTCCTTTGAAAGGAAAGACTATTCTCTTTTTCCTTTACTTAAGGAACAAACTTAGAAGCGGAGAACATGCTTTTCCTTTTATCTCTCAATAACCTGCTTAAAATCTTTTCTTCAAATGTTTAACCAAGTCATGGTATTTGAAAAGGAAACTTTCTCTGGTACCTTTGCTGATCTCTACTCAGAGACTTGAGTGGATACAGAGGTGATCTCACATCTACGACATGCGACTGTACATGAGGAGAAACAACCCAAGGGATAAAAGAGCCTTTGCAGGAGGGTACATTCTGAGTGGCAGGAACTCAACAAGATAAAATGTAAACTCCTACGCTTAAGTTTTCAAAAATTCAGGGCTTCCCTGGTGGCGCAGTGGCTGAGAGTCCGCCTGCCGATGCAGGGGACACGGGTTCGTGCCCCGGTCCGGGAAGATCCCACATGCCGCGGAGCGGCTGGGCCCGTGAGCCATGGCCGCTGAGCCTGCGCGTCCGGAGCCTGTGCTCCGCAACGGGAGAGACCACAGCAGTGAGAGGCCCGCGTACCGCAAAAAAAAAAAAAAATTCAATCACATAAGTTATAGGACGTAAGACATCTGCACAACTAGCTCGCAAGCAGTTTAAGTGACAAATCATCCGGAGATCCTGTCTCATGTTTAATAAACGGCATGAGTGTTAGTTGTTTAAGAAAGAAGCTAAAAAGTCTTGGGCTGTGTTAGCGGCTCAGATCTCTGCAGTAACAGCTTCCTAATATTCTGTGCTGGGCAGACCCAGTCCAGAGACCAATTAGAGCACGTTGGGGAGTGTCTTCCCAATAACGAGTCCCCCCTGGAAACCACGCCATGTGAAGAGTAGCAGAAAAAAACCCACATCTATTTGGTGGGAGAAGGAAAAGGCAAGGAAATGCACACTAGGCATCTTCAAATCAGTACAAGGCTGCCCTTCACGTACAACAGACCTGAAGCTAGTTTCTCTAATGTAGAATATACAATGACAAAAGCTGGGAAACGTCCGAGATGACGAGACAGTCAAGTGAAAGGCAGAGGGACCAGGGACTTCTCCGTCGCACGGGAGAAGGAAATGGACTGACTGAGCAAGAATCCTCCCAACCCTACACTCTGTGATACTCACTGGTACGTAACTTGGCATATCAACAGTGTAAGCGGGATGCAGCTTCAGCCACTCGACTAAGTCCTTATTTTTAGGAGCTTCTTCCCCCACCAGCCTAGTCCCATCTTCGAGATTTATAACAGGGATCCGCGTGTCTGGGTCCAGCTGTCCAGGAGAAGGAATGTTTCTTGTAGGTGGGGTCTCTATATCTTCTTCAAAAGCTTTGGTCACCTCAGCATCCTCCTGCAGAAAGTTGACAGTGGTCGGAATTCTCACATGAAGAGAGAGATCCTGACAACATCCTAGCCCGAGGAGACGCCAGCCTAGCATAATGGGTCTCTGATCATAAAGGGAAAAAAGTTACTTGAAACAACGGCAGTTTGGGAACAGCTATTAAATGAGGAGATGTGTATCATTCTTCACACTGTAGCATTAGTAATGGGGTAGAAAATTCACAGTCCATCACCGCTCCATGTCTGAGATCTTAGGCAAGCCGCTAGGAGCATGACACAGGCAGTGGAGCCTGAGCCCGATATATATGAAAGGCAGCCTCTCAATCTCTTTTGGGGATCCCTGGATAGCATCATTAAAGAAATTATAATTAAAGGAATGTTCCCAAAGCCAGTTTATACCTAGCTCTGTGGCACTCTGTGATCAGCACACTTTTGTCAGTAGTACAATAGTTCATATTAGGCGTGTGTGGCAACACTGGAAAGATCAATGCTAACTGGAGTTGAGTTAGAGTTGAGACTCTACCATCGCCCAGCCACTGGTCCTCAAACTCCGTTATTTCAACCTGCAGACATCTTCAGTGAGGCCCATCTGTCCATCCCTACTGTTCCCGCTTCGGTTCAGGTCTCCGTCACTGACCACCTGTATCACTGCATTACTCCTAAACGGTCCACCTGATTCTAGTTCCACCCTTCTTTAATCCAACCTCCACTCTGCTCAAAAATCATGTTACATCACTCCCCTGTTTAAGCTATTTTGATAAGTGAACCCGCATCACCTTCAGGATAAAATCCAAGTTCTTTAGCATAGCAATCACAGCCCTCCGTGATTTGCAGCCTACCTTGTCGCCAAGGTCATCTCTGCCAAAGCTGCCTCCTCACCAAATTCCCTGGCCGGTAACTTTCAGTTCACCAGACACAACAGGCTCTCTCTGGCCTCAGTCCCTTTGCACATGCTCTCCCCACCCCCTCTTTTCAAATGACTTACCCCCATACAACCTTCAAACTTTCACCAAGGTATGACCAACTCCAGGGAAACTTCCCCATCTGTTTCTCTCCACATCCACCTCCTCCAGTCCCATTCTTCCTTTGGGTTTTCAAAGTACCCCAGGGACTTCTCACAACAGTGATATGTTGTTATTTATCTGTCACCCATCTTATACACTGAGTTCTCTGGTGCAAGCACCCGTCGGGCCTTTATTCTTCGCATCCCCACGCCTGGCACAGGGCGGGGTTGGCTCTCACAACTTACTTACTTTTCACGGCTGCACAGTGGTCTCCAGTCTGAATGCTAACACAACACAAGATTTTGGGATCTGTCTTGTTCCACACAAGTAACCTTGCCGACCTCTATACCTCTTCACTACTCAGTTTATTTACAGACCAATCAGCATTCTCCTTGTATCTTATGTGCACGCACATAACCCTCTAAAATACCAAATGAGGAATCCCCAAATTCCAACAGTTAGGAGTTAAAAAAAAAAAATTAAAATACATTCTCTTAACATCTGTTAGGAGTTTTGAGCCACACTGCTAAGGGAAAAAAACAAATGCCTAGGGACAGCTTAAAATATGTGAACGAATAAAGTCAGCCGTAAGTTTAATATAGGGTGTATAACTACAATGGGAAGGAGCACTTGGTCGCGCTGACTGTTAATCCCTGACGCTGGGTCCACAGACAAACGTGAGATTCAAATTGAAAGACAGTAAATGAAGCCGCCCGTGTGCGAGCTGCAGAAACTCCCCGATTTCTTGATGTTTGTTCAGTGAACAAAACCTATCAAAGTATCAGGGCGGTTCCCAGCAGGAAGCTAATGGCTGGCGATGCCACTTTGGGGACCACACACCTAGAAATGGCGTTTTAACTTAGGGAAAAAACAATCACAGCTGATCCACTGTGAGGTGTATTTTTCAAGATTCTAGAAGTAGTCAGATGATCAACAAAAATGACCATTACTACCCCTGGTACATTTGTAGTGAGTTTTGAAAATTATCTTTTAACCACCCGGATGCTTCTGGTTTAATCAGACCCCACTAGGGGGCAAGTTTCAGTGAAGGCTATTTTGTCACTTCGAGACTCTAACTTGACCACGCCTTCCCTACTCTTTTACTAAGTTTCCTCTAAATTCAAGAAATAAAAAATGGGGAAATAATAATAGGAATGAAATAAGGAAAAACATATTGAAACAAACGTCTCCCCTCGGTGTTTCCCAAACTGTGTCCCGCCGCCCAGGGGATGGGCCGGCCGCCGGCATCCCATCTCCTTGGGCAGGAGCTCCAGCACCTCTGTGCTGATTCGGGTTTCAAATCCAAAGGCTTAGAGTACCTTGCACCAATTTCAGCGCTTTAAAAAGACTTCGTGTAATCGGGTTCTCGGGGGTAAAACCTCATCGTTAGTTGGGCGGCACTTTTTTAGGTGAGTGGTTGAAGCGGATTAAGGAAGAGAGTTATTTTGATTACACTGCACTCATTTCCTTTGAATTGAAGAAGAAAATGACAAAATCCACTGACACACATATTTCTTGCAAACCTAAACTAGCACAGGTCTCAATTCAGCTGAGATTTTTTAAATATCTGCTTCTGGAGGCAAGAGAATTTGCAATCACTAGCTTTGCATGCGAACAAAAATCTTAAGTCTGAAACTGAACGAATCTAATAAATGCCAGGCCCCAAACAGATGGATACTTTTAACAGCAGAAGCTTTTTCCACCTCGAGGGTTCGGAGCTAACGATTACAGGCTCAGAAGAACGTGTTTTTGTTTTGGGCTAGTCTTCCGAGAGTGATCAATATATTAGGATCTTGGGCAGAATAAATCCTCAAGCTACCCGTGGTTCAGGCCGAGTGATCTGCGTCAACGCTCAACACAGCTTTCCGGCTCAGAACCACGACTCTGTCCATCGCGACTGCTTCTTTAGCGGAAGGGGCCGGCTTTCGCGCCGCGTCACCGAGGGGCGCGTGCCCCAGAGCGGGCAGCAGAGCCGGGACCCGGGCCGCCGGCGCGGGCACGCGGGGGGAGCCAGCCCCTGGACTTACTGCACTCAATGACGTCCGTTTGTGGCTCATGAACAGCAGGTCGAGGCCCTCCACGTTTTTCCTCCTTCCCCGCCTCCTCTTCATGGGAGGCTCTCCGTCCACGAGGGAGCCGTTGAGCAGATGCCTGGCGGGCGTGCGGGACAGGCCTGCCTGGAGCAGCTCCATTTGAGTCTTAAAGGCATCAGACATGGGCGCCGAGACATTAGGCAAGATAAACTTTGAAGTAAGAGATGAAAAATTTGAGGTAGAGCTTGCCGCCTCTCTCGAGGCCTTTGATAAATCGACAACTTTCTCCTGTCCGTTTTCCGAGACCACCTGATTCCCCCGCAGCTGGGCAACCATCTCCATGAGGTTTCGCCGCTTAGCAGCTCTTTCGGCCTCGATTTCGATCTTCCTCCTCCTTCTCCTCCTCTGGCGAGGGACGGAGAGGTTGAGGGCGTCTTCCTGTTGAGAAATCCCGACACAAGAGTGAGCCAAAACTGCACCTGCTGCACGGGCCGGCTCGCGGAAAGCGGGAACGGGAAGCTTAAGGAATTAAACATCCGAGGCTGCTGCACGGAGCTGAGGAAACAGCCGCCTCCTTAGTTCTCAGCAGGACCAGTGAACACGAGCTTCCAAACGGAGTCAAGGGAGCTTATCTTTAAGCGGCACCAGCAAAGCGCTCTAACTGACCTTGGACAACTGAGGGGAAGCGGTGAGGTCCTCGCTGCCGCTGATGCTCGCCTGGCCCACCATGGAGAGCTCGGCCAGGCTCCTCTTCTGCAGGGGACTGTCGGCAGTGGGGGGCGTGTAGCCGGGGATGAGGCCCTGGAAATCAAACACCTGGCGCCTATTTACCGGCCATTTGCCTTTCAACACTGCTTCACAGATGTTGTCTAATCGGTTTATCATTACTCGATCCTGGAGGGGGAAGAGAAGTCACACGAAACTGTAACAAAGACCTGGTGAAAATTACGGGATAAATATATCCACTGAGACGCTGAAGAGCAGAAAAGGCTTAAAAGCAGACGGGCGAGTGAAAAGCAAAAGTAAACAAAAAGCAAACAAGCGTGGAAATAAACCAAACCCACCAGAACCACTTTACTCTGGTGTGAGGCCTGAAGGTGACCGCAACACATAAGACTCAGCATTTTTCAATTACGCACAATGAATCACACAAACGAGAGAATGTTACATAACCACCACCTCTAAAATGTCCCCATGTTTTACGAGTAACTGTTGTGTAGGCTAAAGATTGTTGGTGCACGTCAGCAGGTGACAATGGAAGCCTGCAGTCAGCTTCTCGACGCTCTGGTGCTTCAGTCCCCAGGCTGGACTGCAGCCTGTCCCAGGAAGTGGGACATCATTAGCGTCACTATTAATAAAGTTCAGCATTACGAATGGGCACCAACCTAGGAACACCTAATGAGCGTCAATTTGCATCTCCCACCTATTATCACTTCAAGTTTCATTGAAGCGTGTCCTTTAAAAATGTCTAATTACAGCTCTCAGACCCAGTTTCCATAGATTAAAAGCCTGCCACTGTAGACCTTTCGGCTTACCTGGGAAGCTGCCTTCTCAACTCAATAAGGCAGACTAGCAAAACAGGGGAAATAAGGGAGCATACAGAGGAAAAAAGAAATGTCTCCGATAGTACACTCTTCAGTTAAAAATTTCACATTGTTTCTTCCACAATTAATACTATGGGAGAGCAGCCTGGGGAGGAGTCGAAGGCAGCCTTTTCTGTGTTGTTTGTTTAAACCAGACACAGCCCTGTTATGGTGATTAGGATGATTATCTCTCCACCCTGAGAAACAGGCCCAAATTACATAGGGATTTATTATGAAATTATGCCAGTTAGCCAAAAAAGTCATTTCTACTTTGCTTTTGGGTTATAGATAACTACATTTGGAATTATCTCATAACGTATTCGAGCAAATGGGTCAACGCCCACCCTCTCCCCAGTTCAGAAGATTACAGGGTTCCAAATGTATGAAGTTGTCTTAAATCTGGAAGTTCTGCTTCAGGATTTAAAAAAACCCCAAAACACACAGTTTTAAAGTACACACAGGTTCCATCGGGATTACAGAATGGTACAACGGCTATGGAAAACAGTACAGAGGTTCCCCCCAAAATTAAAAATAGAACCATCACATGATCCAGCAATACCACTTATGGGTATGTTTCCAAAAGAAATGAAAGCAGGGTCTCAAAGAGACATCAGTCCATTCACATTTACAGTAGCACCATAATAAGCCAAGAGGAGGAAGGTACCCAAAGGTCCCAATGATGGATGAATGGATAAAGAAAATGTGGTATATACACACGACAGAACATTATTCAGCCTTAAAACAGAAGGAAATCCTGTTACATGCTTTGACACAGATGGACCTTGAGGACATTACACTAAGTGAAATAAACCAGTCATAAAAGAGCTAGTACTGTATGATTCCACTTATATGAGGTATCTAAGCTAAAGGAGTCAAGTTCACAGAAACAGAAAGTAGAATAGTAGTTGTCTAGGGGCAGTGGGGCAGGGGAGTTGATCTCCGGGGAAGGAGTTTCAGTCCTGCAAGATAAAAAAAGTCCTGGGGGTCTCTTTTACAACAACCTGAAAATATTTAACTCTACCCAACTGCACACTTAAAAACAGTCAAAATTGTAAATTTCATGGTATGTGTTTTTTACCACAATAAAAAATTCTTTTTAAAAAAGGTTCACACATTTTATTTTGTCAGATGGGTGAGTCTTTTGAAACAATAATCCATAGACGGCACTAGACAAATAATCTAAAACACCGCGAGGAAGCAAAGATCCTTATGAACAGTTCTTTTTTCTTATTCGCTTTGCTTCCTGGCACCTTTCCTATCCTATTAAAAAAGTTATCCCACAGAATTTTTTCTTTGGGCTTTCCCAGATCATTCTTTTAAAAACACAAGAAAAATCTACAATCTTCATACACTGTGTCAGAGTTTACCTTAAAATTAGTTGAAAAATCAAGCAAGAATGATTTCCTCCACCCTATTCTTTTTTGGTCACCAAAACAACAACAACAACAAAACCCCACCGACCTTAGGCCAAAACGAGAAGGCAAACGTTCTTTCATGAAGGAGCTGAGCTACGGACGGATCTCCATCCTCCATGTAGAATCCGTCTCGGGTCTCATCCCTAGCAGTGCTCATGGAAGCATTGCTCTCTTCATCAAAATTCTTCCCTCTCGAGACAGTTCCTGCTGAGAAATGAGTTAATGTGCATCGCTCACAACCAGCATATTGCTGAAAAGGGAGTGTAGAAAAGACATGATTTAATATCTGAATGCTGATGAGCTCCATTTTATCGAGTACCTACTGCGGCTACAATGGTATCAGGCACGTTACAAGTCTTGTCGCTTAAAGCTTGCAAGGGCCCTTTCACGTAGATGGTGTCATTCCTGTTTTACAGATGAGGAAGTAGAGGCTTAGGGACGTTACGTCTCACTAGTCGTCAGGCATCCTGCGAACAAGTCTCACAGGCGGCTGAATCGACAGCCAAGCCTCTGACCCAGCAGAGCCTCTGTTCCTCCACCAGGAAAAGGATTAATGCGTTGGCCACAGATCCGAGCCGCAGCTCCGGCAGAAAAGTACAACGCGGCGCTTCATTTTTCCTTCGTGGCAGGTACGGCAACCTACCTGGGACTTAGGAAGAGAACTGGTTCTTCCCAGATTCTACTCCCACCCTTTACTTCGGAATGAAAAATAAAGCATCATTTGTTTTAAAATTGTTAGTGTCTGTAAAACCCTCCTCCTGGGAAGTTAAGTCGTTCGAAATAGCATGCTTACACATCGCATCAGAGCAAAACATACATCTAGGCATAACCTGACACTATTCCTTCACAGAAAGAAATGTACGCTCATTACCTTTAAAACGACCGGAAAAAAAAAAGAGCACCGGTCACATGACAGGAAGACACCTGCGGGGATGGGATCAGGAGAGGCCTGAAGGGCCAGGAGTTACCTTCGGGCTGGGAAGACTCTTCCGACTTGTCATCGTCCTCCAGCTTTTCCTCTTCGTCCTCCTCGGAACCCTTTTCTGAAATGGACTTGGGCCCCATGTCCGCACCGACCTCCGCCCCTCTCGGATCGCTCTTCCCAGCGCCGGGTTCGGCCTCGGCCTCGCGGTCCTGCTTCCGGTCCTTCCCGCCGCCCTCGGCCTCCTCCTCCTCTGCCTCGGCCTCCCCCGCCTCCCCGGCCTTGGCCTCCGCCCCTCCCGCCTTCTCCTCCTGGCCCGGGGCGGCGGTGGGGGCGGCGGTGGCGGCGGCGGCGGGCGTCTGGCCAAAACCCAGGGCCAGCGCGCTCAGGGCCGGGGCGCCGGCCGCCCCTCGGGTCTGGGCGAAGGTTTTGTGCGCGTCCAGGAAGGAGAGCTCGGGGTCGTTGAGGATGTGGTAGTCCGTGCGGCTGACCCCGTGCTTGGCGGCGCCCACCAGCAGGTCCCGGTCGTGCCTGCCGCACTCCCACCACTCGGGCAGGTCCAGGCTGGGCTGGCAGAGCCGGAGCCGCTCGGCCAGCTGCGGGTGGCGCAGCACCTGCTCGCGGATCTTCCGCAGCAGCTCGATGCGGTACAGGGTGCGCGAGGCGCGCTCCTCCGTGATGGGCTCGATCGCCGAGGGCAGGTCGGGCGGCTCTGCGGCAGGGGGAGCGCGTGTCACCCGAGGGCGCCCGCCCCTCCCACGCCCCGCTGTTCCGTGCCCGGCGAACCTACCGCCATCTGGTTTGGCGGGCACGCGACACACCCGCCGGCACATGGCCACGAAGCAGCTGAAGTACTTCTCCAGACTCTCATCGGACTTCTTGTCAAGCCTGGCAAAGGCTCGGAATTGGTTCCAGTCGAATTGCTGTTTCGCCGGGTCAAAAATAACCCCAAACGTGGACACCACGCGGTAAAAGTCCGCCTCTTCCCGTCTCGTCCACCTGTCAGAAAGGAGACGTTAGCCGGACTTGGGCTGCGTAAAAAGGCTTCACGTTTATTACTGCTTTTCCTCGTTTGCCCTGAACTTAATTCACAGGGCTTGTCTCTTTCGGGGGGGGGGGGGTGCGCTTTGACGGCGGTTATCTTGCCTGCGATGTCTGCCTCCCGCGGGTGCAGAAGAACAGAGGGGAGGGCAAGGTACCAGGCGCTGGTAAACCCTCGGAAACTCACTTCTGCCGTTTCTCCGATATTATAGCCTCCCTTTCAGCTTCCAGGGCCCGCACTTCCTCCCGGGGCCGCCGTCTCCGCCGGTCGGTCTTCATCAGGGCCTCCTGCCTCATCTGCTGCCTTTTATAGCTGCGCTGATAGGCGGTAATGAGCCTGCGCAGACGGGTGGTCAGGGTCGAGGTATTGGGCCAGTACAGCTGGCCTAACTCAGCGCCGCCCTCGCTGTGCTTGCCTGGGGAATCGAAGAGAAGATTTCTGAATGTGCAGCCATAACCTCGCCATACACAGAGGTTTCCCAGCAAAACGAGATGACTCGCTAACATTCAAATGGCAGCTCGGGAAGGGCATCGTAGTGCTCTGGCTTTTAAAATATAAATAAGGAGTGATGTTAGTGTGGAACTTGTAAACCATTTCTTTCTCAGCTCCTTAGGGGGAAAAAACCAAGGTCATACGTCAATCCTCCATAAAGAAACATACTTTGTGCCACAGACTACGTGATAAGGGTGCTCTCCCGTAATGTGATAATCTTGAACGTAAAAAACAATCACATGATTGTTAGCCAATGATCTTACATTAGGAAAAAAGGGTAGTAGTGTCTCAATAAGCGGGCAGATACTTAACAAATGCCCTGTTTTTAAGAGCTGTGTTTCTAAAGATGCTTAAAAGTTTTCACCACCTGATTTGAAACATAAATATGTAAATTATCTTAATCCAAAAAATAGTTATTTTATCAAAGCAATTCAACAGAATGAAAAACCGAGAATAAACAGGCATTAGAATTCTTCACAAAAGAGGTGAGTCAGCATAGATGAAGCGGCACTTGAAGACGCCGCCGTGGTGAAGCGGCAGCAGTCCAGCCGCAAGGCAAGGCCTGCACCCCACTCTTCAGCCCTGCTCCCCCCGGCTTTCAGGGAGTCCTACCTGGGCCGCGTATTTCCATGGGTTCTTCCTTATCTTCTGGAGGAGAATTTGCAAATTCCTCAAAAGCAAAGCGAGAAAGAGAAATTATTTTAATTTGGGGTTTTATTTTGCTTTTATCTTTTAAAGAAAAGGCCGTTATCTATAAAGTTTAACAAGTCTTATATGAGCATACAATATTTTACTGGTGCCGTAAAAGTCAATGTACTCAAGTTCTTACATCTATTTCATCCTTGAACGGCGTTCTGGTTGGTTTATATTCTGGGTCTTCATCTTCTCTATCAAATTCTCCCCTATATAAAATTTATAAAAATGTTTAAATCACACTGGTTAGCAAGAGACTGAAGGGAGCCTGGGAAAGAGTAACAACCTGCCTGATGCTACTTTGAATTCTGCGTCTGACATCCAAAGCGACCCTGTCGGTATTCAAAGCGTGCAGCCATGAGGGGTAGGGTGTGTGTGTGTGTGTGTGTGTGTGTGTGTGTGTGTGTGTGTGTTTGTGTGCGTGTGCGTGCGCGTGCGCGCGTTGAGGGGCGGGGGGTTGTCATCATTTGGAAAAGACAAGACAAGTTGCAGATTATCTAGATCATATATTGTGTTTAAATAGTCATGATGATATATAAACAGACTACACTGGTAAACATCACTTAAGTCCAAATCAGATGCAATGTAATGCACAGTGCCGTGTAAGAACTGAACCCTGCCAGTAGATGTGACACTGACATAAAGTTTATTAAAATTTTAAAATGTCCTTCTTACCCATCACCGCCATCTGCTAGCATGTCTGTTCCTCTCTGCTCGGCAGCGATGGCCTTGGCATCGGGCATACCAACTCGTTCCAGGAAGCACAGCGCGGGGTCAGCTCGCATGGAATTGTACTTCTCGTACCCTGTGCCGTCCCACCGGCCCACAGAGGACACACACGGAAACAACGAAGGCCCGTCACTCACAGAATCACGAGCACGGCCACCCCACCCGTGGCTCTCGACTGAGATGATCATTGTATGTTGGCTTTAAACGAACCAGGCTGCAGTAGCCTGTTCTACGGAACCCTTATCCCCGGGCAGATTTGGAGGGGGAGGAGGGGGCCAGGTTACGTTTCAGGGATGTTATCAGAACGACTGCAAATACTAATGGAAAAACGGGTTCAGAATAACTGCAAGGTGCCTGGGAAGGTGTCTGACCCGACCGTCCCCAGGATCTCATTTTGCTTGGCATTAAAAGGCTTCGTAATGTTCTTCTGTGACCTCTGCAGGGGTCCACCCCACCTTCCCCGGGAACGGCTTCAGTCCTGCAGGAACGTGCACCGCCGGCTGAAACATCCCTGTCTACGTCAGGCCAGCGAACCTGTCTTATTAGGTTTAGGATGATGCGTGTCAGTAAGATGACACTGTTCCCTCTATGGTTTTCAGACTGCAATTTGCTTTCTGACTGCCCAAGTTGACTAGATGGAAGATGGCAGATCCCAGCAGTGCACTGCGGGAAGGTGATTTTTAGGCTGAGCTCACAGAACACGGCTGTGGTACAGAGGCAGGACAGCACAATTCAATTAGGATGTGCGCCACCACACCCCGCTCCTAACTGCTCTAGAGCCGCAAGCCAAACCGTAATCATGAAAGGTTTTATAAGCCATCATTCTCCCCTTTCGTCAGGCTGGGCTGCTGAGAATACCTCCACGCCCTCCAGAGACTCGGGATTATAATCAGGAATCGTTCACTGTATATATCATGCCAGTTCTGCATCCCCAGCCTTTCAAAGTTAACAAGGCTGCATCCCACTCAGGGGAGCCACGAGTTCTCGGCACTGACATTTGTGAAATATTGCTTGGAACAAAGCCCAGGAGGCACTTGTACAGATTAATAGCAGAGGTTAAGCCCACCGTCCACTTTGACACGGGCTGGCAGAGCCCGCAAGGGGAGCCAGGCTGGAAGCAAAGTTTAGGGACAGCTATAGGACAACTTGGCTATTATTAAAACAAATATGGCTTGGGTTTTATTTACAGCCAAGAAAGAAATGTTTTCTTCTCAAATACTCAACAAACATTCAAAAACAGCATCTGATATTTACAGTTCATATTAGATTTTTAGTACAGGAAATGGTAGACGCCAAGAGTCCTCTGGAACTATCCTCATTAATATTATGACTTTGGAAAGAGAATGCAAAGAGCTCTAAATACAGACAAAGCCACACGGTCAAGATGTGGTCCAACAGAGACGCCCCTTACCGTGCTTGAACACTCCAATCAGGAGGGACTTATCAGCTTCCTTATCCCACCAATCTGTGGGGACTTCCGCGTGGAAAGGCTCAGGTATCCACACATCAGCTTCACTACAAAGACAACCATTTACGTGATATTTAAAACAAATCCCAGTATTAAAAAAGAACGCCAAGGGACGAACGCAACCCGCGCCCCCTTCCCACAAGCACCTGAGCATCGTGAGGTGGGGCTGGGGGCGGCGTGAGCAAAGGTTAAAAGAAAGGGCAGAAGTCGGCCACGTACGTCCTAGCAGGACCAGAGGTGAACTTTACCACGCAGGGCCCCATTTTTTAAAGGTCAGCTCGGAACACCGGTCGTTTAGTTCACACCTTTTCGTACATCCACACATACATACGAACAGGCTTTTCCCGATTCTCATCACGTCCCCAGGCTGGTAGGGCAAACAACTGCTCTTGAGATGCAAAAAGGGAGAGGCGCCACTGACGGCTGACGGAGGTTCGAGGCGCGCCCCGCGCTCTGTTCTGACCGCCCGGCTCATCGCCGAGGGGAACGGGGCGAACGTGGGCTCACACCAACCTTGAGTCGGCGCCCTCTAGGATCTTCTCCGCCTGGTCTCCTATCACTTCTTGTCTCAGGTAGTACAGCATGCGGACACGCAGCAGGACCCTGGAGAGGAAGACGGGGGCGGGGGCGGGGGGGAGAAGTTCTTAACTTCGGGACTGTTTGCCAACAGCGGCTCCTGGCAGCTGCTGCTGTTCATCCATCATCCTGCCAAGGCTGATTAGCCATGCTGTATGGTAGGCTTGAAGCGTGACAGATGGTGGCACATAATCACCTCTGTGTGGTGCTTTCTGCTAGCTTCCAGCAGGCCTGCCTGGCAACCGCTCCCCCTGCACAGAGAGGGCCAGAGCTCAGCCCGGCCCGGGCACACTTCGTGGAGTCTACCTAGTGCAGCTTGTGAAGTTTAGACACGTAGCCCACCGCTGCCTCTGAAGTATCGAAGCGAGTTTGTAAACAACAGAGCAGATGGCTTTCAGTAACTGTTCTGCTTCATTATCTCGTAAAACTTCCTCAGCTGCTGCCTTAATACCATTTTTGGAAGCACATCAGAAGTTGTAGGAATAAACGAGATATAAAATCTGGTTTTACTACCTTACCATAAACCCTCAATATGGAACGTCAGGTTTTTCAGAGTATACAACTTTGCTTCTGAGAAAGGAAGATGGTGGTGGCAGTGGATCCTTACGTTTCCCCCTTAAGGAACAGTAACCGGTTTTTATTCCTTCTAGCTTATATTACCTGGAAGCCTAAGTTATAGCTTAACAAGTAATAATAAAACATCACAAAGGAGATTAAAATGTGTCCAGTTCACTGAAGTTTCTAGTCATCTTCAAGGAATCAGTTTTTAAAAACTCATGGAATTCTAGGAACCAGATTTTTGATCTCACTTGGATTTCCTCAATGGCGTACACCTAATTCTTTCAATAATGCCCCCCTGGTAAGTCCCCAAGGCCTGTCTACTCCAAGTCTAGCATCTCCTGCTGGACAGCCCCACTGTGCACTCAGGACTCATATCTGAAGACTACCTCCTTGGCCATGAGTAGATAACACCAAGTGCTACTCCCCTAGCTGGATAATCCCATCATACACTTGCAGAACACTTTACAACCCATGTATCACACTGACTAACACTAGCTCATTTGATCCTTACAATAACTCTATGACAAAGTGGAGCAAGTCACAATTTCCATTTTCACAAACATGAAAACTGAGGCCAACAGAGGACAAGTGACATATCCAAGGTCACAGGGTCACCTTGAGCATGGACCACTCAGAATTAGGCCTTCTGACTCCATCACTTCTTAATGTCTCTAGGGACGTGGCACTTGTCATTGAAAATATCAAAATGACAACTAGGGGCAGCTTCACCACGACAGGCCACTCCCAATCACACACAGATACCCCGTGACCCGCCTTCCTCTCCACCAACAGGCTGCTCCTGGCCAACCTGGGTTCTCAGCGGGCAAAGCGTGAGGCTGTAAATACCTGAATGCACTCCAAAGTAAGCGGCCTTTCTGGATAATTCGTTTTTATTTTTTAAGACTTCTTTCTTTTGATAAGATTAAACATTGGCTGTGCCGTACTGAACCAGCAGAAGAGAAGTGACAGTGCAGGCCCCATGGCTGCACAAGAAGGAACTGCACACCACGTCTCCTTACAGAGGATGCCTGGCAAGGGGACGCCCTCCACCTTTAGCTGGATCCTCTTTTATTCACCAAAACTCGGTGCGGCAGCAGTGATCCTGACGGTTTCTCTCCCTTCGGTAGAAGACAAAGTTTTCTACCTCGTGAGGAATTTTGGTTTTGTGGAGACTTTTACGAATGAACTGTGAATGTCACCTTTCTTCTAGAGGAAAAAATTCAAACCAATGCACTGGCAAGCTGAGTGGCCTGGCAGGATAACGGGGTGATGGGAGGTGGCCTCTGACCCTAAGGAGCTTGCACGTGGTGAGTCAGACAGACAGGACTCCTAACAAGTCCCCAGACCTCATTCTCATTTCAGCGGCTATCCCACTGGTGCCCGTTTTCTGGACCAGCATCAAGGCCGGGAGCACGTGTGCACTGAACTGTCCTACCCCCTTTTCGTCTCCTTCAACTTGAGACAGATCCTGTCTTTGTCTCTTGAAACTTTTTTTTTTTTTTTTGCGGTACGCGGGCCTCTCACTGCTGTGGCCTCTCCCGTTGCGGAGCACAGGCTCCAGATGCACAGGCTCAGCGGCCATGGTTCACGGGCCCAGCCGCTCCACGGCATGTGGGATCTTCCCGGACCGGGGCACGAACCCGTGTGCCCTGCATCGGCAGGCGGACTCTCAACCACTGCGCCAGCAGGGAAGCCCTGTCTCTTGAAACTTTTGAAGAGGACTGGCCAGCTGTTTTCCAGGAGGTCCCTCAATTTGGGTCTCATTTTCTCTCTGACTGCTCATCCCAGAGAGGAGATGGAAGAGGCACTGCCGATTCTTCTCCTGAGACCCAGGGGAAGATGTGAAGAACACTAGTTACATCTCACGTACTAACTGGGCCGCGTACCCTGCAGAAGTCTGTTACTGACATCAAAGTGGGGAATTAAAAACCGCCACCATGACACTGGGGTCCGGGAAGAGGAGCCGTTGTTCCCACACTAAACCCCTTCACTTACAGTTTGTCTGAATCCAGAGTTCGGAAGGTTATGGACCCCAAGTTCACATAAACCACAAAGAAACAGAAGTTTTCTAATAGCTCTGGGCAGGGCAGGACTTTAGGGAGAACCATTATGCTATGGCAGTAACAGCAGTTTCTGAGGTGCCAAAAGGGTTTGAGGTAACGGTTTTGAAGACTCAGAAGGGAAAAATTTTGTCGGTCAAAATCCAGCAATGATGATCAAAGCGAGTCCCTGAAGGCACCACTGCATTTAAAAAGGGACGAGAACCACAAGTCAGTGCGACCCAGGAGTAGCAGATGTTCTCCAGGAATTATTTCACTGAGGTTTTCGACAACCCTGAGGGGAGGCAGGGTTCCGAGATGGGCAGGGCTGCTCGGAAGCAAAGGTGCTCGCTGCCCCTTAACTAGCCGAGGGACCTTAAGCACCCGAAACTTGGTCTCCTTTCCAGGTAAATGGGGATGAAAGAGCACGACTTATCTTAGACAACTCAAAACACATAATCCCTAGGAAGCGCTTGGCGTGCTGCCAGTATTAGGTGCTCAGACTTTTGCTGCTACGATGTCTAAGAGAGATAGACATTTATTTAAGCTCTATTTGACGAATACAGAAAGTGGGTCTTTGAGAGGTCAAGGAGCTTGCCCCAGGTCGCCCAAAGCCAGGAAGGGGAGAGCTGTGCGGCGGTAGCGCTGCCTGAGCCCGGATACCGCACATGCACGCTCAGGGGACGGAAGGAATCAACACATGTGGACGCTGGTGTCATGTGTCGGCAGCTCACAGAGCTCCAAGCGAGGAAAGGAATTCAGACCTAGTATCCTTCAATTATATATAATCAGGTTCTGGAAGTAAAGATAAGGAATGTGATTCTAAGCTCAGAGGTAAGAAGAAAGGACCCAGTAACTGAGGCATCATGAAGCAAAAAATACCACGTGAGCTCCGCCGTTGCTCGACTGAAAGCAGTCAGTTGAAGGCGGGATCATATGAAGTTAACCATAATCCTCTAATACACGTCGGTGAAAACTCAGTTATCCACAACGTCCACAGCAGCATCATTCACAACAGTCAAAAGGTATCAGCCAACCCAAGTGCCCACTGATGGATGGATGGGTGGATGAACAAATGTGGTCTATACGTACAACGGAATACGGCTCAGCCATAAAAAGGAACGAAAATCTGGCACAAGCTACAACACGGATGAACCCTGAAAACACTGGGCTAAGTAAAATAAACCAGATACGGCAAGGCAAATATTATACGATTCCACTTATGAGGTACCTAGAATAGGCAAATTCACAGAGACAGAAGGTAGAATGGTGTGGTTGCCAGGGGCTTCAGGGGGGAGAAATCATTTAATAGGTACAGAGTTCGTATTAAGGTCAACAAAAAGATTTTGGGTATAGACAGTGGTGATGAGGACACAGCAATCTGAGTATGATCATTCCCAGTGAGTTGTTCACTTGCAAATAGTTAAAATAGTAAAACTGTGTCATGCATCTTTTACCACCCAAAAAAACAAAAAAAAACTCAGTTGCCTGAAGGCAGGCTGCCACGTGACTTGGCATCATGTTTCAAGAAAAACAGTAAGGTTGTACCAACACAGTAAATATGACATAATAGCCTCACTGATATATATCTAGCATATACATCTACTTAAACACATGCATGTTTAAGAAGCAGGGTTGCCAGCTCCCCACGACCACCCTCCCTGACGTACTTGTTGCAGTGGTGCTTCAGGTGCTTCTTATAGCTGTCCTCCTGGAACAGGGCATCTGGGTTGCAGCCGGCCAGCCAGTCAGCGTCCTGCACCACTGGATGCGAGCTCTGGGCTTTCACCTTTTTGCCCTTCCGCCCCCTGGGCACCGGGGCTGATAAACCTACAAGCAGAGTAGTCATGATAACCATAGCAACAGAAGCTCTCCACGACCCCGGTTATGGCGTCAGGGTCAGGAATCTCCGTGCAAGGCAGGGACACACGGGGTCCGGGACACGTCTCGAGCGTCCCCGACAGCTCCCTGGGACCCCACCGCACGAGGCGCGACGCCGACCCACCGGAATGGTTGACCAGGGCTCGCGTCTGGCCATCGGCCGTGGGCGTGATCAGATCCCAGATGAAGCTCTTGATGTTCTCGTCCCCCCGGTAGTGGTTGAGGCAGTACACGAGGATAGTCCTGCAGATGGTTTCCACGTCCTGCTCGCTGAGCGGACGCTTGTAGCGGCCATGGGAAAGGATGTCTGTCCAGCGCCCCCAGCTGCAAAGCAAACATTCACATGCAGACGGTGCCTCTGGGTTTAGACGTGCGGCTTTGGTTTCATGGTCAGGTGGCAGTGTTAGGAGAGCCTGGGTCAAAACTAGCGACATATGACATCAGGTTATCGTGAGGCAATCCAGGGTGCCGTTACCACCCGGCCGCGTGTTCACTGCGCCACCGGGCAGGGGCTGACACAGCCCTTCCCAGCTGAGACCTGGAAACCCCCCGCTCCACTTCACGTGGGCATGGTTCGTACTTTGCGAAGCTGACCCACCGTTTGAGACGGAAGGTGACGGGAATGACTACCCCCAAATCAGGGATGCACGCGGCTAAAGGTGCAGCTGCATCTATTCACCTCCAAGGGACGCCCTGATAATTAATGAGAGGCCATGAAAGGTCTCCCTTTGAGACAGGGGTGCTAGGTACCAAGTATAAGAGCGCTCCTAGGTCCTTGTGTGAAACGGGGGGAGAGAGGACCGTGGACAGACCTACGCGTGCAGTGCACAGGCTGACGCTGCGTGAGCGTGCCCTCCCCGGGTTCCAGGCGCTCAGGGCAGGAACCAGCCTCCACGCGAGGGGCACAGTTCGCCCCGCGGCCCCGCCTCTGCCCCGCCTGGTCCTCCCAGCTTCAGAGAAGTTTCCCCAGTTCCTCAAATCGCCTTCGGACACACGGCTCTTTCTGCTGGGAACTGTCTCCTCCTCCCTGCCCGACGACGTACCCATTCACGCACCTCCTTTGATTCCCCACCCCCCACAGTGGGCAGACAGCCCCAAGCTGCATCTTAGAGAGGACGTGCCTCTGCCCCACTGGCATGTGAGCACCTGTGCAGCTTTACCAGTTTACTGCCCTTTCTGCTGGTTCACCTGCCTGCCCACCTGCCCCCGGGGTGGGGGGGGGGGGCGCCGTAACCACCTGCTCACGGCCCTGTCCTAGCAGTGCCCTGCAGGTGGTAGGTGTCCAACACACCTGATGCCCATGGGAGGCGGGAAGGGCGTTACTGAAAGACAGATGTCCTGAGCATACTGCTCAGCTTCAGCAGTTACTCATGTTCTGTCTCTAAAGTGAGCAGCAACATTCTCAACTTTGATCATTAGGGTGAAACATGGAAGCAGGGGAAGCAGCAAAGGGCTCGGTAGCTAGGGGTGGCCAGGAAAGAATGCCCGGCTTGCAGAGATGACGATGAGAGGTGACCCAGCTGCCGAGACACAGGACCGGCTGCAGCGGAACCTCCTTTACTGCATAAGCAGCCACTGACCCAGCGCTCACCGTGCCTACGGGCCCTGCACTCTGCCCCGAGGACACGAAGAGGGAGCCCTGGTCCTCGCGGAGCCCTTCACCAGGGCTCCAGCAGGAGAGGCTATCACCTGACATGCCGAGTGTGACAGCAAGTGCAGGGAGACCCTCTGGGGCAGGTGCTGAGGTGATGCCTGCTCAGAGGTCAAGGGCAGGAGATGGTGGGCGGGCAGGGCTGCATGTGGAAACAGAGGGAGCAGCGCACACGGCAGGAGAAGAAGCCTCTGTCCCAACAGCAGCCCGGGGTGCCCGCGGAAAGGACCCACGAGACAGACAAGGGCCAGGTAGGAGCCCTGTCTGCCACGTTGGCAGGATGTTTGTGTTTCTTCTGAAACTAATGATGAGCCATCGGAAGAAAAAAAATCACAGAGCAGATGTCGCCAGATCTCTAGAAATACCGTTTTGGCGGCAGCTTTTTCACTTGAGCGGCATTCGCCGGCAGTCCCGCCACGTGCCAGAGCAGGCGTATTTACGAATCCAGATGCACGCCGAGCACCTGCCTTTCAGAGCCCTGTGTGGGCGCCACAGGGTCAGACATGGGTCAGATGTGGATCTTGTGGTCCAGGAGGAGAAACACGACCCATTCAGAGAGTTGAAATGACCGCCATTTATGTTGCAGATGACTTGGAAGAGCTATACAAGTTGAGACGATTGCCTTTAACAAGTTTTTATAATGGAAAAATAATGAAAGATTACCATAGTGGTAAACTTTATGTGAAGGTACACTAGGAAAAGAGGTTGTTATTCTGAGACTTTGCTCTGAGTTATTAATGATTAGCAAGTCAATGTGGATGTGACACAATTCCTTAAGGGGCAAACCCCCTTCGAATCCGTGAGGATCTGCACGGCTTTCAGCTCTTTAACCAAGAGGCCCCAGGCCTGCCCGGGTTGCGTCAAAGGCATTTGCTACGGGGAGTCACAGAAATCCAAACACAAATAGGGTTTTCCTCCGCCACCTGGAATTCTAACTATTTTTCGAATGAAAGTCCATCTCTCACATGAGCCTGACTCACCCGTAGACAAGCAGGTTCTTCTCTACTCGGAAGCACTCGCTCCTGGCATAGCCCTGGGACCTGTCCTGCGGCCGCCGTGGCTTCGTGCTGGGCTTCTCTTCAGAATCGCTCTCCAGGTCTGAAAATTCCATCAGCTCATCCTCCTTCACTGCACTGTACAGCCTGGTTTGCTTCCTCACTCTTGGAGTGTCAATAACCAGGTTGTTCTGAAAGACAGCAGATACATTGGAAACTTCTGAAAAAGCAACCCCTGGGGGAGATCAGGCAGACTGTGAAGGGGCCTCTCACTCACCCTCCCATTTAAGGCATCGATATCCAATTCCGCCTTCTTAGCCCACTTTTGCCAGAAATTTGGATCATCCAAGGAAATATCTGTCCTGTTTCCAGATGCAACAAAACTGGCCTAAAAGGGAAAAACGCATGCATTACTTTGAGATGCTTTTCTCAGTGGCAAAATGCAAAGCAGTTTTCACATATTCATTCACTCGAACATGGACCCATCCTTCTACCGTGAGCCAGAGGCTGTGGCCCATGGGACTGGGATGAAGGACTGTCCCTCAGGCAGCTCACTGTCCAGGGGTTGATAAAAGATGATAAAATAAAAGATGACAGCACAGCATAGTAAATGACAGGCAACAAAGGTACGTACAGGTGTAGCCGATATACAGAGAGGAGCCCTAACCAGGCTCAGGTTGGGTGAGGGTACAGGGAGGGCACTGCTGGGAGGAGAGAACAGGCCCTCCAGAATACGGTGCCTGGACCAGAGTGTTAAAAGCCCACAGAACAGGAAAGCATGTGGAAACGTTCAGGGCGGGGCATGTGCAAAGGCACAGAGAAGAAAGGTGATCACGTCATACGGCTGGGGATTTGGGCGGTCAGGGGAGTGTAGCCCAAGGTCAAGCTGGTGGGGAGGCAGAAGCCGGGTCAAGCAGGGCCTTGCATGTCCTGTTAACAGAGTCTGAACTCCATCCTGAGGTAGTGGGGAACTCTTTGA
Organism: Tursiops truncatus; assembly: GCF_011762595.2. Classification (NCBI taxonomy): domain Eukaryota; kingdom Metazoa; phylum Chordata; class Mammalia; order Artiodactyla; family Delphinidae; genus Tursiops; species Tursiops truncatus. The sequence goes on along the minus strand of NC_047050.1, from coordinate 7,770,953 downwards.
AGATGGGAATAATCTCAAGAGGTATGCGACCATATCCAAAGTCACCTGCCAGAGGGACCACAGCGGTGTCCTGGAGCAGGGAGGGCAGAACAAAGAGGACAGGCTGCGGCCATAGTTTAGGGAGGAACAGTGAAGACCGGCAGAAATGAAGAAAAGGATACAGTCTAGAAGGCAGTCTTTAAGAGGTAAAATTAAAGGAGTTGGAATCTGAGTGGATGTGAAGCCTGAAGGACGAGGAAGCCAGGAAAACCTCAGCACCCAACTCTGGCATCTGAAAGGTGTGGCTCAGGTGAAAAAACAGGGGCGTGTGTGTGTGTGTACATGCATACGCGTGCAAACAGAGGGTGGAGGGACAGGGATGATTAATCTGCTTTGGTACCTACTGAATCTGAGGTGCCTGTGAGGATGGAGGGAAGAACCTGAAAAGAGGCTGAAAGATGTGAGCGAGAAGGTGTTGGGTCACAGAGCCCAGAGGAGGAGAGCCTTTCAAGACTGGAGTAGCTGGGACAACTGAAGTAGCTGAAGTAACTGGATATCTACAGGCAAAAGGAGGGAGCTGGACCTCTGTCTCACATCACACACAAAAATTCACTCAACAGGGATCAGAGACATAAAGTTAAGAGTGAAAACTATAAAACTCTTAGAAGAAAACACAGGAGCAAATCTCTGTGACTTAAGGTTAAACAATGAACCAAAAGCACAAACAATAAAAGAGAAAATGGGTGGGCTTCTTAAAATTAAACACCATTAGGAAAAGACTAGGGGAAATATTTGCAAATTGTATTATCTGGTGAGAAACTTTTATCTGGAATTCTTAAAGTTCAATAAAAAAGACAACTCCCTCAAAAGAGTTCAGAGTTGTTCAAAAGATTTGAATAGACATTTCTCCAAAGATTTTATATATATATCCAATAAGACGACGAACAGATGCTAAACAGTAGCAGAGAAACGCAGATCGGACCAGAGTGGGCTACCACTTCACACCCAGTAACAGGACGGTAGTCAAAAAGTCAGCCAACGAAAAGCGCTGGTGAGGATGCAGAGAGATTCGAACCCTAAACACTGCTAGTAGGAAGGGAAAATGGCACAGTCACTTTAGAGAACAGTCTGGCAGTTCCTCAAAGGATTAAACACAGAGTTAACATACGACCCAGTAATGCCATTCCCGGTATATATGCGAGAGAAATGAAAACATATGTCCACAAAAAACTTGTTCACAGATGTCTGTAACAACAGTATTCATAATAACCAGAGAACGGAAACAATCCAAATTTCATTATCGGCTAGTGAATGGATCAACAGTCAATGTCCATTATCAAGTGGTAAACGAGGTATAACCATAGAATGGGATATTGTTCAGCAACAAAAAGGAATGTCTGACACGTGCTGCAACACGGATGAACCTCAAAGACATGCTGAGTGAGCGAGGCCAGGCACAGAAGACCACACGTTGTATGATTCCACGTATATGAAACGTCCGGAGTAGGCAAACCTCGAGAGACAGAAAGCAGTTGAAGGGTTGCCAGGACTCCGAGGGGGAGGGGACGGGAGGCGGGGTGGGGGGACTGTTACTGGGGTGATGGAGACGTTCTAAACTTAGATGTGGGGATACTTGTACGAGTCTGTGAATACGGGAAATGCACTCAACGGTACACTTAAAGTAGGGGAATTTTGCGGTAAGTAAATTCCATTTCAATAGAGTTGTTAAAAATGAAAGCGTGGCATTGGGCCTGGGTGTGGATGGGGGAAGCCTCAGAAGGGGTCCTGGGCGGAGGGGATGGAGTGGAGAGGTGAGGGAGGGGTGGAAGCTGGCAGGTGGGAAATTAGTAGAAAGGGAGGCAGGGGAGAGAGCTGCGTAGATAACGCGTGCGTGGCTCTTCGCTGCGAAAGGAGAGCTGCGGGCTTGTGGCCAGAGCGGAAAGCAGACGGGGTCTTCTTCAGATAGGGGTGAGCTGACTGGTCTGAAGGCTGTCAGGGGTCAGGATCACAGGAAAGCGGGGAGAGGGTGACAGAGCAGAGGCTCAAGAAGCAGAGAGGGCGGGGCCGGAACACAGGTAAAGGACGAGCCTGGCGAGGCGGGAAGCGGGGCTGGGACAAGGTGAGAGTGACCCCGAGGCCCGGTACAGAGAAGAGAACCCAAAACACAACGAGTGCTTCGTGCATCGGGGGCCCCGTCGAGCGGGAGTTAATCACTAATCTCGTGACGTGCGACATAAAGCAGACATCACGTGTGCTTCCCGGGAGCGCGTGACACGAACTCCGTGCCGCTGCCGCAGAACACCCGCCGCTCGGGATCGATCCGCACCTTAGCAAACGTGGAACCCTTTCCCTCAGACTCGATGGTGATGGTGTGGGTTCGCCGGAGGAGAATCTGGTCGATATCTTCTTCGCAGAATTTAGACCCTTCGTCCTCCTCATCCATGAGGGCACCATAGGCCCCTTTCCGGAGAAGATCCTCTATTTCTTTCTTGGAAAGCTGCTGTACCTGTTTTAGAGAAATATTTTTAGAATTGTCTGTAGACTGAACAAATGATTCACCTTTCTCAAAGAGGGTAAACCCTAGTGACAAGAAAGGAAAGTGTGACAAGATATGCTTAAAATATCGAGGCCAAAAGATAATCAGATGCCGGAAAATTTCTCAGTATAAGCTAAATAATGGAGCGAGAGTGAATGCACGGTGTGGGCAGCGTGCTTTACCCCGTTGGGAGCGTTTTCTCTTCCGCTCATGGACTGCAGGACAGCTTTATCCAGACCGAGCTTCAAGCTAGCTTTGTCGAACATCTCCCTCTCGTAAGAATTCCTTGTAATCAGCCTGTAGATTTTCACAGATTTGCTCTGTCCTATTCTGTGACATCTAGCCTGAGCCTGGAAGAAAAAGGAAATGAATGGCTACCAAAGAAAGAAAAGATTCGACTGTCAGTTATAAGAGCATCTGTTCCAATAAACAGGGGTGCAGTTTAACAGAAGAGGGTTAACACACTAAGAAATTACTGTCACATTATTAATAAATTGATTACTAGTTGGTTCATTTGCCCCAATCACGGGACACTGCCTGAGCGACTACACGATTTTAATTTATTGGTCTGACATAGCAGAATGACTTTCAAAAGTGGGAGAGGGAGGCATCGGGGAGATTTTCTTGCATGTTTACCTGGAGATCATTTTGGGGATTCCAGTCGGAATCAAAGATGATGCAGGTATCAGCAGCAGTAAGATTAATGCCTAAACCTCCTGCCCTTGTACACAGGAGGAAAACAAACCTATCAGAGTCAGGTTTGGAGAACCTGTCGATAGCTGCCTGGCGGAGGTTCCCTCTGACCCGGCCGTCAATCCTTTCGTACGGGTACCTAGAAAATGTCAGTGTTAACAAGGAGGCCTGACGAACGCCCAAAATACGCTTTTCCTTTTTTGGTGTTTCAAAGCAAGTACTATAATATGGGATATATATTAACAGGATGGCATTATTTATCAGAAATAATTTCAGAGCAAATAGGTGTTGTTGTAGTTTTTCATACAACTGGTCGAATGCCCCAAAGATTAAAGTTCCTGCTGCTTCCTCTCCAGTGTCTGAAAAGGGCTGACACGTCCAACAGTGAAACAACAAACAATTTCAATTTTCGGTAAGAACTATTCTCGCCTAGCCAAAGGAAAGAAATGGAAAGCAGAACTGCCCACAAAAGCACGTGTCGCATGGAATAGCCGTCATGCCCATCTACAGCTTTTAAAAAGAGGTGTGACACATGTCCCCTACTCCATCCCCTTTACTATAAACGCCACTTCAAGGGACTTCCCTGGCGGTCCAGTGGTTAAGACGCCGAGCTTCCACTGCAGGGGGCACGGGTTTGATCCCTGGTCAGGGGGCTAAGATCCCGCATGCCGTGCCGTGTAGCCAAAAAAATTATATATAAAAAAAAAACAACTCCCCCCCGACGCCACTTGGAGGCAAAGCGCGTGGAGCCCCGTCTTCTGACCCCAGCTCGCCAGCCCGGTGCGCGGCCCTCACCGTCTCTGAATGAGGTAGTCTTCCAGGATGTCCAGGCAGCGCACCATCTGGGAGAAGATGAGCACCCTGTGGCCGCCGGCCTTCAGCTTCGGCAGCAGCTTGTCAATCAGCACGAGCTTCCCAGCAGCCTGGATCATCGCCTGGAGCTGAAAATCTGGAGAGTCGGCATTGTGTGTTTCTTTAAACTCTTCCAAAATCTTCTCTTCAGCACCTGCAGAGATTGGAGAGCATAATGGGAACGCTGTAATATTCTGTTACGGTGTGGAATACTGTTTTTAGTAGTAAGAACGGTGAACCTGCTTTCGAAACCCACTGCAAACTGTAAGGGCCGGGAGGCCGCACGCGTGTTTATGAACACACATCCGTCCACGGGCTCCAAGGAGGGTCTACACAGAACCGTGGAAGTACAGAAGGGATCAAAGTTTTAAGCGCAGCACATTTAGGCGTTTGTGGGGGGGAAAAAACCCCACATTTTCCAACAAACAAATGTTTGCTGTCTGTAGAAACTGAATTTCAACAACAGACTGTCACGCCAGAAGTGGCAGAAACAAGCCAAGGGCCAGATACCTACAGAAAACCTGGAACCTAAAATGCTAAAGAAAGGAAGAACTGTTTACTAGCTGAATATAAACACAAATAACAGAATCTGTTCTGAAACGAAGAGACAAGGGAACAGGGTTCTAACAGTTACGGTGCAAGGGCAGACGTCTGTGTATCCAACTGCACATTAGTACAGCCAAAAGGGCTGCGACAACAGGAAGCCCATTTTCCAGGGTCATTTTAGGGATTTCTCAGGGTGCCTGAGCATATCTTTACTGCGGTCTCTGCAGCTCCCTCCACGTTCATTCTCAACTGGTGAGTTCCTAAGGTACAAAAATTCTACCCTGAATTATCCAAAGCTTTAAAAAAACAAAAACTGACCTCTGTTTCATGAAAGACTTCTATACCTAACCCTCTTTTTCTCATCGCCCCACAAGAGACCTCTGCTTTGCTCCAAGACCTGGCTGCATCAGAGAGAAGCCTGGAGAGAGAGGCACCTTCCCAGGGATGGAAGCCCTTCCACCTCCTCCCCTGACCCCAGACGTGCTGGCTCAGGGAGCAGCAGGCTGAGCTGCCTGCAGCCGCTTAGGTGGCTTAACTAGAATTAGGCGGCAGGGGTTCGGCCGCGCTGGCCGGCGGGGGGGTCAATCAGGGCCGGCAGCTGTGCTCAGCCAGCCCCTCTCCCCTGGGGACAGAGGGGTGGTCACCTATCCGTTGGAAAATACAAACAAAACCATCTAATGGGATTTGTCCTCAGCCTTAAACCGTACCAGGAACTTTAAACTACTCTTCTTACCACTGGTTTTAAACGTGAACGAACTATGCACAGGATGGGGATACGGGACCCTCACAGGGTGTAAAGGTCACGTGAGCTGGGCCACCAGAGCCGTGAGGACAGAACGGTGGCACACAGCAGTGGGTGGGGCAGAAGTGCCCTCCATTCCCGTTTTCAGGGCACTTGGGCAAGTTAAGTCATGACACGGTCACACACTGAAACACAGCTTGTTCATTATTAATCAACAAAGGATCTTACTGAGACCAGATTAAAGTCACTAATGTCTGGACCGGGCACTGAGGTCCGCGCAAAGTGCATCGCTACTTCTCAGGAAGGGCCTGGCAGAAAATGCCGGCTGGGTCCAAACTGCTGTCTCTCCCTCCCCCTTCCACATGAATAAAACGCTAATGTTCAGGATGTTAATCTAAGTGAAACAAATGGCAAAGGTTTTACTAGGAAAAGGTAAAAACCAAAATGCTGTTTAAGAGAATCGGCAGGAATATTCTTGAATAAAGAATATTCTTAAATAAATACTCTTGTGTAAAGTTGAATAATGTTTTTCAAGGCAAGAAATTTAGAAATCTAGGTTCTGGATTCAGGACAAGAAGGCCCTCAGGAGACAGGAGAAACAGATTTACATCCATATATTACATTAGGTCTTTTCAAAAAGTTTTTTCTTGTTGGATAATATACTAAAAGCTCTGCAAGTCAGAAATAGATTTCACTCATAATATCTGGGCAGTTATTTTTTGCTCATATTAGGATTACAGTCCATAATCAAAATACAGCATTTTAGCTTAAGCTAATGGTCGGTGAATAGCTTTTAAAAATGAAACAATCGTTTTGACAAAATAAACATGTTTGAGTTATTTTAGTAAAAAATTTGAAAATATAAGTTCAGTCTAGTAAATTTAATTTTTTCATTTTAAATTTATTTATATGACAAAAATAACTTTCCTGTTTTTTCAATATTACCAATGATTTCTCATGTCATCAAAAGTAGCCAGAATTAAAATACACTTTTTCTTATCTGACAGAAGGTCCTCCTGAATTAATCAATTCAGCTCTTTGCTGTGAATTTAGGTTCTTAGAGTGGCAGCCAGTGGACACTAAGAACACTTCATTTAGAAATATCGTATCAGCAGACATATTTCCTATGTGGTTCCTGTTGCACTGTATGATGCCCAGAAGAGCTGAAGACAAGAGGGCAGGGAAGGAGCTGGGGAGGAAGGCAGCACCTCCCTTCTGAGTCATTACAAGGCCGAATTTGCAAGTTCACCAGTTAAAGATTTACCTTGATGCTAGATTTGTAAATATCAAATCAGAAAATTAACTGGAAATAGGTTATGATAAGCCCAAATACACCGTTGGCACTGCCCTAAAGTCCTGCATTTACATTTAAAAGTGTGTGTGTGTGTGTGTGTGTGTGTGTGTGTGTGTGTGTGTGTCAGAGATAACTTGAAGAAGTGTGGAAGTCTGTTTCCTTAAACAGATGGTCACTGTGAGGGCAGGAGCTGCAATGTCACCTGGCCATATTAGCCGCAAACAAACAAGAAATTCTTTTCTTTTTAAATTTTACTTATTTATTTAATTTATTTATTTATGGGTCTTCATTGCTGCGTGCTGGCTTTCTCTAGCAGCAGCGAGCAGGGGCTACTCTCGTTGCGGTGCGCGGGCTTCTCATTGCGGTGGCTTCTCTTGTTGCGGAGCACGGGCTCTAGGCGCGCGGGCTTCAGTAGTTGTGGCTTGCGGGCTCAGTAGTTGTGGCCCACGGGCTTAGTTGCTCCGTGGCATGTGGGATCTTCCCGATCCAGGGCTCGAACCCGTGTCCCCTGCATTGGCAGGCGGATTCTTAACCACTGAGCCACCAGGGAAGCCCAAGAAACTATTTTCTTTTGCAGATTACCATTTTCTCTCTGAAATTCATTCCATCACGTGAGCTCAGTCTTGTCTTCTTTCTGCCCACGGCTCTCCACCGTCCTCGCCCCACCACCAACAGAGGATGCGTAAGTCGCCCTGAAACATCGGGGCCCCTACCAAGTCTTCAACATCATTTTCACTCTCACATACGGCAACATACAGTTACCTGCTCAACTTTTAGCAAGAAAAACAACTAGCAACACTTACCAAGCGTTTATTATGGTCGCCTAACACTGTTCGATGCTCTTAAAAGTCTCAGTACATATTAGAAACATTTCTCATTTATGTACAGTTTGTGTTCTACAATCACTTCTAATGTTTTTTCCGCTTTGCTGATGTTATCGCTCTCAACCTACACAAACAGTTGCTTCTCTTGTCCACGATCACAGAAATGTTGTGCTTTGTTGAACTGAACTTTCATTTGACCGGGGCTGCTTTGCTCTTTCACAACCAACCCAAATGTCAGTTTAATTTTCAAAACTGAAAGCCTCCTGTAACTGCTCGATAAATGAGCGTGGAGCTGGCATTGGGTCAGTACTTCTGTCCTTCCTTCTCCAGGTTGTGGATGAGAACAGACAGTCCTGGCCCTGGGTCAACCTCTGAAACACAACCTTTACATAGGTCATCTGGGCAGCTGTAGCACCCGGTGCGCCCATGTGTGTATTTTTTTTTACTATCATTTCCCAACGCAAAGGCATGTAAGGATGCCTGCTTAACAGATACCTTGTAACTTGCTGGCAGGACAGAAAAGCTGACCTCGAGGTGTGACCGATCAGAACAACAGCCACGGATCCACACCTGGGAAGTCCTCAGGACCTCTGCCAACAGGGAGTGACACAGGATGACCCCGGAGAGCCGTCAGCCAGGGAGGGGACCTCTGGGCCGTGGTTTGGGGTGGGCTGCCCCCTTCAGAGTGCTCAAGGCACGTGATTAGCGTGTAAACCGACAAGGTAAACTGATGGGACTAGGGCGGATTTCTACCAGCCACTGGGGAGACATTCCTTTCCCACACGTCCTGCTACAGCATTTCAGCTTTTGTTAGTGCCTTTTCTTTCCCCTTGGAAGCTACCGTGCCTCATTTTTTTTTTTTTTATTTTTACAGACATTAAATGAAAACGTGTGTGTGTGTCTCTCTCACGTGCGTGTGTCCATGCACCAGAGTTTTACTCATACCATCAACCACCTTCAGCCCCAACTCCATCTCCCCAGCTCAGAACCAGGCTGGTGACACTCGCCACAGTGGCCTCACAGGCTCTTAAACACATGGCAATTAGCAGGCTGGCAGCATTAAAGAGGCAATGATCACACGTGATACTCTCTTTAAAGACCAAGCTACGAGCGCAAAGTTTGAACAAGACATCCACTGATGTCACACCACAGCCACGACCTCGTGTGCTGCGTCGAGACAGTCCCAGGTGGGGACTACTCTGTCGTTTAGTAACTGCAACTTCTGGATGTGAGGTGGTCGGTACGTGTGTAGCTACGCAACGGGGAGAGACGAGGAACTCTTTAATTTAGCTGTGCTTGGACCTCATGGAGTGTGATAATGACAAACCTGGCTTTGTTCCTTCTCCCCTGGAAAGGAACCTAACTGAATTGCTGGCCAATTACAATGGCACACAAGCACCCTGATTTAGCTGGCCATCACTTTTCTTTAACCCGTATTAACTCCGGCCTGGACTACAGCAGTCGCCTCCTAGCGGGGCTCTCTGCTTGTATGTCGTTCCCTTCTCCCGTCCATTCCATACCGTGTTGCCAGATCAATCCTGAATCACATCTCTAATCATTTCCAAGCTTCACCCAAATTCCACGAGCTAGCATCTGGGCTTCCCACAAGGTCCCACTGTGTCTAAGGTTCACTGTCCCACCGTTTCTTACGCGTCCTTTATACTTTGGGCAGGTTCCCCCTTTGTTCTCTTGCCTCCTTCTCTTTGTTCATGTGATTACATCAGCCTAAATGCCCTTTCTTTTTCTAACCCTGACGGGCAAAATCCTTGTCTCAATGCCATCGCTTTCTAACAGCTTTCCTAATCTCAATCCCTCACCAACTGAAGGTTCTTGTATTCCCCAGAGTATCTTACACATCATAGCCATGAAAGCTTTGTTCCTCTAATGATTTTTGGAAGGGTACGATACAGGTTTTTACTCATATCAGTTCATAACACTATCAATTTAGTTAAGAAAACAGGAAGACCATGAAGCATCCGTCAGCACCAGGAACCAACTATTATCAACACTCGAGATAACCTCTCACTCTTAGAGAAAGGATGCTAGAGGCCTCAAGACTGCAAGAACTTTTCTCCCATCAAAGTCTTGAGACAGCTGACAGCTGCCTCTCACCCCAAAGCTGCTCTTTAACTTCTCTGACCTAAACACACACACATACAGAGCAGGGAAACCTCAATCAGGGGCTAATTTCTCTTTAACTGTTACCATGTTTGATGACTTCTAGCCACCAAGCAGCAACACCTCCCTTCAAGGGGTGAGATGCAGACACAGGAAAGGTGAGTGGAGGTCCTGCTTCAGGGATCGGCGGGGACAACAGATCTGCACCCTCGGCTACAGAGAAGGAGGCTTTGTGAAGAATAGGAAGATGATGAAGCCCACACTGGGATGATTATGAACCGTAACATCATCAGTCTGGAGGGAGAAAAGGATTTCTGGGGTTTGGACAATTACTGAAACAAGGTGCCAGGCGGGCAGCTTACCGTTAATAAGGTAGGGATGATTGCAGCACTTCCGTAATTCCATCATAGTGTTTAAAAGGTTGGGTACGTTAGCTTGACCACCACCTTTGGAAAGAAACGTAAAATTCTTCTCAAGGATGGCTCGGTAATATTTCTTCTGAATGTTTGTTAGCTCGACTTCGATGATCGTTTCTTCCTTGGGGGCCAAGTTCTTTTCCACGTCCTCTTTGAGACGTCTCAACATCATTGGCTTTAGAATAGCCTGGAGTTTTTGCACCTAAAAAAAGACCTCAAGTAAATACCGGTACCATGACTTGCTTGCATGGTATAATATATACTAACATGAAAAACCACGATTCTCGTATTTATTTACCATTCATTTTCATTTGTCAAAGCCCAGGAAGGGTATGGAAGCACTGATCTTACATTACAGATGTCATAACAGAAGCGCATAAAGGTTGCGTGGCCAATTTCCGATGGGCTACTTCGCTTGCCCAGGAGTCCTGAACAGCCAGAAGGCTTGAACGGTACAACACAGCAGAAAAGAACCCCACTTATTCCATTAGTTTTCCCTTCTGTGTGTCTTAAGCCTTTGTGATGATGAGGAAGGAAGAGACAATGTCATGGGAGTGCCACACTTCAATTCTCTTCCTTTCTAGAAAGAGCTGATAGAAAGCGTGAGGAAGCCAAGGAGCTGTCCGGTCCCTGCACCAATGAGCGTGCAGGGACGTCCTTTTCTGTTGACTGGCAATAGGATACTGCACACCCGACAGCTCTTATTTTAAGAAAAGCAAAACAAAACAAAACAGACTCCACTTTGAACTAAGCTAAGAGGTTTTAGACAGTAAGTTAGGGGAGGGGGCACATGAAGACCAAGATTTCAAGCGTATCTCCGTGTTTATCTCAAATACAGCCTAATAACCAACACCAACATAACTCTCACGATGTATGAAATAACCGACCACTTTTCATATGCAATACCGTATTTATTTCTCACAGAAATCCTGCAAGGTAGTTAGGACCCATGTTTCTAAATGAACATATGTAGACTCAAGAAAAGTAAGCAATGTGACCGAGTAAGAAATAAGACTAGAACCTCAGAACTCCAGGAGGGAAACGGCTCGACAAATTTCAGCAGCTTCTGACACTACACCCAAAAGCATACATGGCAAAACCACCAAACTCAATAGCACAGCGGCTGAGAAGTACATGAAGAGTTATGGAACCTCTCTATGCATCTCGACAGCCCTTCCGGAGGGCAAAGGGACAAACAAACCAATCAGAACACCACCTTAACGAAGACTCAGAATGTCCAAGGAAAGGGGGTGTAAAGCTCACCGGTCTACTGAGGTTGGCTGGGGGCGGGGGGAATGGATGTAATTTACATCTTTAAATGGTTGAATCTTAATGCTCTGCCCTTTCGGGGGTTAATCTTCAATGACGTGACTGAGATACAAAGGAGGCTTGGTGAGTACCTGTTCTTCGGTTTTCAGATCACCGAATTCTTGCATAAAGGTGGTTTCCGAAGGGAATCGACCTGGTTCCAAGAAGTGAAGCAAGCTGAAGAGCTCTTCCACGGTGTTCTGGAGCGGGGTCCCTGTCAGCAGCACTTTGTGTTCCTACAGGGGTGCGAGGAGAGCAACTGAGCAAATCGTAACAGAGCGCATCTCTTAACACCAGAGCCTCTCTCGACACAGGCATTTTCCGACTTCCACTCAGGAACGCTGAAATCCAGCACCCACCCTGCGTAAAATACAGGAGTTAGAGCCGAAGGCGGAGACGCGAGAAATGTGGTCTCTGCTTCAGACAGACTCCCGGACCCCGTAACCGTGTCTTGCCATTTTGTTTTTTCCTGGGATTTTTAGGTCCCAGGAAACATTCTGGTGCTGCGGCTTCGCAGGTCCCCTACATCTCGAGGCTTCTCTCCCCACCAAAGTTTAAGCCTTTTCCTCAAATCCCTAGGCTCAGACAAAGCTCGCATGCTTCTCTCTGCTCTCCACACCGACAGGGCTCTCCCCTCCCCGTCTACTTCCTGCATGACTCACTTCAGAGACAAAAGAAGGTCTTCCACAGGCAACAGCACATGAAAAACTATTTTTTTCTGCAAACATTTCAAACTAGCAAAGAGGTCAGCTTGGTTTTAAATACCACAATCACTTTTTTGTTTTTTTTTTTTTAAATAGATGCTATTTCTAACTTTGTCTCCTTGAACCAAGGTACGTATTTCTTTAAGGCAATTCTTCCTGTTTACGAGCTCTTTCTCCAGCTTTCCTTATGCATTTGTACCCTTGTCCTCATACTTCCACGTATCCGACATGGTGACCAGTCTTAACGACGGTGAATTTATTAATCTGAAGGGCCTTGTTATTTTCTACTTTGGCCATCTGGTACACAGTCCAGTTACTAAAGCTATTTCAAAAAGTGGCTACACCTTCTAGGAGGTTCAAAAGCAATATTCTGACTCAACTGGAAGTCCGATGAGGCCTGGTTGCCGAGCGGAGAGTATGTGCTCAGTAAACCCTGGATGGTGATACACCTAAGGGCATGCTCTTTTTCTCAGTACCTACCGTGTCTTATCTGTCAATGGAGTACTTTGAAAGCGGGGTGAAGCAGTTCAGTTTGCTTTTATTCTTCCTTTGCTCCCTTTTGAATAAGGGGTCTCTGATTCAGGAAGATACACAGACCATCATCATCTTCCAACTCATTAAATTCATAAAGAGTAAGAAGCTTGCAAATCAATTCAGGATTTTCTAACGTATAACCATACCGGTGAGTAACCTGGGCCATGGTCCCTGACATATTCAAGTCCAAAATTACTTCATCCAAGAATTATTTAAAATATTGTCATAGATTCAGGAAAAGAGTTATTGCCGTGGGAGAGCTGTGTGGGTACTAAAGACTGTCTCCTGGTTTTTTTTATATCCTTTGTGACCAAGTGAAATGCTGAGCCGCTAACCAAATATCAGTACTTCAGAAAAAGCCTTTTAAGTTATTAATTTCAAAATTAACTTATTTGGGGGGGGGGGAAGAACTTTTTTATGCTGCTTCCCCTCAAGGGCTGTTTAAAACCAGTTTCACTGAATGATTACACATATGACCCTTTGGTAAGGCTGCATGGGTAGCAAAAAAAAACCAGGTTTCCCTTTGAAAGTAACTATTATGTAACATACAATTAATATACAGGGGTCACAGAATGTCACGTGAGAGACGGGCTACCAAGCTTATCATCTCCAAGTTCAACTATGTCAGCAGCTAGGCTTTTGGCTTGAAAACGTTACCATTCTTTTTAGCTCTGATGGAGTGGCGTCCATTTGATTTCATTTCAGCAGAGTCTTTAATTTGTGTGAGGCCTCCTGACAATGAAAGATGAGATAACAGAATCCACGAAGAACTACTGCCACCTCCAGAGAGTCCCCTCCTTGTCAAGAAGGGACAAGGAGATGGCCCTGCTCCCGGGGCTCCCGTGGAGGACAGTGGGGACCGTAAATGCCCCTCATCCCAGCATCTTCACAAGAATTTCCTTTGCGATGGGAGAGCTGAAAACATTCACTGGTCCTCCCTTTCTCAGAACGCACTTAAAGACAACCCGCATCACCTCCATCATAACTGCGTCTAGTGCAGGTAACAGCAGTTCCCTGTGACCTGCTCCACAGCTGGATATAGTTATTATTTGCTATTTGCACCATGCCTTATTCTAGAAAAGATGAACAAAAAGTGGCCAGTGTATAAGTTCTCATGATGGATATTTTAAGTAAGGACTTAAAGACCAGGCAATGAGCTCTTCAGAACTGGACAAATATAATTATATTCTAACTCTGAACAATAATAATGTGTTCCACCTAGAAAACAATTCTTGTGAAAGTAAAGATTCTTGATCATCAGAAAAAAGAATGATTTTGTTCATCTGTTAATCAGAGCTTCCCATGGTGAGACATGAATGAGTTACAGGTACGCCAAGTCCTTGGGGCAGCCGGCACGGCTGTGACAGTCAGGACCCCAGGGCCGGTCACCTGCAGTAGTGGCCAGCCTTCTCAGCTTACCCCAGTATGATATACAAATATCATTTTCTATATGTGCCATTATGTGAAAATGGTTAGAGAACACTGCAATATGTAACAGAAAAAGTATCTGGGTAGCAAATTCTAATCCATCAATGAAGTGTTACTATAAACAACAGAAAATCCTTTGAAATCTCCCAGCGACAATTAGGTTGTTTGATGTTGACAGTTAAACGAACTGTGCTCACCAATGAAGGGCTGTTTTGCCGTTAAGAATCTACTACCTGGGAGCACAGACACTAATAACAGAAAACAACTGAAATAAACTGAGATGACTATCTAAGCCTTCAGGAGACGGTGCCGTAACTGTGTCTTATATGGACCACTGTGAAGATGGGTCCCTACTCAGAAGACGCAGTTAGATATTTCATGAGAATCAATGTTCACCTAAACATTAATAGGTTTACTTCAATGTAAGACTAAAATATCACCTAGAGAGACCAAATACAGCCACAGAGTTTCTCTTTTCCACATGCATAGTTATTCATGTCTTCAAGACTGTTCACCATTTACAAGTGTTCTAATTCGTTCTGTGGACTGAACACCAAATAATACAAAACTGCTCTGAGAAAGGTCTTAAGGATGGGAAATCCCATCCTAAATAAGATAATTCAGTCAGACCTTTTCCTTTAAACAAAACTAGATTTTTGTTTGTTGTTAATTAAAAGAATAGCTGGCTAATCCAATCCCCTTAATTTAGGAATAAAAGAAGCTGCTTCAAAGAACCAGCTGCAACAGAAATCATTTAAGTGTTCTTTTCGGTGGTACCAGTCTTCAGTAAGAAATTTACAAGCCGTGAACATACAGCATATTCCTTCCCATCTCAAACTCTCGATTGACAAGAGATCAAATTAATCTATAGAAGTCAACACTAAAGGGATTTAAAAAATCTTTCTGTATTTTTGAAAAGCGCATCAAAACATCCAAGACATGCTAAATAACAATATCTTTGCTTCTTAAATGTACATTAAAAATAAAAACAAGTGATCAAAACCCACCTTGTAAACTATAGAGAGAAAAGAAACCTGAGGATGACTGAGTCATGTAGTAATTTCTGCTAGAAAATCATACAGCAGTGTGGAAAGGAAAATCAGTCAAATTCCACCACTTCTACAATATGTTTTCCTATGATATGCCTACTGAAAAAAAATCTAGAAAAATCTAATCAGGAAGCCCTGACTATCCCTTAGGAAGCTGGAAGAGTATGGGATAGACATGTCTACAATTCCAGATCAAACGCAAGGTCTTGCAATGCCCCAAACTTCTAAGTGTCTGCGTGAACTGAACCAATTCCAGATATCCGTTCAACTTACTGAGAACTTGCACCTACAAGTCCTCCTGGCCCCTGGACGCCAAAACCTACGAGCCCTGGAATATAACTGGATGATCATCACGGAGCGAACATTTGGCCCAACAGCTTATGAAATGGCAGTATTTACAAACACAAAAGGGAAAAGCAAATACTGGAAACTCATTTCAGTGAAAAATACCATGACTATCCTCTGCTGTGATACAACCGTGCAAAGACACCAGCCAACAGCGTGAGAATCAGGAAGACGGCAGCGACTTTTAAGTCACTGGAAGCGCAGGAGCATACATCACAGCGTTTGACTGGTTTTGCAAACACCCTTCAAAGGTATCATTCAGATTCAGAGCAACGGGAATACTGAGTCAGTGACAATTCTATCCAGGGTCAAGGGAATCGCCAACATGACCACTGACCAAGTCCATCAGCTTGAGTCCCTCCAACAGCTTGCAGTTCCGATTCTTCAGCCTGTGGGCTTCATCAATGACCACGCAGCGCCAGGGAATATTCCGCAGCTCAGGACAATCGGTCAGAATCATCTCAAACGTAGTGATGATGGCATGAAACTTATAGGACCCCTTTATCACTCGACCCTACAAGAACAACTCTGGATTATTACTTAGCATTAAAGGTTACATTAATAACTTTAAGGATGAATAAACAGCAGTAAAATATATGTATTGATCCCCTTGGGGACATCTTTATTCTAGGTAACACTTATACTTTGTTTTCAAGGTGTTTTGGAGGTTTTAAGCTCTTATGGTACAACAGAGTTTTAAAACCTTACCTTTTTCAAGGAAGTCTGAAAATTGTTAGTAAAATTTCCAACCCAATTTCCTTACAGATCACACGCAGTGAAGAGTCACTAACTGTGCCCATTCTAGTTACATCCTACAGACTCCAAAAGGTGAAAGGCCAAAGAGATTATGTACTAAGACAACTTTTTTAAACCGTTTTTACTTTTTAAAACTTTTTATTTATGTATCTAAACTTCTGTAACTTGCTTTTCACTTTTAACGTGCTAACACAAAAAGAACACTCAACTCAGGACAGAACTTATAACAATTTCCCAAATCTAAAGATCAACACCAAAATAGATTTTAGGTTTTTTCTCCCTTAAGTATTTAATTGTAGGGCAGATTTTACACTCAAGCTAAACAAACACAGACAACAAAACCCTGTCCTATTTCCAGCTATAGGACTTCCATTTACTACCTATTGCTTAAAACTATTTTCACATATACTATTTATTCTTCCTTCTTTGTCATTTATAATGCTTCACTGTCAATATCATAGGATAATTGCAGACAGGTAACTAAAATTAGTTAAAAATCATAGCAGTTGCTACTAAGAGCCAAAGTATAAATTCTCCCCTTTCGGTATATTTCATTCAATGTACCAGTTAATACCACATACCTAATATTTTTCACTTCTAGCAACAATAAATAACACAATATTCTTTCCATTCACATTAAAAAACTCCATTTTCTGTTTCGCTTTCTTCTAGGGCTTGCAAAATAAACCAAATTAGCATATCAACACATCAAATGATGTTTAGCAGTCATCCAAGGTAAAACGAAATTTCATTCATTCTAATAATTAGAATGACCAAGGCTATAAAAATAAAGAGCTGCAAGCAAAAGATGTGGAATTATAAGACAAACACAAATTGGGTAAGAAATCTAAAGCAAAATTCTCTTATCTGCAAAATCTAGACCTCCCCTGCCAAAGGTCTGAGACCATTTTAACATCCAACGCCTTAAAATGTCTATAAGCCTAAGGACCGCCCGCCTGTGACGCTTTACCTGGGGATCTTTGAAGTACATTTCATACAACTGAATGGTCCGACGACTAGCTTGACTCCCATGATACACAACCACGTTCAACTCTGTCCAGGTCCGGAATTCCCTTTCCCAGTTGGGGATTGTGGACAATGGGGCAATTACTAAAAAAGGGCCATGGATTCCTTTCAAATATATCTCATAGAGAAATGTAATGGACTGGATAGTTTTTCCCAAACCCATTTCATCTGCTAAAATGCAGTTTCGCCTTTGGGAGGGAAATAAAACAAGGAAACTTTAGTAAGTATACATACAAGACAGTACTTTCATACTCATAAATGCATGCCTTAGATGTTCCCTTACATACAACAAAATACAGTTTCAAACAAAATGCTCTAAGACATAAAAATTATTGCTACACACTTCTAGCAATCTCTATATCAATATGTGTTAAATAAACAAATATTAAGCATACTTCCAGTGTTTGCTTTTTTTTAAAAATAATTTCTATTAGCGAGTTAAAATGTTAAGCTATATTTGATCAATACTTTAGATAACGACAAAAGAGCTACTGTAGGCTTTTTTTTCTTTTAAGTGAAAAAAACCCACATTTTACGTACATGTTGTACCAATTGAAAAGTAGCCAGTTTACTCCCTCCAACTGGTATTCCCTGAGTTTGTTATTGTTTTTATACTCCCTGGAACTCTCCGATTTCTTCCAGTCATCAGCAGGAGGTCGCTCCTGTTTCAAATATAGTAAAAGTCCCATTAGTGGTTTCTCAGAGACCGCATACATTAAAGCCACCGCCACTCGCCCTCCTTACCACGCGCTCTGTTTCCGGCTCCCGGGACAGCAGCTTCTCAAACTCTTCGATCTTGGCTTGGTCTATGTCCTGCCTCAGCTCCCACGTGCTGTCTTCATAAGGCAGTGAGCACCACTTCACCAGGTAGTGAGTCACGGGCTGGGCCGGGTTTAAACACAGCACAGTTGGGTTCATGCTCTACTGCACTTACCGACAGACACTACCCCAGACACAGTGAGATGGAGCTGGGAGAAGTTTTAGAGCTATGACCACTGAACGAGGAGTCCTTAGTTACAGAGTCTCACGTCTAAACCGGAAGTAATATTACTGAATATTATCAGAACAAACTGACTTTTATCTAAGCCACTGGTAAGTCATGTTCAAAAGCCAAAAAAGTACACAGACACAGCTAGCAAATAACAAAGCCGAATCTGAGCCTTGTTCTTATCTGTGCAAATCATCGGGCGTCTGATTCAGACTTACGCGGTAACCCATCTTGGTGTGTTTACATATTTGCCTAACTGGCTACTTTCTTAAGGAATGAGAAACAGACTTCAATTTATTAGGATTTCTGCCTTCTTCTTAAAGAGATACTATTTGCACGCTATCACTTTAAAATAATGTGTTTGAGCTCTAGAAAGACTGCAGAGCAAAACAGTTTGGATAACGCAGATCAATAGGACTTCCTTTGTCTTTCTTCTTGAAAATATTTTGGTTTGTTGATCTTCATCTCAGGACCAAGGTACACTGACCTGGTTGTGATGTTACAGACATTTGCTGTACTAGGTAAATATACGATGGGGAAAAAAAATTTTTTTTTAAAGTACAACTTAGCAAAACTAGAAAGGTAAACATCATGTCACAGACACGATCTCTGAAACATCGTGGACCTCGTGATACAGAGTTTGGAGTAAAATGGGAGTTCACTGCAGGCTCACTAGACAAGCAAGATACAAACCTTTACAAAGTTTAATTTACAGGAAGAAGCTAGGAATGACATACCTCATGGCGGGTGGGCATAGACTTACTAAGACACAATGCTCAGAAGTCACTAGACTTGTCTTTACTCTTATGCCCTACCGACTGTCCTTAACAGCCTCGTAGGGTTCTGCAAAGCAACCTGGGCATGCCTAGACTGGGATCTCATAAAGAGAAAGATTTTATAGTATCTTCTGTGCACCACATTAAATGAGGTCCGTCAGCTTCACTAAGGACGTCCAATGTTAAATATCTTTGCACTGCATTCTGCTATAAGAGCACTCTTAGTTTATAAGGGAAATTCATGCTACGTAATAGATTTATACCAAAATACATTGAATCCTTTATTGATCGTATCTGGAACCGTGCAAAAAGTCTATTTGCTTCACACTGAAAACTGATTTCTTTTAAAAAGCTCTCAGACTAAACAAAACAAACATTTACAGTGATTATTAAAGTCCTAAAACTAATAGTAAGTCAATAAATTTCAGTTAAGTTTAGAGCAAGTGTGTCATAACCCAAGGCCCCGACCAGAACCAGATCGAGGAGTCCACCATCATTCTCCATAAGCACACATAAGCTCTCTGAGTCACTGGCTTCTAATACAAATGATCTTCTGTTACCTCTCCCCGGTCATCTGTGCTACGTGCAAAGTCCATTATCCGGTCAACCTCCACGTAATCTGGATTAAAAAGCTCATCTTCAATCTACACCAAAGGAAAAAAAGTTAGAATGTTTATTTAACTCCTCAGAGTAGACACTATTTCACTCTTCATCAGGCAATAATATTTTGGGTCACGGCAATACACAATTTATATTCGGCAAGTTCTATCATATTAATGGAAATGCTACAATTTAGCAAAATCACTCCCCATGAGGAAATCAGACTTCTCAGACTTTGTTAACTGGGTCTTTTAATTACTGTGTGAAACCTTTTCACTGTGAGAAAATGTTTAAGAATATTTTAAATGAAGTGTGAAATTATAATTCACTAATGAGCAGTCCAAAAGGCTTGTGGCACACAATGCATTTGACATTCTTGAAACCACAGCTTGCAATGAAGACTCAGAGCCATGCACAGTCAGTGCTGTTGGAGTCTCATAACTACTGGAGTCGTCTGATGCCTCAGAGCATCATTTGCAGAATGTTATTCAAAAGCTAAAAACGCTGAGACCAGTGAATTCCATATTTTGGTGTGAACAGAGCTTATGATGGCTGGTCGTCTTTGCCAATCAGTATTAGTACCTCATTTGAACACAGTCTTGGCGTTCATCTAAGTGTTCTAATGATTTATTTGTACTGAACATAGAGCATTTGGCTAAAACTCTTAAGGATAAAGAAATGAGGCTGAAAAAATTGGGTTCTTTAGCCAATATATTAACGATCTTTACAAAACTAAAGTAAGGCTGCATGCCTGCAAAGTTATCTCATGTAAAAGAACAGAACGCGGCTCAAAAGGAAGTTACAGACTAAGCCACACTCAGAGTCAGACAAGTTAGAAAAGACACATTATTATGTGTTTCTAGAGATTAATTTATCAGTAATATAACTTCATTCAAATGCTTGGCAAAGACATATTACAAGCCACTTAGATACTCTTTGTATCCCCTGAGTTGCAGGTTGAAGGGCCGTTTGGTCACAGTTGGCTTGAGGATAACAAACATTCCCTGGGCCCCTGGGTCCACTTACAGCACCCAGTCTGGATGCTTTGAACTGTGAATTATAAAACAAAAGCCAGAAATACCAGAATGTGTTTCAACTGCCTCAGGCCTTTACACAGAGTTCACGACGAAGGCAAAAAAACCTTTGAAATGTTCCGTTAATTTAAAATGTTCATATATTTAATGCACTGGCTTTGTCAAAGCTTCTAGACTTAGGTACACAATATCTATGTATTATTCATATAAAGCATAAGCACTAGAACTTCCCGTAAACTAGGCTCTTCTGATAAAAGCTCTAAGACAACTTGCTCTTAAACAGAATCTTTCATTACTGACATAAAATCCTTAACTTGACTCCTAAACACGTTTATCCTTCAAGCGAGCCATCTATGCCACCATGCGTGTGACATAATGTCCAGTTCTGATCATCTTTTTGAGTAGAGATTTTAGTTGCAGTGACTTAAAAGGAAGCCTAAGGTGAAACAGAGAATGCAAAGGTGGTCATAACTAAAAATCCCAAAGAAGCAGAACCCTGGGGTACCTGAAGCCAGGACCATCTACGGGACATGACAAACAGTGTGTGTGGTGAGCAGGGGGTGGGGGTCGGGGGGTGCGTGTGTGTATGTAAGAAAGAAAGAGGGGAAGAGAATTGGTGTCATTCTCTGTTAACCTTCAGATCACCTCTTCAGACTCAAGTTTATGCTACTTCCATTCAGGACAAAACTTGAGATCTCTAGTTGCCAAGTGACCAGCAAGCTAATGTATTTCAGCCTCGGTACAGGTGATTCCCAGAGACAGACTCAAAAAGGTAGACTACACACCTCGGGCCGGGCCCACGTCCCTGAAGGGCATCCGACTCCAAGAAGCACAAATAAATTTAATGAGCAGAACCATGATTTAAGGAGCAGGGTGGGGGTAACCACTGTACTCTTTGCTTTTCCTAACACGGATGCACAAAAACATCAGTAGAACGTACAGTGTCTCTTTCTAGGAGGAAGCTAAGGATTTCAACTTGCCCAATATCACGAACATTTAACTTTAGTTTCATTAAGGGGCATGAAAAACAGAACTTCCTAGTATTTTCTCAGAACCTGTCCTTTCAAAGAAAGAATCACCTACATATTCCCCAGGACACGAGGGAGTGAGTCCCATCCAAGCACCTGCACCCCTTGGTGCTGACCACTGCAGGCAAGGAGGCTGGTGCTCGGTGACACGGACACATCTGTCTAGCGGAATCCCCTCCGCCTCATTTCCCATCCAGTGCAGATCTTACAATAATGCCTTTGGGGGCGTGGAAATCAGACTCCAGGAGAACCCAGACCTGTCACCTGAGGGTATAAGGATTGACTCTATGACATAAAACTATGGAACTTTCTTCCGTCCCCCGTTCCCCCATCTCCAACAAGGGGTCGGTGTGTGTGAAGTTGGTCGTGAAGCAGGTATTATTTTCCATCAAATTTCACACTTCTTTACAGTTTGCATTCTGTTAATTCCCTTATGGAGAGGAAAACTAATAAATCAGCCAATTTAGTCTTTCAATGTGAAGGTTTCTCTTTTATCTGCTTCAGGCTGTAAAGTGAAAGCAAATTGGTGGTCGCAAGCCCAGGGACCCCAGGAAGCGCTCTGTGAGAGCATTTTGTCCATGTAATTGACTACACTGGAGGGGAACCCGGCACTTCGTAAAACATGCAGGACTTCTTCCCTGCCCTAGGTATGGGTACCTTCTCATCATGATTGATAACCTAGGATAAAGGGGGGCAGGCAAAGGTATCAGAATATTATATCAACTCCTGTACCACAGTGCGTAATCTGTGAAAAGGAGTTCAGTGAAAACTCTCTGTAATTAGGCACTGACTTGAACAGAAGAAATTTGTCACACACCTCCCCCAACAGAAAGAAACTTTTATATCCTAGAACTTATACTTAATACTCACTGTAGCGTTTTTACCCTGCTAAAATCTTAATAGGACTTTTGTCTACTTACTTTTTTCACTGTCTACTAACTGTATTTTCATTACAAGATTTAATCGTACCATCATATTTCCACATAATATCATAAGGACCAGTATCTTCTAGAACTAAGCAACAGGAAGAATGAGAAATTTCCTGTTTACAAATTATTTTAGCAATAACCAGTTACCGATATGCAAGTAACAGCACCAAATGAGGCAAACTAGTTTTTCTTAATAATATACTGACCTAAAATTCAAAATTCAGAACATTTTAAAAATGTAAATACTTTAGAAAATTAACCGGGTTTTCCATACCTCTGAAAGGAATTTGTTCTGGCCCTGCTTTGCCTTAAATCGTTTAATCTTTTGCTGAATTCTCTTATCTTTTTCCAGATCTTCTACAGATGCCCACTGACAATGAAGATAAGAGCTAAAAGAACAAAATAATATCCTTGAAACAGGTAGAAGATAATCTTTTATTATACATATTCATTATCATTCCCCCCCAAAATGAACTAAACAGATAATTAACATAATAACCTGTTTAATTACTCACAGAGGTTGCCAAGCCACGTTCAATATAACTACTAATGTTTGAGAATAAGAAAAGAAAATCAATAATAATGCCTAAAATTTGCCTTCTGTCCTGGGCCTGCAGTTCTCTTACCCACTTCCCATTAAAAAAAAGAAAAGAAAAGAAAAGGAAATGACCTAGTAACAAGCTGTTTTCATAAGTGAATGGATTACACTTCAATACAAAACAATTAGCACTACAGGGTGGCCTTAATTATGAATTTGTTTTGAGCCTTTTATCATTAATTGAGAAATAAAAGGTTTTTGTCAAGGTAAAAGAATTCAAATTTAAAAGAGCAAAGGTAAACCTAACTCCCTCCTTCTACAGCTGCCGGGCAGCAAAGGGCCACCACCAGCTCCGGAACTCCCTTGTCCCCAACCAGCTCCTGGTCAGTTCCAGTCTCCCAGCTCTGAGAGGACTGATGCCCCTTGGGGTCCCTTGTGAATCTTTCACTCCCTACTGTCTACCCTCTTCCTTGCACTGGCTAGTCTCCTCCCGTTCAGACCTGCCACAGGCCTGTGCTGAGCATTTGCTGTGTCTTCTCTGACCTGAACTTGAATACTCCCCACCCTTCCTTGTCCATCCCCAAGACTCACTGGTATATAGTTACTGTTTTATGGTACCTCTGACATTCTTTCGTTTGGTATTTCAATATTCTTCCGTACTATCATCCTCTCTCTGCCACCCCCCCACCCCCCTCCATGGCCTCGACTGTCTCTTGTTTCTCTTTCTGGTGATGACATTAAAAAGAAATGAGGTGCTTTCACAATCAAGGTACCACTACTCTTAGAAATTATGCAGCCACTATAAAATCTCTCAAAAAATAATTAACGATATGGAAAAGGCTTCTGACATTAAATATCACATCATTTGTATTTATGTAACGTCTAATATGCATTTTCATAGGTAGGATTGATTTAGTCCTTCTACAATTGACCAAGGGAGATAAGGACTTTAAAATACATATACCTTGTACAGATATGAATTGACAGAAACCCTGCGCACAGAGGGAGAGAGAGAGAGAGAGAAAACAGACTAGACGAAAATGCATCAAAATGTTAGTAATGATCATTGTGGGTGGTAAGATTGCAAGTATTCTATCTTCTACTTTCAACTTGTGATTTCCAAATTTTCAATAAATAATTTGCAATACTGCTATAACCGAAACCAAATATTATAAAAATCACCTAGTCTAGTCTCCTAATTATTGGACAGAAAAAGGCATGTGTGCAGTCAGCATCCTTGTCTCGGCTGAGGTGAACCTGCCGTAAAGCACTGCCAGGGTGACCACAAGGGAGACACAGGCACTTGAGCAGCTGCGTCCAGCCCTGCTCTCCCTCTTATAAACTGGGCTGAAACTTTCTCGCAGTGGCTCTGCTTTAACTCAATGGAGAAAAACCACAGGATTTTTGCTCTAGGATCAGAAACAAGGCAAGGGTGCCCATATCTCCACTACTATTCAATATCATATTCCAGGCATTAGCCAATGCTATTACATGAGAGAAGACAACAAGAGGAGTGATAATTGGAAAACAAGAAGTAAAACTATCTTTATTTGCAGATGCCATGACTGCATAACTGGAAAACCCTAGAGAATCAATTAGGAAACTAATTCAAATAATAAAATAAAATAATTCCGTTATGCAGCAGGATATAAAATTAACAGACAGAAGTCAAATGTCTCCATTCACACAAATAACAGCCACTTAGAGGAAATCGCATTAGGGAAAAACCTCTTTTACGGTATCAACAAAGACAAAATCCTTAGTAATATATTTAACAAGAAGTGTGTGCAACTTGCATGAGGAAGCATTTAAAACCCTCCTAAAAGATACGAAAATCAAGTTGAACCAACTGGAAAGACATCCTTCCTTTTAGATAGCATGACTCAACATCATAAATTTGTGATTTAACACAATGTAAATAAAAATATAAACAACCATTTTAATGGAGTTAGACAAGTGAATGCTAGATTTCTATATAAAAATAGACACGCAAAACATCCAGGAAAACACTAAAAAGGAAACATCTTAGGAGAAACTAGATAAATCAGATATTAAAATACACTATAAATCCTCTACAAGTAAAATAGTGTGCTACTGACTCGTGAAGAGACAGAGCAAAGGATTAGAATAAGTAACAGATATGGATACAATAAATATGTATCTTCAGTTCACGATAAAGACTGCATCTCAAATCACCCGGGCAAAGATGGGCTTTTTAATAATGGTGCTGGAACAACAATATTTGGAAAACAATAAAAAAATTAGAGTCATGCTTTACCCCATATACAAGAGTAAACACCAGTGGATCAAGCACCTAATAAACAGAGAAAATGAAACCATTCAAGTACTAGAGGAAAACATGGCAAATTCCTCTTTAACCAGGGGGTAGGAAAAGGCTTTCTAACTATGATTCAAAAGTCAGAACCTATGAAAGGAAAGATTAATAAATCTCAATATACAAAACACTTTTTAAAACTTACAATGCTATAACCAACAATAAATAAAGCCAAATGACAACGGAAACTGGGAAAAGATAGCTGCAGCATATAACGCAGATTAAGGACCAATATCCCACATATACAAAGAACTGTTAAAAACGGAGGGAAGCACAACAGAAAAATGGGCAAGAGACAGGAACACATAATTGACAGAACAAGATACAAAAGTGGTCGTTACATTTATGAAAAGATGTTCTAAATCACTCACAATAAAAGAAAATGCTAATTAAAACCAAACTGAAATACGACTTCCCACAAAAAGTAAAAATAACAAGAAACAGAACAACAAAAAAACACACCACACTACACTGGAAAGGCTGTGGGGAAACAGGTGCTCTCCTACATTGCTGGTAGGAATGCAAACTGACACAACACTTCTGGAAGGGAATTCTGCAATGTCTAACAGAACTACATTTATGTATGCCTTTTGATCTAGCAATCCCTATTCTAAAAATTCACCCTGAAGCTATGCCTCCAACAATTCGCAAATACACAGGCATGAGAATATATATTGCAGCATTATCTGTAACTGTGAAATATGAGAAGCCATTTACATGCCGGCATACCCAGGAGACTGGCTGGATAAGTTATGACACAGCCCTGCAAAGGAGTACTAGGCAGTCGTAACAAAGAATGAGGAAGACGCTATGAACTGATGTTGAATAACTTAGCATACGTAGCATTGTGAAAACAGCAAAGTGCAAATGTGTACTGATGCTATTCCTTTGTGTTTAAGGAAGACGGGGAAATAACAGTATCTATCTGCACATTCATGCCAAAACTTACAGGAAGGATAAATCTGGGATTAATGAAAAGGTAAGTTAGGAATGAGGTGGAAAGGAAGGGAGGACGGCATCTCTTCTTTGGGCATCATTTTGCGTACAGTTCTGACTACTGAACCGTGTTAATATTTCATGAACTTGGAAAAAAGCAAAAAGAAAAAGAAAAGAAAATCAACAAGGATGGGGGTGGGGGTGGCCTACAATGGAATCCAAACACAGAAACTAATGAACCAAACTGAGTAGCAAATAACATTGCACTGAAGGGGGTCGGGGAGGAGAACTAACCTGAGGAAATACTGGAAAAAGCATTTAGCCTCTACAGCATCAGGCTAAAGACAGAAGAACTCCTAACAAATACTGAGTGAACGCTAGTTAGCAGGCTTCTTTTTCACAGAAATATGGTCTAGTAATTCTGAAAGCACTTCCTATACACCCTAGGGTTAACAAATAAGAAAATATATTATGGAAAACAGGAGCCAGGTTTCTCATAGTCGAAAGAATGGAGTTATTAATATTGGAAGGGGAAAGAACAGAATGAACCCCGTGGTACTGAAATACATTGGAAGTATCACTATAAAGGCACTGGTTTTCCTTGTTGGTAGGGAGGTAGGCAGACAGACGTGCATGTGTGTATATATAACAAACATATATGTGTGTGGAACATATGTAGGTATATATGTCATACATACATACATATCATATATACACATGCACGTGCATGCCCTTCCTAGCCCCATCCACTGAGAGGTCTGGAAGCAATGACCCCTCCAGCAGCAATGAGCACACCTAGTACCCAAATCTTGGTTTCTAAATGCCCTTCTCCAGTAAAAAACAACCAAGGCTCCTTAGAGAAACGATCGGTTCCAGGACTTAAATAGGAAGTTGCAAATGGGTTAGGAACATCCTCTGGTGCCAGAAAGTAAGGAAGAGCTCGAAGAAGGATGGGGACAAGACAAAAGGAAGGGAGGAGACAGCCTGCAGGGGCTCCCACCAGCCAGATCTGGGATAATGTGAGCCAAGTAAGTAACGGTAGGACGGTAAGGAACTATGACGCACTGAATGAAAGAAGACTCCGCAAGTCCACACAGCTATAAATAAGCAGACAGGTAAGAAGGTAAAGCTCTTCCTAACAGCAGAAGCCCGACCAGTAAATTCAGGAGGAACAGTGGAATTGTTAAATCGCCACTTAGCGACTGTCATGCGTAATAGTCTCAAAGCATCTTTCCACAAGATACTTTTTAATTATAAGAAGAAAACCAGGAATTCTTTGCACTGTTTTTGCAATTTTTCTGTAAATCTCAAATCATGTCAAAATGAAAGGTTAAGAAAAACTTTTAATTTTATGGAAACGTTAACTTCCCTTAGATCTCGATAACATCAGAGAGGAAAGCTACTTCTGAGCACTGCTTTGCCTCATCTCACGGGACCGATGGCAGACAGGTGGCTCGCCTCCCCTGGCTGGCGGCAGTGGCACCTGGGCAGGGAGCCCGGGCCCAGCTCTGGGGCTGTGCGCAGGCGACTTGAGATGGTTCCCACAGACCGAGCGCCTCACCTCCCACAGCCACACGCTGACCGGGACGGGTGCCTGTCTCGTGGTGCCACTTCCTGGCAATCGATACTTAAACTTCTGTGCTTTGAGTGTGATTTGATCAACCGGCCAGAGAACTCTCTGTCTCTCCGGCTTACTTCGTTTTCTCCTCCTTATCTGGTCTTTCCACTCTCCTTATAAGACTATCTGAAACCATGCCATGTGCATAACTTGCACATGTGTAAACTCATCGTGCTCTGAGTACAGAACGATGACAGCATCTAATGTTTGCTGAGCATTTTTCATTTCACTGAATTCTTACAGTAACACTGGTAAGAGACTCCTTCATCTTTTTACCTGGTAAAAGGTTTTGCCCGCAAACGTCAGAAATGCATCCGTTAATTAACACAGTGCCAATTGCAATAGGGGGGAATGACAGAAACCACGAGGCCTGATGCTTTTATTTTCGAGGGTAGGGTAAATTTTCTTAAGCTGTTCTGACAGCTCCCCAAAGCCTCTCTTTAACCCTAGAATTTATTAATACGGTACTTGAGTTCCTTGCCTCAAAAAGCTTAAAGTACATTTTAAAAGTTTACAGTACATTTAACTTTTATGTTATCGATAAATATTTTTGTCCTCGTTCTGTGATTGTTATTTGTCCTCCTCAGCAGGATGACTATTGATGCTTCCAACGAGGTTGCCTCGTCAGAGCGTGCCTGGCCCTAGTATCCAGCTTCCATCTACAACCAGAACAACTCACGGTGGTTTTTCATGCAGTTTTCTTAAGAGTTATGCAATTCAAATTCACTAGACAAAAATCAGAAATGGAAACGGAGCAACAAAATCATAGCTCACTGCATTTCAGAACATGGGTGATGTCACGATTTCCTAGAGTCTCTGCCTGAGAGCAGAGTTCTCATCTCGGGTGCCAAGCATCCCAATGAAATATGAAGGCAGGGAGCCCCGCGGAGCAAAATTCATTCTCAGAGTCAGGCAGGCATGACAATACTTTCCTCACTTTTCTGTTACTGTATGAGCTTTCATCCCCTCTAAAAAGAACTTCTTGGTTATACACAAAAGCTAGTCAGCCTGTACACCAATTACACATTTTGCAGAAAAATAAAGTTCATAAACTATCAAAGATGGAAAAGTTAGTGGGCAACGGCCTATGGCACTGAATAAACCACACCAGAATTTCCCAGGTGCCAATTTTTTTTAAAAAAACTTCCTGATTACCTTTTAAAATTTGGTACATTGAAAATATATTCCTCCATGGAAAAAAAAAAGAAATCACAATGTACTTACAAGTTTTTGTATTTCACGTAGAACTCCTCAACTTCTACCTCTTCTCCAGAGTCCTTCTGCAACAGAGGAAAATTTCAGGCATGCACTTGAAACCATCTACTAGAATGTTCCAAAGTCATGATTTACTCCCGTGTGGGCACAAACAGGCATCGCGGAAGCGGCACAGGGCGCTCGCTCCTGGAAGGATGAGCATGTGGTGAGCTGCTGGGAGGCCAGAGGGATGAGGGCGGACCATGCGCGCTACCCGATGGGCTCCGGCTCCTCAGACGTGCATGGCTTTAGCTCATCCCTAACCACATGCAGCTTCATTCACAACAGCCTGACCCCAAATGTGGCTTTCTGCCAAACCCACAGCGCTAAGTAGACGTCAAGTGCACCATTTTCTCAGGCAGCAGCCAATTAGCCACTGCTCTCCTGAATGCCACATGGATTATTTTTGGCCGCCTCATGGCAACTTTACATGGTGGGTTTTGTAATGTTTTAAAATATTTAAAAGACATTTATTCCTCCATATAGTTAATAACGCTAAACAAGAAACCATCTAAAACTAAACCTTGTTCCGAGGCTGTAATTTCAGTGCATCGCTATCCACAGTTTCAGTTTGACTCAATGGTACAATTAAAATCTCTCAGACAAGATGTCACATACGCATAGCAGCCAAATAAAATTGACACTCCAACTACGACACCGAGGTGAGGTTAAAATCGTGACCCATCAGCAAGTCAAGGGTGCAGCGGCGAGATTATCTCGAACGTCTCCCCTGATCCTGCCTCTTGTAATGTCTGCAGAAGATACTGCACATATAATATTTTAAGCATCTCTTTCAATATTTGTTTTCCTCTTGGTTGTAGGCTGTTAAACAAGTTGTAATATGTAATGTTCTTTTGGAACATTTGATCAGATAAATCAGGGATGTAAAAAAATCAACACCACTTACAGATGTCTAGAGATTGCTTTTACACTCTTACAAGAGTACCTGCCTTGAGGGTCACATTTGGCTGCTAAACTGCCTCAGAGGTGCCGCAAAGAAAATTAAGGCAAGTCAGAACACAGCAGAGGGCGAACAAAGGAGCAGAGACTTCTCACTGGGTGACAGACTGGCACCAGATCTGCTCAAAGAGCCTAGGAGCAGCCTCCATCCCCAATCTTCGAACTACTGTCAAAGACTGTGAACTTAAAACTTTTCTTCAAAACTCTCCCACGTATCAGTTAAACCTAAATTTTAAGCAGTTTTTCCACCTGCCTGGAGATCACCAGTAAGAAGACAGGATATTCAGGAGAGGGGTCGAAACCCATTGATATCTGATCCTGCCCTCATGGATCTATAAACGGTCATCACCCTAAAGCAGCTTCTTAAATCCACGTGTTCAGAAAACCATCTGTATCCCCAGATTTTCTTTTTTTTAATTATTTTTTATTGGAGTACAGTTGCTTTACAGTGTTGTGGCATGTCCCAGACTTTCAGGTGTCCAAGCTGAAAAGAAATGTTTGCTGGGTACCCTCAAGAGCAGGGATATAAACCTGCAATCACTGTATAGGTAAATTCTGGTCGATTCAAGCAACAATCCACCCCGAACTCGCCTGACATTTTTCTAGCCCTTAACATTACCCCGTCCCACTCCCGCATTTCAGCAGCCATTTCAAGACACATTATCTCTGCACAGAACTGGAGATCACAGTAGAAAGGCAGAGATAAGACTGTGGTCAGCCGAGGAGAATGGGGAACCAGGGTGAGCCTAGATCTCGCGATGCTTCTCATAGCATATCAGGAAATTCAAACCTCGAGTGGAATTCAAACGTCTGGTCTACTGGTTTTGCTTTTTTGATGTTAACTATATTTCTTTCAGTTCTGAAAGAGTTTTTCAAAATTACTTACCTTTGAGGTAGTAAAAAGACACGCTTTATCCTTTCTATGTTCTGTTATCTCCTGATTTCCTTCTTCCGGATCTTTCCTCCCGTACTGTCCCCTTTCCATCTCGTTCTAAGTGGCCTCACTGTCTGTAACTTCTAAGTGGGCCTCAAAGCACACAGATCAACTCTTGAACAAAGGGGCAGTTTTCATTCTGTCTCGATTCTGCTCCAGAAAGTTCCGACTCTTAACGCCATCAGCTGTCTGTCCCTGACTCTCGTGAACACCCATTTTCTCATCACGATCAGCTATGCCTCTGGGGGTGTGCTGTGGAGATCTCAACAAGAGAGTCTCAGGCTGTCTGGGAGGAGGTGATCAGGTTCTGAGACCTCATTTAGTAGCACCTGGAGCTTGTAGAGAACTGTCCCAGGACCTATTTCTCTTGGACGTCCCAAATTAGAACCCTGTGCTTTGTTTAACTGACCACACATACTGGATCAGCTTCTTGCTCCCAGAGCTGTACGTAGAGAGCTGTAATAGAGCTGTTTTGCCCTTCATTTCATATAAATATCATCACGCTGGCCTCTTCTGCTTTACTTAGGGCAAAACAATTAACAAAAGTGTGTGCATTCCTAAGCTCTCAGGAGCATCACTTTAATTACGCGCTGAACGGCAGTCGGTCTGACCAGACTCTCTTGACAGTTCAAAACAGCCCCAGCCTCTACCTCCCATGCCCCAGTGTTCCGAAGCCTTTCCATAATGGGCATATCCGATGCATAACTGAGTCAAGGCACTATTTCTGCAGGTGTGTGTGTGCACGCGTGCACGCGTGCACGCGCACACACACACACACCCCACTCAAATTTATTTCTAGGACAGTTACCGTTAAATTTGAGAGGCCTCTAAAGTAATTTTATGTGCTCGATAGACTAGTTTTGAGAAATGTGTGTATCTTTTCATTCATTAGACTCCTAAAGCAGTCTGTCAAAATCCTTACTGTTCACAAGAAATTGAAAGTTCCAAACATATTGAACCATGCTTGTTCCACTGTTCACATGAAACAGAAACCTTGACCAGGCACTAAATCAACTCTTCTGGTCACCTGGATTCTAAAACAGCCGTTCAGCAAATGATAATCCTGTTGGCCTGAAAGAATGAATGACCTTTCCCAAGCATCCTATTACTAAATTAAGCAGTCACACTGGGGAAACAAAGCTAAACTGTAGTGTGAAAAGGCAGAAATTTTGTTAAACAATGCACAAAAGAATGAGAAAGCGCCTTGATAAAGGTAACAATAAAGCAAAGGTATGAATCCATTCCTACTTCTGGCCCAACCTGCTGTATATTCTACCAGAGATGCCAAATCATACTTCATTTAGGAAGAAAATAGGACATAATAATACAGAATCCACTTTCAAAACTATTTTTGACCTTCTGGTACAAAAAGGATTTGAACTGTTTTCCCCCAAAGACAGATGGCTCAAAGCAGAAGGGGCTACATGATGACCAAATGCGGAAAAGAAGAAAATTAACCTTTATACAATCCAAAAGTCCATTCTTAAATCTACCTCGAAATGCAAATACAAGTACCACCTATGTCCCTTGCACTGGGTCTCACGCACACTGATTTGGGTTTAGAACAACATAAGTGCCTGAGCCATCCCTATGTAACACGCGGTGCGGCGTTAGGGAGGTTCTGCCGGATGAGTTCTGTGAGTTTGCACGACTCCACCATAACCGCTGATGCTTCTCAGGCTACAGTGATGAGGTCAGCTGATTGCAAAACCCGTTAACTGTCCCCACTATGTGTCGGCACCATGCTGGGGAGGCTCTGAGCCCTTAACCAGTTTCCATAGTGCTGCCAGTGGGAGACAAAGGCACCTTCTCACAGCCATGTCTTCCATTATTCATGGTAATAGGAAACAGACCAGCAGGCATAGCTAGAATCCGGGGGAAAATCTCAAATTTCCTTTTGCTTCTATCTGCTACACTTTCCTCCAATATTACTGAAGCTGATAACTAAAGTAACTATTTGGAGAACTTGAGCAGTTTAAAAAGTTAGCACCTGCTAATGTTTACAACCTTCTAATGGTTTTCTATGGCCCTTTATGAAATGCCACTAATCTACAAGCGACTCAATGGGCTCCATACCTCTTTCTTATTTTAAATCATACCTCAAGGCATATCTCTCCTTCCAGAGGAAATTTCCCATTAATTTTCTCCATCCTAAAAGTCACCTACTCAACAAATACTCTACCCTCAAGTACAGTTACAGTGATTTTTAATCTCCTGTGTTAAGATAAACCTGGTCATCTGTAAGTGGCAGCAATACCTACTCCTCAACTGTGGGCACCTATCTTTAAAGGGTTGGAAAGAAAAAACAAAAAATGCCCTCCGGTGGGCAAAACAGAAAGAAAAAGTGATGCCCTACATCATGCGTAGTCTAAGCAGCTCTGAATAACAGAGCTAATTATAATTTGCAACCCCCAAACCTGCTGGGTATGCCTGCTGAAGCACTATCGGTTGAATGAAAATTATTATAACCCATCCAAACCACGTGCTATTTATTCAAACAAGCCACTTCAATTCGCTGAAGGGGATTATTCTTTAAAGTACACCAAGCATTCAAATTTTGCCATATACCTACAATTCACAAGTTAACAGTTCTAGAGTCATTAGAAGGACAAAAATGCAACCTTTCCAATTAGTTAAATAGTGCTCATTTCTGCTTGAACGGGTGGGAAATTTGGTTGAGATTTTATGTTCATCAGAGAGGAAATCCTCAGGTTCAAAGAGCTACCAGATAGACACCCCATACACTCCCACTACCTACACTCATTATGAAAATATCTTGACATGTTGTTCTTGATTATTTTTGTTTGAACCAGAGTTTTATCTTCTGATAAAAATCTATACTTTGAATAACACAATACAAAAGCAGAGAGTATTGGAGCAAAGGTAAGGAGCAGTTTACGGCTGGTGCAATACCATTTTCAAGGATCTCTAGATAGTATCTGAATAGTCAACGTTTCCTGTTTGATAAACCCAGAAGCTCACTTTAAATCTCGTAATTCCTACATTCCTCATCTCTCTCCCTGGAAATTACACTTTGTATACATCTTTAAAAAAAAAAGCTTATTTTACATGTCAAAACAATGAGGTTGTCTTCCACACACCCTGAAAGCAATAAAAAGTAACAACTCTGCCTTTGACAATGATTCAAGCTGGAAGACAGACACCGATGTCTAAAGGAGACCATTTTCTAGAGACACCAAACACGGTTTGCTGGAATATGTAAATGCATCTGGATGCCTATGTGCTTCTTCAAAGTAAAGTGTTTTCTCAAACTGGGCAAGAAGGGTGGGATGAAATGGGGAGTCTCCATCAGCAAAAGAAGATGCAGTGTTCCTGGAATTTGTTGTCACGGCGTGTATCTGCCCCTCAGTGACATGGGCACCAGGCTAGTGACAGGTACTTAGGGCTTACCTTCGCGGATCAGCATGAATTCCGAATAATTTGGAAGGATAAGTCACATTATCTTCAAAAATTACACTGAAAATAGTTCTGTATTTCACTTCTGCACTAACAAAAGAATACTAATATTTCAATTGCATATGAAAAGTATGAGAAAACATCTACTTGCTAACATGATAAAGAGATCTTCCGGGGGGTGGGGGGCTGGGGTAGGGACCTCCCTAAGAGAGATGAGAGATAGATTCATGGTCATGATTTTTCGGAAATAATATTTATGAAAAAGGCAGCCTACAACTCTAGGAGTCCTAATATATTTCTTTTGAGACGTTTGAGTTCTTGCCTACTCTAAATGGGGTAATAAAGCACTGATTGTTTGCTACATTTTAATTTCATTTTGGGCTGAACATCCCAAAGATTGATATTGGACTAATAAATCAGACAGGATTAGAAACATCACCAGAAGTTTCATTTTCAACAGTGAAATTTTTTTTTTTTTTTTTTTTTTTTTGTGGTACACGGGCCTCTCACTATTGTGGCCTCTCCCGTTGCAGAGCACAGGCTCCGGACGCGCAGGCCCAGTGGCCATGGCTCACGGGCCCAGCCGCTCCACGGCATGTGGGATCTTCCCAGACCGGGGCACGAACCCGGGTCCCCTGCATCGGCAGGTGGACTCTCAACCACTGCACCACCAGGGAAGCCCAACAGTGAAATTTTTAAAGGAAATTATAAAGCAAAAAATAATTTAAGAGTCACACACACCCCACAGGTTTTGATAGCTCTACACGGTGCTTACCTGTTTTTTTACTGAACGACTACTCATAATTTTTTCTACCACTGGACCGTCTGCATCAACAGATTCCTAAAACATAAAGTGGAATGAATGAATCCAAACAGAAAGTATTTCATTCTAAGCTGTAAAAGCAAGAAATCATTCCCTTTTGCACCTCCTTCCATACCCTTTAAGTTCATACCCTTTAAATCACTGGGTACGATCACCAGTGGGGAATATGACTGAAAAGAACAAAAATCTCCCTTGCAGAAAGGCAAAAGGAAGAGCTGTGTTTATTACTTCACGATTATGTGGTTTAATTGTGTGGACTAGCATGGGTCCCTAAAGCCAAGGAGCGTTCAGAAATTCCAGCTGCTAAGAGAAAATGATCTCTGCGTGACAGCAGAAACATAACTTTTCCTCGTCTGGACCCATGGGGTTAATATACTCATCATTCTGTTATTGTAGGCAGCTTTTTATCTATGGAGGTCACATAAAACGCTATATAACAACAGAGCGCAAATTACCAAATAAAATACAAAACTGTATTTAATATATTTTTCAATGGGTTACCAGTTTGTTAACTAAAGCACAGTAACAGTAAGAAGAGGGCTTTTGTGTGTGTGGGGGGAAGATCTTCACAATAATCAATCCTCCATTACTACCCATACTTTATACAAACTCTTTTATCCATCACTTACATGGCACAGAGAATAAAGTAGGCCCTGCTGGGTACTACAAGGCAATAATTTCATAAAGGGGCTCTTACAGTGCCAAGCAGCAGGAGACAAGCTTGAGTGGTGTATTAAAGTCCCAGAAGCTACGGCACTGAACTCTCCGAGGTAAATTCAGCCTCCTTGCATCCTAGGTCTGCCTCATCCTCAACAAAGACCATTAATTCTCCAAAATTGTGTCAAATTACATATCACAGGCTTGTACAAAAATAAATCCCAGTGAACGGGGCTTTTTAAAAGACACTCCTAAAGGACTAATTTCCCATAGCGTGTTCACCAACACGAGACGAATGTTCCCAGCTCAAAGTCCGACGCTTCTACTGAACTTCTCAGATTCCAGCTATAAAATTTCCAGCCCATCTTCTGATTTTTTTTTTTTTGTGGTACGTGGGCCTCTCACTGTGGTGGCCTCTCCCGTTGCGGAGCACAGGCTCCGGACGGACGCGCAGGCTCAGCGGCCATGGCTCACGGGCCCAGCCGCTCCACGGCATGTGGGATCTTCCCGGACCGGGGCACGAACCCGCGTCCCCCGTATCGGCAGGCGGACTCTCAACCACTGCGCCACCAGGGAAGCCCTCCAGCCCATCTTTTGAAATGCACACGAGAACTGCACAGGCCACTCACCTGCGGCTCCGACTGCGAGGTTGTGGAGGGCGAGTCTCTCCCAGCAGCGTCTGCGTCATCGGCCTCCTCGTCGGAGATCTTGAACTCCAAGTCCTCGGTGTACCGCTTTCTCTTCACCTGCCTGCTGGACCGTCTCTTCTAAAACGAAAACCCAACAGCCTGGGTTTAGAAAGCTGCTGCTCTCCCCCTTCTCAGAATGGCACGGTACATTTATAAAATAATAATCGTAAAGAAAAGCTGGTGACTTTAACCCTGCAAATCACAGAAGATATCACAGTGGCAACAAATATAATGGAAATGGGGGCAATCTGAAACCAGGCGCCTCGGCCAGCGATGGCCCTGCCACTCCCGGGTACGTGACCTTTAACTGGGACATGGAAGTAACGATACATCTTCCTCCTCGTTCAGCCGGTAAGCTGCTCAAACGTGAAGGCAATGCTGAAGCTGGGTGATGGATATACAGGGGTTCGTTATACTGTTCTAGTTTTGTATGTTTTAAAAATTTCCCCCACAAGAAAAAGTCAAAGAAAGTGAAGGCATGAGAAGATAATTTGTGAATAATAAAGTTCTAGATAACTATTGTTACAGTAGTATCCAAGGTTCTAAAACTATCTCAGAGACCCAGTTAAATAGAAAGTTTGTATTTTCATCTTGGTCCTGAAAGAAAGAGTCTGAACATCTTTAAAGAGCTGAAGGATTGAATGGCAGAATTTATAATGAGTGACTAGGAAAAGGAATTAAAAAAATTTTTTTTTACTGCACTGATGAAAATGTGAAGGACTGTCACTAGCTAGTATTAATAGGATTATTGGCAAAATGGGCCCTCTCCCACCCAGTGGTCAAAATAGAACGCAGTATACCTTTGCAGGACAGTGTGGTCAAAACG
Organism: Tursiops truncatus; assembly: GCF_011762595.2. Classification (NCBI taxonomy): domain Eukaryota; kingdom Metazoa; phylum Chordata; class Mammalia; order Artiodactyla; family Delphinidae; genus Tursiops; species Tursiops truncatus. The sequence continues at coordinate 7,733,461 of NC_047050.1, read as the reverse complement.
TAAAACACGCCCATCCCCCTTCCCAGCAAGCGCACGTCTAGTAAGCTACATGACGCATCTGGGTAACATCTAGCAGATAAATGGTTAAGTAAAAAGAAAAGCAAGTCAAGTAACAATAGCTAGCTTATAGTTCTAAGATTACAAAAAAACCTTGTGTATCTATTTGTATGCGTGGGCGATAAATATATAAACTCCTCCAGAGAAACATACTGTAAATCCTGTTTACTTCCCTACACTCAGTGAATGTTTGCTAAAAAATGAATGTATACGGGTATGTTTTCAATAACAGAAAAAAATCTGAAAAGACACAACAAACTGTAATAGCTATTAATTCTGGAGAGTGAAATGAATGGAGCAGAAAAAAGGATTCTGTACTTTTTGTTCAAAACAATTCTAGATGGCTTGACCTTTTTGATATAGAAATAGTTTTGTCAGTTAATTAAAAACAGACAGAAATAACCTTCTCATTAATATGTGTATGTGATGACATCTCAGATAACTCTAAAGTGACACGTGTAAATTTTAAAACCCTGTTCAATTACAACTCATGGGTGAGTTGGCAAAGCACATGGAAGAAATAAAAAGAATACTGAGAAAAGTAACACTGATACTGACTGTTCTCTAAGAATTATGAAATAAACTCTTCTGAAGAGCCTTTCGAATTTTAAAGTTGGGATCGTAGGGCAGAGAGAGGCAAATCACCCTGCCGTGCAGACGTCAGGAGGGACGGGCATGGGACCTACGGGGCACAAGTCAGGACCAACAAGCCCCCGTGCCATGTCTCAAAGAATGGGAACCACTCAATTTTACTGAATTAAGTTTGTGTTCGCCCTGCTCTCAAAGGGGATGTGAGACAGCTCACATTACGACTGTGTATAACAGGACCGTCAGACGGGTCATTCGAGGCTGTGAACTCAGCCCTACAGCCAGGGCTGCAGAGGCACGATGTACCCCTCTGCCGGGAGGTATCTGGGAGCTGGGTGGGGACATCTTATTAGCAGACTTCCTAGCGGCTCAGACGAGAGGGAGCGGTGATGTGGGCCAAAGGCTCCACCTCTGACCCTTCTCTCCTCTCCAGCCCCGCACAGAATAACCAGTTCCACGTGGAGGTGACACCCAGGCCAGAGGGGGTCCTACCACCGTCCATCTTGCCCCACGTCACCAGGGGCAGTTTGACCTCGGGGGTCCAGGAGCTGAGTGCCCACGTTAGAATGAGGCCAGGCTCTCACTGCGTGACCCTGGACGAGTTCCTTTAGGGACCTCAGCTTCCTGGTCTGTAGACTAGGGGTAATGATAGTAGCTGCCTCATCAGTATACTGTGAAGATCTCCTACGAGAATTCATTGAAAGCACTTAAAACAGCGCACTTAAAGGGACATGTTAATGCCAAACGCAATTAGTAGGATTACAGTCATCAGTAACTAGCTCCACCTTTCCAAGGGAAAATCAGAAAGCAATGAGGCTCCGAAGCCGGGCTACGTCATGTGGCTTCCCTCCTCTTTTCCCAAAGCTGATCTGGAATAGCTCCGCCTCTTCTGCTTACTTCAGCATTGCCTGCTTCTGGCTGTCAGTTTCTTTAAGATATAAAAGCCTATTATCAGGAACAACATTTTAATTTGGTGAAATTTAGTATAGTATCTGTATTTCTTTTGATATATCAATTTAGCTAAATGGAAATGGATGAATCTACAGTTTCACCTTTCCGTCATTACTGTGAGGAGAATGGGCTACTAATGACACAACTGTGATGTTTCATCAGGTTTCCATGGTTGGGGCCACACTGCCCTAGTATTCTTGCAGCACAAGTAACTAAACATCCTTGGACAGAGTCTAAGCTTGGACAGAGTCTAAGACAAACCTACTTTACACTAAATCCCACTCTGATATTAAAGAAATGTTCCAGTACAATAAAAACAGAGACTTCTGTTTATTTTTCTAATAGAAATGTGCATATTGGTGAATATAATGTTTATAACGGAAGTTTCCCCTCATATCAACTTTGTGTTATAAATCTATGCAACAGTGATAGGGCTAGTAATAGTGGATACAAGGTCACTTCATAAGAGTAAAAGAAACCCCAAAACACAATTAGAACTCAACCTTCTGAAAGTTTTAAATGTTACATGGCTTCTCTGCCTTCTAAATAATAATTGATCTTAAGTTCATTTCTTTTGGATATCAAGGTTCCTTTCCCAATTTCCAAACATAAAATAAAATTATTTATCACATAATAGGCTTTTTATGGTCTGTTAAAACTATTGTTATTTGAAACATTTGGGGGAATCAAAATAAAATATAAGAACTGCATTTAAACCAACTGCATTGAAAGCTCAAAACTTTTGAATTAACACTACAATAACAGGTCAACTTGTTAAACTTGGATTGTTTTAGAAAAGTTTCATATAGTTAAAACAGGTATGCTGAAGAACAAATTTAAATGTGTTACCACAGTCTCACTGTTGTAGTACTTTGTGACACAAACTTTTCAGTTTGTTAAAAGAAAAAGAAAAAAAAAAAGACATGGCATTTAGTAACGTTTAAACAAGCTGATCATAAAACTCGAGAACTTTAAGCCCTTTACGCGTGTGCTACAGGAAGAAATACAACAAACAAGCAGTCAGCGTCACTTCCTGTGTTGCTGTGATACAGAAGAGACACTGAGAAACATGGACCTGTGTGTTTACTGATATTAGCTGTCTGACCCGTGACAGTTCAGCACCAGCCAATTAGAAAGGATGCCCGGATGTCCATTTGCATTGATTAGCATTTTTCTGTAACTGAAATGCAGAAGGAAAAAGAAACACCACTAGTATTTCATAAAGTCCATTTGAGTCTGTGTTAATGCAAACAGACTTGTAAAAAACAGCAGTGTTTGTGAAAGAACAACAGAATTTTCTTGACTTGTGTGACAGTCTTCTTAGTATTGTCCAAATACTACTGCACAAAGGTCTTAGTTTAAGCAAAAGCAATTCAGGGGAAAAAAAAAAAAACACCTGTGGGCATAAGGAATAAATTCAAAATAATTAAAAATACTTTAGTTTAAAACCCCCAAACAATTTTTTAAAAGATAGCTACTTACCTTCCCAATATCTTTTCACTGATATGGAAAGTTAGAGGAAATTACAAGATTAACTCTAACTGCCAGAGTTTATCACTATGTTAGTTATAGAACCAAACCAAACTGAAACACATTCATTTACACACACACACACACACACACACACACACACACACACACTCACTCACTCACTCACTCTCTCTCTCTCTCTCTCTCTCTCTCTCTCCCCCCGCCCTTTCAGGTCCTCTAAGGTTACGTCGTTCTGTGAAGTTATAGGTATCAGGGAGTTCTAGTTAAACCCACACACACAAAATCTATCTGAAATTCTTTAGCACAGAGCTGTATATTGCAAGTACTTTGTTTCTAACTTTTAAGCAAATCAGTAGGTACAGGGAGAAGTACTGAGAGTGCACCAAACCATTAGAAAAGGTCAAACCCGCTTCCAGGGGCTGCTTGCTTTTCTAGCAGGATCCTCAGTAACTGCTCCTTGGTAACTTAGATGTCATTCACAGAAGCCACATTCCCAGCCATCCCAGAGGACCAAGCTGGCATGCTTCCAGGGAACGTAACAAGGAAATAATGTTTAACGGTCACGTGTAGGGGTCCCTTACTTACTGTCCAATCAGCAAAGGCAGTGTACTTTACGCACAAGAACCTAAATTCCTGGTGTTTATTTCAGGGCCAGTTTTTTTGACTGATTCCTATAAAAGTCTCCGAAAGCCAGGAGACTCTAACACTGGAAAATTGTGTGGGGCTGCTGTCCAGAAAGTCACTAACTTGTTCAGAAACTTTAGGGTTACACAAATACATCTCGACTCTGACCGTCAGATGTCAGAAACCTGAAGACGAGCTACAGATTACACTGGGACTTTCTGTTCTGCAAAATAAAAGAATTGACAAGGAACCAAACTTAGCAGAAAATCAGAAATGTGGGTGAAGCTTTAAATGAACCAACATATTAAGACTATGTTAACACTAACATCAACATCAAAAGATACATGTACAGAAATAAATGAAGAGTCTCAGTTTTACTTATCACAGAGTCAAAGATGGCAAAACCAAGAAGTCAGGAGTTTAATTCTGGGCTGGCCCCCCAGCTCTCATCACGATGGCTATAATGTTCCGGGCGACAACAGAGCCATCTCTACGGCAGCTCTATAACAAAGCCAGGGAGGTTCAGTGCACTCGAGATGCAGCTAAAGTCACCCACGCTAAACAACCACAGCTCGGGATCAGAATAAGGTATTACCTGAACACCTGGGTCCTCGTCTTCTTCAGGAGGAGGAGATGATGGGGGTGTTTTGTCTAAGTCTGAATTCTCAGAACCTTCTGTTTTTCCCTTGTTGGCCTTTTTCTTCAAAGCACTTGCTTCTGAATCAGGTTTCTTATTACTAGAATTCAAAGTGGATCACTTAGTGTTCACTTTTTAACAAGGTTTTTCGTACGCCCCACGCCTTATATTTCCCACATCAATATCCCTAAAGTATCGATAACAACTGATAAATCAATGCACGTGGGCCATCGAGAGTTAAATAGTACTCTCAATTAAGTTTTTACAGCAAAACCCCGTACTGATGACCTTCAGCAGATATCTGACCTAATGAAAAACTGCATGCAAAAACTCCTAAAACCACACAGAATACATTTGTTCATCTAGACAATGCACGATCCCTGCCAATACACCAAGCCATAATGAAAAACTGGATTAAGAAATCATTTTGCTATCAACTTTTTAAGGTACCAGAAGATGGTTTTTAAAACTGTCAAGGAACACTAGAACATAATGATCATTTCTTCTGTGTCTCTTGCAGATAGTTTTAAATACTCCTGTTTAAGTCCTTTTCTTGACCAGTACTACTAGGTATCCTCTTTTATAACATTCAGATACATTTTTATCCAATTTATAACCTTTTAAAACATAACAAGATATATAGCAATTCCTCTTCTACATAAATTTATTTAACGCTGTATCCTTAAGTAAAAATCAGCTTTATTTTGGTGCTAGACTTTTTTTTTTGAGGTAGTCACGATGGCCTTTTTTTCAAAAGCTGGGTCTCCAAAATACAGAAATATAGCAAAGTGACCCCAGCAATTCAAGTGCGCGTTCCATAGTATATTTCCATCAAATGTTAATAGGATTTGAATGTTACGTAAGTCAAAAGACAAGAATGAACTGTAAGAAAAAATTTTTTTCATTTAAGTTCACTATCACCTTTAGAACCTTTATTTGCCATTCTTTTAGAATGCACACTTGGTGCTGCCTTCCATACCAATTTCCAAAACCCAGCCCCAAGGGTTTTCTAATATTGATTATTACCATTTACTATCCAACATTTCAAATAATCCAACCTCAGTAATAATTATTTTTACTATTTCAAGAAAGCCTAAAATTCTAATAAATTTTGAAAAGAAAAGATACATTTCGAAAAGCTTTGAAAAGTTTATTTAAGTTTGTAAATTCCTAGAAAAGTATGCTGTCAGAATGCACTAAACAGTATTTTTTCTCAATCCCAACAACTACAAAAGGAAAAGAGGCCAAGATACCAATATGCTTTTATTTAAGTAAAGCATGTCATGTAAAATGTTTCAAAAGTACTTAGTATAATTACAACCTAAAAGGCATTTTTGTAATGAATAAATACAATATTTGATAAACTAGTCATTTTCAAATACTCAGAGCTTGTTTTTATTTTGTTCTGTTAATATCTGAGCCTAGTAAATGGCCACATAAGGAAAAAACTTACGACAATTCAGATTACAGCAAAGCAGCAGTTAGGTTTAAAGAGTTCTTTTTAATTTACAAAAAAATAAATAAATAAATAAAAGGAGTGTCCTAAAAACTTCAAGCCCCCAAAAGATCCACGGAAAGCATAATATTTTTTAAATTAAAAAAAAAAATCCATACAACAGTTCTTCATCCAACTGTCCTAGTGTTTACGCTACACATGGACAGAAGTCTCCCCTACTATGAGGCTCCATTTCCAGCATTTATTTCCGCTCTAACTGCCACAAATTATACAATACTACAGCTGAACGCTGGGCCCCTTTCCTTTCATCTGCACGCCAAGAGCAATCAGATTACCCTGGTAACCAGCGGTCACATGACCAGCACCTGCTCTTTTGGCTGGATGCCACTGACTAAAGCCATCTGCTTCCCTCAATCAGCTTTCAAACATTCTCAACACCTGCGCTGCAGTGTTTTGTGGTTTCTTTTATCAAATCAGTGCAAAACTGCTTCCAAAACTTTACATATTTCTCAAATTTGTTTAAATCAGAGGTAGGCCTGTCACGGAGCTGAACCACTGCCAGGTAAAGAAAGCTGGCAGCAGGTCCTTCCCCAGTGCCCTCTCCACGCCACAGTGAAGGACACAATTTGATTTAGTGGGGTTCCTGCACCAGGGGTAAACTGTCCTACGGGAGAAAAAGGCTTACTGCCTCGGAGCCCGCCAGAGCCCAGGTCTGAGGAGACGTCAATCTGCTGGAGGAGAGAGGTGCTAATGATGTTCCGTCTGTCCCAAGGATGCACTCTGTGGAACCTCCAAGAACGTGCAAAGTCAGACAGGACCTCTCCAAATGCCCGGACAAAATGCCTGTAGCCAAGGGAAGCAACCACCCCAGTTCTGATGACTGGAGGATTTCTAAACTCAGTGGACCTTGAGCTATTCATGCTGCCCCGAGACATCTAAGCATTTCCTTGCTAACATCTTCTCGTGACATCAACGTACAAATCAAAAACATACCAAGCGGTCAAAAAAGCTACAAAGTCTTCAATGTTCACCCCAAGACATTACAATCACAGACAAGATGAAGTTATTTACATCAGATTGCCTTTGCCACTATTTTGCAATAAGCTCATTTGGATTTTCAACTGTTATATTAAAACTGCTTTGCCCCAAAAGAGCTAAAGACAGAATTTTTTTTTTTTTAAGCCAACGAGGAGCACTGATTTCAGACAGCCCTCAGTTCAAGTTCCAACTCTGTCATTTATAACCTGTCTGTCTGTGACTCTGGATACGTCATTTCTTTTCCCTGAGTCTCAGTTTTCTCATCCATAAAATGAGGTGAGTAATTACATTTTGCTCCAAGATTCGACCTTTCCAAGCACCTGGCACACTCGACCGGGAGCTGTTCTCTGACTGCGGCTCAGACCCACGGGCGGAATCAACTGCGGAGACTTAGGGACGGGACCCTCTGCGTCGTGACCACATCACCTAGGCCACGTGAAGAGAAGGAACAGCCTTTATCAACAGTCTCAACACCCGCCCAGAGGCCACTCGCCTCTATACTCCTGGCCCCTGCTTTAGTTCAGACGCGTATCACGTCCCACTCCGACCGTGACAACGGCCTCCCCGCCTCGTCCCCGTCACCAGCCAGGGGCAGGGCCACCCGCCATCAGACTGCTGGCGAGAGGACACGTATCCCACGGCCACAGCCGCGACCCAAATCTGTAAGGTTCAAGGCTGGTCTTTCGCAATGTCTGAGCCAAAACACGGCCGTACACATTCCTCTCCCCAGCTAGAATCTGGGAAGCCTGAACGCACGAAGAGGGCAGCTCTTCCGGTTGGGGAGAAGGAAGCGGTACTTATTCACAAGGACCACCCCTCAACCCGACACTACGAGGTCCGGGACGAGGCCACGGGCTGCCTGGCGCGAATCCAGAACCTCAGGGCGCCGCCAACAGCTGCAGGGCTGGCCCCGGCCCGACGCCCCGCCAGCCAGGATGGCCAGAAGAGCCAGCTGTGCGGGGTCCAGCCCCGACTGGCCGTGGCCCAGAGAAGCCCCGGCTGCCTCCACGCGCCCCCTGGGCCGGCCCTGCCCGCCGCGTCCCCGAGCTCTGTGGCTCAGTCCTGACGCCCGAACATGCCCTGCGAACCCAGCTCCAGGCACCAGCAGAGCGTCCCCGCTCACACACAGACCCGACCGAATCATTCCGCCCAAAGCCGCAGCCCCACGTGTACTGACGTCTGAGATTCTCGGTGCGCGGTTTTTAATCATCGGCAACATGAACTTTATTTTTCTACTTTTCCCACACCCCAAACTCTCCACCCTCCACCCTGCAGACATACAGGACCGCTCCCAGAAGCGTACGCGCATCTCTCCTCCCTCCACTGCCCCTCGCGCACTCATCTGCAAGGCTCAGCTGGACATCGCTCAGTCAGAGAACCATTTTCTGGCCACCAAAGTCTGGATTAGTAAGATCTCACACTCTCTGCATGCCACGTGATGTACCCCCACACAAGGGATGTTTAAAACACACAGTACTGGGTGGTAACATTACTGCAATGCAGTAAAACCAAAGCGCCAGCTGTGTGTGTGTATATGTCTTTCTCCAACTATCCTGTTAGCTCAAGAAGGAAATGTGTCTTATTTATCTCTGTATTCCTTGTACCTGGTCAGGTGGGCTACTTATAAACGTCAGCTGACCAATTAAACAGTACAAGTAACCGTGAAATCAACAAACACATACACAGCCCTGACCACGTGCAGCTACAGCGCTCTTCTCCTTAACTCATTCACGAAAACCCCACGCAGATTCTATCTTGACGAAGCTCAGTAAAATGGGGCTAAACCACTACCAAAGTAGAGTGAAACCTAGCAAGTTTTCAAACCCCGTACATCTGTATACCTCCCCTCCGGACTCACAGAGTTCTTTCATTTCTTGACCCTTATCGCCCACCATTACTGGTGAAGCCAAGATGCAGGGCCACCCCCTCGTGAAGCTAGGCAGGCCGTTGTACTCTTGGAAAGGGTTATATCTTTCTGGGGATGCTGCTGGCCACCGTAGGGCCACCATTCCTCCACCAGCTTTACTTACATGTCACATTTCACCATGAGAGGGAGGTCCCAGTGGCGGGCAGCGGGATATTCGCAGGGTCCATGGCTAAGTGACACTTAGGTCACCCTGCCAGACCGAGCTCTAAAGTTCTGTGGTTGCCTCCCCCAACCCCAAGTGATCAAAACCTACACCACCCTGATGAAAACTCCAAGAAACAACTGCTGGGTTCAGAGAGGAGGAATCCACATGGAGGGAGTCATCCCTCTGGAAGGACATATTCAGTGTATGGCTCTAAGAGTCCACAACGATGGGCCCAGTGACAGTACCTGAAGTGGGGCTGGACACATAAATCCAAGCTAAGATAGAGCATGTAAATAATGAAGTCTTTTCGGTGAGAAACGAGTACAGGTTTTTTTAAACACGACTTTATGCAAAGGGCTAGAACTTCCTGGAAAGCCAGCTAGCTGCCCTGATCTATTACAGAGCGCAGGGAAACATGGGTAAGCACCAGCCTAAGGGTCTAAGTCCTCGAAGGAAAGACGGTTTGAAAAGGAACCGTATCGTGGAGCCAAACATAACGAGAGGAGTGGAGTCAGCGGGTGAAGCTGTGTGGACAGTGGCGGGGTTGGGCGGAGCGGGGGCAGCGAGGATTCTCCACCACACAGACCCTCGAGACAGGACACGTCAGTGACGGGCCCCCTCACACCGGGGAAAATCAACCTGGAGGCGCGTGAAGATCAAACAGGTCCGTTTTCAGGAAATCAAGCCGACGTGTCACACGACCATCTTTCAGAAGAGCAGAGAGTATTGAAACATATCCTTATACTTTACATACATAAAGGCCTTTTAATAAAAAACTGAATGTCATGGATGAGAAGTGAGGGATGCCTCTGGCACAGGAAGTGTATGGCTTGTCGTGATTCAGAAAGATCACGTATGATAAAATACATGAGCCGCTAGGGTCGAGGTCTCAAGGCTGGTAGGAGAAAAGCGTCTGGCCTCTCAACTTCGGATTTTCCTCTAAGTTTTTAAACAAGGAAAAAGAAAATTAAAAGATAAAGAGGCAAACTAAAAAAGCGACAAGATCAAGGACTAAAAGTTTAAAAGGATCAATGAAGGCAATATAAAATGTGATACATCATGGAGTAAAATAACCCAACAAAATAAAATAAAAATGTTACAAGTCCTAAGACCAAAGTTTTATTTAACAGCTGAACTGGGATGTGATAAAATGCAGGTGACAGAATAAACTAATGAAATAAGAGTCAAGACAAATTCTGCACGACAGACAAGAAACGCAGAAGTCAACACCACCTTCACACGAAGGCCCTTGGAGCTCCCTAGGCCAAGGGCCCAGCAGCGATCAGCAGATGGTCCGAATGCCTGAGACTCCCTACAAGGCAACGCAAGGCAGAGAGCATCTGGGCAGGATCGGGGGACAGGAGCCCCCGTCCGCCCAGGCAGTCAGCCCTCGGGTGCTGAGCTGGCCCCCGACTCCTAAATGCCACCCGCAAATTCTTCACCCTACGCTTCTGCTTGAGAAAGAGAAAGGAGAGCTGAGAAGTGGAGGAGAGAGGGGGTTAGGGGAGGGGGCTCTATTTTACTTCTGAACAACAAGCTGCAAAGACAAATTATCAATCGAGTTTTTAAGTTCTCTGCCTCGAAGACAAATAATTTCAATTGTTACCTTAGGTAGCTCTTACACGATCAAGTACTCCTGAAGTACATTAATTGTGCTAAATTTCTAGGAAGGGAATAGCAAAGTTAGGTAGCTCTTACACGATCAAGTACTCCTGAAGTACATTAATTGTGCTAAATTTCTAGGAAGGGAATAGCAAAATTAGGAAAGATACAGAAACCCAGCTTGCTTTCATTTAAAATGTGTATTTCAAACTCAACAGGCCTCGCCTTCACATCTTACAATCAAACTGTGCAAGGATAAGGAAACAGGGACAAAGAGGTTACACACTTGGCCCAGGAAGCAGCCGTCCCAGGACTGGGCCAGAACCTGCCCGGCTCCAGAGCCCCTGTCTCCGTCCTGAGACCGGCCTGAAGGTCTCACCTCCTCGTGGAGACGTACTATGCATCCAGCACTGGCCTGGCGTTTTGGGGGACCCTCCAGGCCTTGGAAACCTTCCCTGGTGAACGCCTCTGTTACTCCAGTTCATCCCTGGGTGGCCTTCCAATAACATCAGAACCCTGTCCTGAGGAAAGCTCCAGTTGACCATTTTATAAAGAAGAATGTTTTAAAAAAATGAAAGAGAAAGTACAGTAGAAAGTTCTCCTGAAAGAGCTAAACGCATTTTTAATGTTGAATATACTGTAGATGGGGGAAAAAAAATCACAAAGTCACGAATTATCATTGAAAATCTAAAGGTTATTGAGTTTTATGGACTGAATTAAGATCCACCAGAAGTAAGATGGAAGCAATGTCTGGTGAGCTGATGTGTTATCCGATCCCAGAAGCTCAACAAACATCGACATTAGCCCCCCAGCTCTGCAGCACCACCTGGCACTGCAACACGGCAGAAAGGATCGGGCAAATCAGACATCACACGACCTGCGCAGAAAGCATGCCTTTCAGTGCCCTTTTACTATGGGATATTCTTCCAAGGGCCAATACTTGGCTGTCTGTGCCAAGTCCTAAGACGCCAGCCTTACTCACGCCCAGCGTTCCCACGACCCAGGACAGGGAGAGTGAGGACAGCGTTAGCAGCCGGAAGCCCACTTCCTGGATTCATAAGTATCTTCTCTGATCCGCCAAGGTGGCTATGACAACCGGTGAGACGTGCAGCCCACCCTCGGTTTAATCAGGTGAGGTATGAGGTATGTAGGTGGAGAATTACGCAGAGCAAATGGCAAGGCCTACGAGGAGAAAACCTCACCACCTACCCCAACAGAAGAAGCATGAAGTTACATCATTCCTACAGGAATCGGGCTACACATAAAATTAGTAATCTAAATGGAAGTTCAAGGGTGTTGCCTTTCTAAAATTAAGAGAGAGAGAGAGAGAGAGAGAACAGTGTCTTTTTTCTTTCTTTCGCCACAGCACTCGGCTTGTGGGATCTTAGTTCCCTGACTAGGGATCGAACCCGCGCCCCCTGCAGTGGAAGCGCGGAGTCTTAACCGCTGGACCGCCAGGGAAGTCCCACAGTGTCTTTTTTCTTAATTCGAACGCTCCAGCTCCCTGTTTAACATTTTAGAGCTCAGTCACACGGACTTCCACGGAAAGGTGGGTGAAGCAAAGGCCAGCCTCTCACGTGACTGATGCTCTCACAGTGGCTTTGCATCCAACACCCCACAGGGAGCTCTGTCTGGGCAGAAGACAACTAGCAAAAAGATCTTTATGTACCACGTGACAAGTTTTGCATCCGCACAGAACTTCATACTTTTCAAAAGCACATTCATATCCACAGACATTTTTAACGATAATTTAAAAAATCAGCCTGTGACGCCTTCTGCTCTTTATCTTCCGACTCTGACATCCCCAACACATCTCCTACAGCAACACGTGCAACACCCTAAAATTCCACTTAAGAAGACTTCAAAGGAAGGTGTCTCCAGAAAAATGCCCCTTTAACATCCTCCTGCTGCCCAGGGCCTCCTCACCTCTCACCTCTCCTCCGACGGGTGCAGTGGGACCTACCTCACCTCTCCCACACAACCACAAGGCCAGCAGGCCACCGCTCTGAAGTCCACTGCAGCTCCCTGGACGGGCAGGAACAAATTCCCACCAGGCCCACTGTGGCCCATTCCTGCATCCGGCACAGAGCATGAGTCAGCAGAACTTGCTGTTTAGGGTCAGTGACGTTGGGCATCCGTCCCCGCCAGGGAGCGTAAAGGGAATCACGGGCTATCAGAGACGGCAGGGTCTGAACTGAAGGCGGCTGACAGCTCCCTCACTGCTCATCCTGCTTTAAGACAAATCAGATAGAGGAAGGGTCACAAGGTGGCCTGTCACTGGCCTTTTACATGTACAAGGAAGTCTCTGAGATGGTTATCCTTCCTTTCTCGAAGGAAAGGAATCCCCACGGGGATTAAGAAGACCTCACGGCCCGGCGCCTTTGTCAAAGAGAAGGCAATCTTAGGAAGGGGAAGGGGGCACCTGGTTGCACCCCTGGCCCGGAGCTTGGACGTAGTGACCAGGAGCGGACAGGGCAGGCCAATGGGCAGACGCCTGAGGCTCACGGACACGTCTTCCTTGTTCCTCGCCAACACCTAAAGGGCTCAAAAGTCCTTTGTAACCACATGCCAAAGAAACCTACACTCTCTTCTGCTGGTACAGTATCCAAAATACCTAATTCAGTCTGTTCAACTATCCAATGTCTTGGGTCAAAGCTAAGTCACGGCACGTGAATAAAAGAAAGAACAAGAAAATAGAAGAAGAAAAGCTGCTGGTTTCATTTACTTTATTACCTGATGGGGAGATACCTGACTATCTAGGTTTTCTGTACTCGTTAGCAAAACAAGTTTAACGGTTTGCTTTTGTGTCCAAGAAATTTTACATATATAAGAGCACATTAGAAAATATGTATTAGTTACTTAAAATACACCACTATTGGGCTTGCTGGCTGAATAAAAATATTTCTCAGGTAAATGCTGCTACTCTTTTAGATCCTGATTGAGAAAACAATATCTGAAAAGTTAACTAAGTTCCTCAGAAGAAAGTAGCAACATAAATATTAAGGACAGTGTGGTATGCAAAAAATACACTTAACGTGTTTTGGGTACTTTATATGTCTTTTGAAGTAAGAGTGGTGTTTCACAGTTTAAAAAATATATATCTTCACTCTTAATTGAGAAGTAGCATTTTAGCTTCCTATTAACTTTAATACTGGGGGTGGAGAGGGGGGGCAAGGACCAGATGAGTTCCTAGAAACTGCATTAGAAGCAAATCTCCACGGCTTCATTTAAATGAAGCTTCAGTAGTCAAGTCACAACCTTTGGCTAAGTTCCCTTCTTTATGTACATTCAAAGAATCTTTATATAGCTAAATGGACCACTAAATCCTCCAAGAGTCATTCAAAGGAAGCACTTCCTCCAAATTCTCTCTCATTTCACAAGGCCCAAGCATACACAACAGAAAACGCATTGAAGAGAAGACCACGAGTCCTCATATTCCAGCTCCGTGAATCCTTCCATATGCAAAATGGCATCCTCTCCAGGCCACAACTGTCTTAGCCTTTATTTTCAATATTAACCATCAATATTTAAAAGCTATAAAGACACCTGGGGAAAGCACTAGACAGGTAGAAAAATATATATTTAATGTAAAATGGGAAGAGGGGAAGAAAGATATGGTCCTAATTAGAAAAGAGGCATGTGGTCCATTTTTTCCACCAAGATTTTAAATGTCTCTTTTTGGGGACTTCCCTGGTGGTGCAGTTGTTAAGAATCTGCCTGCCAACGCAAGGGACACGGGTTCGAGCCCTGGTCCAGGAAGATCCCACATGGCCGCGGAGCAGCTAAACCCGTGCGCCACAACTACTGAGCCTGCGCTCTAGAGCCCGCGAGCCACAACTACTGAGCCCGCGTGCCACACTACTGAGTCTGCACTCTAGAGCCCGCGTGCCACAACTACGGAAGCCCACGAGCCACAATTACTGAGCCCACGCACCGCAACTACTGAAGCCCGTGAGCCTAGAGCCCGTGCTCCGCAACAAGAGAAGCCAACACAATGAGAAGCCTGAGCACCGCAACGAAGAGTAGCCCCTGCTCGCCATAACTAGAGAAAGCCCAAGCGCAGCAACCAAGACCCAAGGCAGCCAAACATAAACAAACAAACAAACAAATAAATAAATGTCTCTTTCTGAAATGCTGACACCTTTTTCAGTTTCACTACCATTCTATATAACAGCTTCTGGGCAGATTCTTTTAGGTTCTCCTGCAGAGGCAAGACAGACCCAATTATATCTTGGTTGCCAAAAGGGCCAGTGTGCTGGGAATGGCCACAAATTCAAGCCTCAGTGGCTTGCAGGGATGGCAGGTAGTGAGAAGGACACGGTGAAGGCACACAAAGAAACTCAGCCCCACCAATGACGGCCACCTTTCTCATGTCATTTATGACAGTATGTGAATGATGCAAAACCAGCTCTCTCCTGTGTGGACATCATGCAGACCCCCAGCGGGTCACTGCCGTCACCAGCCGCTCAAAGGGCAGCACGTTTGTTAGGAGAATCTCACCAGTGATAAGGCATAGAGGGCCAAACAAGAAAGATGTGAGTAGTTCTACAGTAAATGTTTCCTTCCATTTCTGTTTATCCCCTCTGCTTCAGCCCTCTGTAGGAGAATTATTTTCTGTATAAACAAATTCATCAAGTTAACTTATTCAAGGATGGAAATAACTGGTATCACATAACGTTTTGCAAAACAAAATTGCCACTGCAGTATTCCAGCGCCTAAAGCAACCTGCTCCGGCAATTCAGCCCCAGCACTGACATAACCCAAACCTCCTATTACCTTCATGACTGCATATTCAATTTACATAATTATTCTGCTATGCTATTCAGAATTTACATGTAGCTGTGTGCAGTCTACTTATCCTTGCTTCAGGGATGCTTTTTCCTTCCAGACTTAGAGGAACAACGAGACCACAACTTGAGATACTCCATTCCCCTGACCACCTGAAACACTGTAGCTCAACACAATAATGGGTTGGCTGGTTAATTCAATGACAATCTCTATTCAGTTACCATATTCTTGGACAGCCACCCCCATCTGAACATTAACGACAGGAAAACCTCTCAGGCATCGTCCTCACCCCACTTCATCCTAAATCAGCAAGTGGTCCTCCAAGGGCAAGTCGCCAGGGCCAGCAGAGGTGCTGCAAATGCTCTCAGTGGCCCTCCTGGACGCACCCCCTTCCCATTTGCACTTCTCCAAGCTCTAAAGAAGGGTTCCCCTCAATTACTTTCACACCACTCGGGGAAAAATGACTGTCACCTACAGCAGCCATCAACTGAAACTACCAGTCAAAAGCAAAAATAAAGAGAAAAAAAGTAATAGACGGGCTTCCCAGGTGGCACAGTGGTTGCGAGTCCGCCTGCCGACGCAGGGGACACGGGTTCGAGCCCCGGTCCGGGAAGATCCCACATGCCGCGGAGCAACTGAGCCCGTGCGCCACAACTACTGAGCCTGTGCTCCAGAGCCCATAAGCCACAACTACTGAAGCCCGCGTGCCACAACTAGTGAAGCCCGCGCGCCTAGAGCCCATGCTCTGCAGCAAGAGAAGCCACCGCAGTGAGAGGCCGGCACACCACAACAAAGAGTAGCCCCCGCTCGCCGCAACTAGAGAAAAGCCCATGCGCAGCAACGAAGACCCAACGCAGCCAAAAATTAAAAAGTAAATAAATTTATAAAAAAAGAAAAGAAAAAAATAAAGATAGGGTCAGTCTGAGGTAGACTGAGAGCTTGAAAGAATATATTTGGAAATTTACGACAAGTATCCAAGATACAGTGGGGTTTTTTATATCAATTTTTACCATTTGGTAATAAATTCAAAAACTTAAGATAAAAACTTAAGACAGATGTATTTTGAGGCTACAGTTAGTTTTGGTGATATATGTTCTGAGTTCCAGAAAACTTCTTTAGAACACACACTCTTACATTGTAAGTTTGTTTTAAAAAAAATACATTCTTTTAAGATTTTGCTTTGATTTCTTTCTCCTTAGGAGAAATAAAGCACATGCTTCCTCCTACTAAAAGCACAAATACTCAGGCTTAAGCAACTATGTATTTTTTAAAACCCCCTCATAAATCAGACTGAAAGTCTAACTGTCCTCTGGCCTCACATCCCTAAGACTTAACACAGTACCTACAAACAGTAAGTCCTTAATAAAGTATTGCTTAAGTAAATGAAAATAGAATGTATAATAAACTCTGAGGTTAGAGGAGTGTTCACAGGGAGAAAAACATAATGGGCTTCCCTGGTGGCGCAGTGGTTGAGAGTCCGCCTGCCAATGCAGGGCACGCGGGTTCGTGCCCCGGTCCGGGAAGATCCCACATGCCGCGGAGCGGCTGGGCCCGTGAGCCGTGGCTGCTGAGCCTGCGCGTCCGGAGCCTGTGCTCCGCAACGGGAGAGGCCACAACAGTGAGAGGCCCACATACCGCAAAAAAAAAAAATTAAAAAATAAATAAATAAAAATAAAAAACATAATGGCTTTCAATTAAGAGACCACATACTGAGGCATCAAAGGACACTATAAGCGAATGCAAATATTAAGTTACCTATAAGACTGAGTTACTGAATATACGGTGGTCCCTCAGTACCTGCAAGGAATCGGTTCTAGGACCCCGGTGGATACCCAAATCTGCAGATGCTCAAGGCCTTTGTGGAGGGCCAACTGTAATTCAGTTACCTGGGTACCATAAAAAGTACTGGTGACAAAAGTTTTGTTAATGTCTATGATTCAAACTTGCAGAACACTACAGAATAATGTATTGGGTTGTTTAGATATTTTTAGCAGGAAGCTGAAAATCCAAGTTTGTTCTCTCACTTTGCGGCATCTTTCTAGTTACAGAAACCACCCTTCTTTGTGTACCTGCTCCTGACACACAAGCAAGCTCACAAGCCCAGGGCTGCCAGGCCGGCGAGCTCGCAAAGCCCACGTGGAGCATGTCAGTCTCGGGGTGGAATGCCACGCGCCCTGCACAAGCGGGCATTCGCTCGTGGCGGGAAGCGGTGGAGCGTGTTTTCTCCTGCGTCCGCAAACAGGTTCAGAGTAACCAAGTCTGACCATACTTCCATCTGGAAACTATATTTTCTAACATGAGCCACATTCTGAAAAACAGATTCAGATGTTTGGAACTGGTTCAGAACAGTTGTAAGAAATGTTCGGTACAAATGAAAAAAATTAGTCTTCAATGTCTTCTCCTCTCAGCTTTTCTTACTGAATAAATATGCCTCCTGGGGGGTCAGAGAGCTGGTAGGGAAGTACCAGAGGGGAAGCACGATGTGGAGGCGGCTATTTCCTAGGACCTAAAACTCATGCTACTCTCCAGTGCATATCTAATGGGTAACTGCTATTTGATTTCTCCCACGTTGCCCACTAGGATTCCAATGCTGCCCCTGGAAGGCTTCCTCCGCCTGCCAAGTGGAGAGAATGCATTCTCCCGTTTCAACTTCTGGGAAGCGGGACTGAAAAGCCTAGCGAAATGCAGTGACTCGCCTTGCCTTCTATAATCCTTCTTACCCAGTTTGGCACTGTCGCTGAAAATGAGGCTGGTGGTCTAAGCTCACAAATGATTCTGCTGGTAACTTGGTTCTGTTTGTTAAATGACAGGCTTTCACAAAACTACATGAAAGTGATTTTAAAATAATAAACAGTTTTTATCCAGTAACGTTTCTAAAGAATCTACCAACCAAATCAACAGTTCATAATAACTGAGTCCTAAATCTCAGAACGCATAAACACCTCAACTTTTCAGTTCGGGTACGAGAAAAAGCAGCTTAGCCATGAGGACACGTGTCAGAGTGTCCCGCGCCCACCCCGTGTCCCCACCCCCGTTCCACAGGCTGTGACTGCTGTGCTCGTGTCTCTACTGTGTTTGGTGGTGGTGATTTCTGCCCACGGCCTACCTTGACTTTTTGCTGGATTTGGGTTTTGGCGTGGCAGTTTTTGCTTTCTTTTCCTTTGGCTCTTTGGGAATCTTAGGGGCTTTCGGGGTCTTGGGTTCCTTGGGCTCTTTCTTCTCCTTGGGTTCTTTCGGTTCCTTGGGATCTTTTTTTGCCTTCGGCCTTTTCTTTTTCTTTTTCTCTTCTTGGGACCCATCCAGTGAGTTCCTGTTTAATTCTTGGTTATCAACCCCACCAGGGAAGTCATCTTTACCGAAACTTTTACTGGGATCCTCTGCAACAATGTGGTTGTTTTTCTTTTTCTTCTTCTTCTGCTGCGGCTGCTGTTCTACGGACAGCAGGTAATCATCACTGTTCACTAGCTGAGCGTTCGGTCCACTAACCTGAGTCATATCCGGCACTGGTTTCTCTAGAAAGGGCTCCGATGGAGAATGCTAAGAGACACAAATAGGAATTGAAGTTAGTTTATCGCTCTTCGTAGTGAAGAAAGGAACTGAAAGTTAAGTGGCTGATGCTTCTGAAACTTACACTCAAGGTAGCAAACTTAACCAACTACCCATTTGTGTAAACCTATCATTTTCTCTCATCCAGGAAAAAAATAGGTTTCTTCAACAGGAAAGCTTTTAAATAAATAAAGAGGGCAATTTAGTAATACAGTAAAAACTTCTGTTCAGGTGGAAGAAAATTTCTCATTCAGCTGAAGACACTTTCCATGTTCTCGGCACCCATGTAGGAAATGGTGAAGAACAGAAACAGCAGCAAAAGCTAAGACACACAGATGGAATTCAAGTGGAATTTTCCCCATGCAGGAACGGGAGCTCCAATTAAAGATACATAATCAAGTCACTTTTAAAAAGAACAAGTGTACTGGGCGTTGTAAGAATCAGATACCATGAAAGTTTGAAATCCGAGTGTAAACACATAAATCTTACACAGTACAGGTCATTTCTGATTTAAATGACATTCAAATGTCAAATTAAAAGCACATATACAAGCTTAACGACTCTGGGTTGGTTAGATTTCTCATACTGATAGAAAATGCAGACAATGTTTTTCTTAAGTTATTAAAGCTTTACATTTCCAAATCTCACTGAGAGCGAGAGCGAGAGCGAGAGAGAGCGAGAGAGCGAGAGCGAGAGAGAGCGAGCGAGAGCGAGAGAGAGCGAGAGAGCGAGAGAGCGAGAGAGAGAGCGCCCCACATAGTCAATTTGACATGCCTTGCAGGAGATTTTCAGCATCCACTAAGACCATATCCAGAAATGGTCTTAAATATGGTGGAGAATACCAACACCTGGGATGGGACGCTGAGTGGTCATGATACAAATCAGGGCAGGGGTAGGGGACCATCTGTCTCCACTGTAAACTATGACATCTAATGAGCCTTTACATTTCAACGCAATACTTGAAAATGTTGTATCTGCCTTTTTCATATGCTTCTCCAGACACGAAATAGTAACTGTAATATAAACAGCAACAGCCACGAGCGTGTACGCAACAGTCTCACCATGTGCTGGGCATGTGCTCAGTAAGCACTTTACGCCCGGACCCCATCCGATCCCCACGCCAGCCCGGAGAGCTCCATGGAGACACAGACTTGCTAAGATGAAGAACGCACCCAAGGAGTTACGGATGCAAGTGACAGAACTGAGAACTGGGCCCCTCACACATGACCCCCAAAAGAGGAGCCACAGGAAAGCCCAGGCCCAGGTCTGCTGAGGCGCCCAGGAGTTGCTACTCACCACCCACAAAGGGATACAAATCAGATTCTGGTACAACTCACATCCACTGAGCATCTACTTCATGTTATACACTAAGCAAGGTGCTTGCAGGAGTTTGTGCACCCGAACCCCACACCAAAATGTGATAATTTACCCCCATTTTTCAGAAAAGAAGTAAAATTTGAGGAGGCCACGTGGCTACCCAAGGCCACACCATGGGGGACAGAGGTGACATCTGAATCTAGGTTTCCTAAATCCAGTGCTCTTCTGACTCTGTCCAGCTCCTAAAACCTCACACACGGGCGTCCTCCTAGGAAAGGTGCCGCAGGCTTCACTTTATTTCCAAAGTGCTCAGTGACCCAAAGAAACGTTTAAAAAAAGAAATCACTGCCAGAAAAGAAACTGGTTTTCCTGTTCCCAATAAAACCTACTATGGTTACTGAAGAAACCTACATTCAGTTCTCCATCTGCACCAGTGTAAGGGAATGAGCCCAGAACCGTGAGCTGAGAGAGAAAATTCTAGCCCGGGCCCTGCCATGAGCTTTGTAATCTGGGGAAAATCGTTTCACTTCTTCTTCATCTGCAGAATGAAGCGTTTGGTTTAGATGATTTCCAAAGTCTCTTCCAAAATCCTACGGTATGAGAAAATCTTAAAATACACATTGCCCTTTCTTGGTCAGAGCTGAGAGAGAAAGATGCTGAAGGAGAGTAAGGACAGACAGGAGGGGAGAGAAGCCAGGGCAGAGGAGTGAGAATGAACACGTGGATGCAGTGTCCATCCAGAGGTAACACAACCGACCAGATCCTGAAAAAAGCCACTCACCTGCCCCCAGTTTTTCCCTCACAAACACGCTTAACAAACATCAACCAAGGAGCTCTCCAAATTATACTCGCTGAGAAGTAATGGGATCTGATTTAGCGGTTTTACTATACCTAAGTTACTGAAGTAGAATTAATTGTTACATATTACCTCCTAATGTAAGGAAAAAGGAAAAAGCCAATTCTTTTCATAAGAGACACAGAGGTCAAACTTATTTGGGACAAGCTATTTCTCAGGAGATGGAAGAAAAAACATTTTCCTGGAAAGGGAAGGAAAGAGGAAAGTCTACCAGTAAACAATGCTTACAGCTTAGAACGGTGAATTAATTCCAGGTATGTGTACCTTTCCTTTTTTTTTTTAATTTTTGAATTTTATTTTATTTATTTTTTTATACAGCAGGTTCTCAGTAGTTATCTATTTTATATACATCAGTGTATACATGTCAATCCCAATCTCCCAATTCATCCCACCACCACCACCACCACCACCACCACCACCACCACCACCACCACCCGCCATTTTCCCCCCTTGGTGTCCATACGTTT
Organism: Tursiops truncatus; assembly: GCF_011762595.2. Classification (NCBI taxonomy): domain Eukaryota; kingdom Metazoa; phylum Chordata; class Mammalia; order Artiodactyla; family Delphinidae; genus Tursiops; species Tursiops truncatus. The sequence goes on along the minus strand of NC_047050.1, from coordinate 7,711,971 downwards.
GTTCTCTACATCTGTGTCTCTACTTCTGCCCTGCAAACCAGTTCATCTGTACCATTTTCCTGCATGTGTACCTTTCTTTAATCTGCATGGCATTAACTCCGGTAACCAAATGCCAGCCTCTGATGAGAGATACCTGGTCCACATTTGTGAATCAGAAAAGGCGTGTAACACATGATACCCGATGACTGAAAATTTATCTGCACGTGAGCACACAAATCATTCTGGGTGCTCCTTTCAGTAATACATGAAGCCATAAATTAGTATCCCTTAAAAATTTAATCTTCCATAAGAAGGAAAAAAATGTAAAGACCAAATACAAAAAAGATAGTCGTCCTGTTTGATACGCGGCAGAATTATGTTTTGGTACTGTTTGAAATAGGGTGGAAAGGTGCTCGGAAATATTATAGTGTTTACCAGGCCCACATCTCCTTAAATCTTTTAGAGAAAAGCTGTTTTTGTAAACATTTAACAAAGAACAGATGGCCTGCCTTAATCATGTGGGGAAAAAACCTGGAGCTCACAGTAATACCCTGACAAAGTCTCCCAGGCCCGCCGTTCCCCTCCCAACGCCCCGCGCATGGTACAGTCTTCTCTAATGCTATTTAATTTTACAGCGGACATTTTCCCATCAATTCCCACTGCCTGACAGGTAATCAATGCCATTAACATCTGATATCACCATATAGGGCATTCCTCAAACCTCTCATTTACTAGAGCAAAAGCAGAGAATGTTAGATACCAAAGGTATTTTTAAATACACCCTTTAGAACTTCCTGCTTGACATATTTGCTATCATAATTCCATATGCCTTTTGGAGCATTATGGAATATACAAGGACTACACGTGGACTTCTGAAACTGAAACAGAATGATGGACAGTTGAACAATAAATTAAAACGATCCAAGGTGCGTGTTGTCCAAAAAATTACCATAAACTAAAGATAGTCGTTTTTAGCCTTAACTTCACTTTTCGTAACATATAAATTAGACAAACACATAAACAAGTTCCCTCACATAAAACAGCAGAGTAGACAGGATGTAAATTTAACCAAAGGAGAGGGGCCAGGGAGGCGAGGCCAACCCCTCTGTTACCTTTAAGCAAACATGACCCAAAACGCTCGGGAGCCTTCGTCAGAACAACATAAATACAATGGGTAAGAACACACTTTTCATCCATCTCCACTGTGTTTTCCCTCCAACATTACCCAGCATTTTCTGACTTTAAAGGCTATCTTATTTAACCATATTTTGTCTTAATTATAGGCTTGAAGCCTCAACGTGCTTTCAGCGTCAAGCACCATGAATGAGCAAACATTGTGCAACGTCTCCAGTATGGACAATCTCTGCAAAGCTGCACCTTCTGTAATATAGGACGTCTCTGGGCAAACATTCTACTTACTGGGTGACACGAACACGTCTAAAATCAAAACACTACTTTATAATAAGGAGAAGATACTACCAACTGGAGGAGAGTAACATGGCCCTTCCAGGAGACACGCACGCCCCGCCCCACAAATCAGGCCGAAGGGAGACAGGCACTTGCGAGCTCAGAGAAACACAGGTTCTGGGGGAGACGCGGCAGGCCAACTACGACCCACGTGACAACAAGTACAATCTTAAAACGCTACGCTAGGATTTAAGTGGCTTGTAAAAATACAAATATTAAGTAGTCATTTAAGACTGAAAAGTACAATTCAGTTTTTGGGTTGTTTTTTTTTTAAAATCGCTTTGGAGACACATTCCTACTACCGGCCCTCTTCACTTCTATTTACTCTTCCAGTATCCCACAGGTTCTCAGTCCCTCCACACTCTTCTCAAAAGGAATTCCAATATGAGCCAAAGGAGTGAACCAGGGTTCAAAAGATCATTCAGCCCATGTTCAGCAAGTCCCACTGAGACTTTCACATCTTTTTCTTGTCAGTGACACTGATAAAAAGAAGAGCACTCGGTAATACTCGGTGCCCAATTCATTTATTCATCCAACAGACAGCTGAGGACGTTAACAGTAAACCAAGCAGCCCTGGTACCTGCCGGTGGAGAACAGAGCGCCTAACCCAGGCTGATGCCAAGGAGGGTTCTTGGGAAAAAGGCAGCCAGGCTGGGACTGAAGGGGAGACACATGCTGGCCAGGGGCTCCTTCCCCAAGGGACCAGCCCAAGCAACAGACCACGTCAAGGATGGGGTGACAGAAGGCACAAAAATGCATCACAAGCGGCTTTTAAAACCTTCTTTGTGGGGAGGATATCAAGAAGAACAGATATTAGTTTGAATGGTCAACTGAAATAACTTTTAACTTTGATTCTTTGATACAAAATAATACGTACAGAAATAATCTTAAGAAAAGAATCAAGGATTAGAATATTTTCTACTTGACTAAATTTGGTATCAGAGTCAGGGCCTCAAGTTCAAGCCTTTCATCTATCAGTTAGTTTTATTCAGCTCGTTTTTAAAGACAATTTCTAGGAAAAAAAATACTGAGTGAATACTTTTACGGACACAGACACAAAGATGAACAACATCACGCCTGTTGGTCATATGACTTGAGAAGGCAGAAAGTATAGAACAACATTTTCTAAGTTTAGGATTTTAAGACGCGTTCCAAGAAAAGAAGGCTCGGGTCACGGGAGTGTTGAGAATTCTGGGTTAAACAAAGTTAAGCATTTTTCTTTACTGTAAAGCTCTCCAAGCCCTTACTACGCTCTGAGGGGGAACAGGACACAGTTGCCATACAGGAAAAAGACATTCTTTCTCCAACAATATCCTGAATATAAATGCTCTTCAAAATACACTCTGGGGCTTCCCTGGTGGCGCAGTGGCTGAGAGTCCGCCTGCCGATGCAGGGGACATGGGTTTGTGCCCCGGTCCGGGAAGATCCCACGTGCCGCGGAGCAGCTGGGCCCGTGAGCCATGGCCGCTGAGCCTGCGCGTCCGGAGCCTGTGCTCCGCAATGGGAGAGGCCCGTGTACCGCAAAAAAAAAAATACACTCTGGATTACACTGATACAGTTAATCCGTCACCTCCGTGGCAGGGATATGAGAGTGTGAGAGAGAACGAGAGAGACGGCGCGCGCCGGCCTCAAAGCAGTGGTTATCAAATGGTTCAGAAGATAGTATATGACTCAACGAATAAATACAATTTTATATAAAGGCACTGAAACAGCTCACTCAATTATGCTCAGATGTAGGAATAAAACAGGAATATTAGGATAATCATATAATCTTCTGACTTGTACAGTTTCCATTATAATATATATGCAGTGAAGATAATTACTAAGTTAAATAAAATGAACTTTGAAATATAATAACTTATCTTAGTGGGTCCCTCAGAAGAATCATTAAATTTTAGAATTGAAAAAAAATTTTTTAATTACTGTGAAGTATCTCGTCTAAAAATCATCTGAAGGCATTTCTGAACCTTTGGTTTTCTGCTTACATTCTGTCCTTAGAACAGATCTGCCATATGCACAGAATCTTCAACAGCTACAAATTAACGTGAGCCACTGTGACGGCATCTACGTTATAAATGCATTTTGAATCACTGGAGTCCAAAATAATGAGAATACTGAACCAACTGGTCATGTTAAATTTAATGTTAAATGGCTTCCCATCACATATTGAATACTGACCACCTTCCAGTCTTCAGGGTGGAACTACGCCACAGGAAGGGTCCCATGGCCTCTGTAACGTGTGACACACCATGCTGAGGTGTTTCTATGGTCAGCTGGACCAGAACAGCCCAGCGGTGAGGCTCCAGCAATGCAAACCTCCTTCCTAAGTGTCTGAGAAGCTCTAAGTGGCGTGGACTCCCTCTCAGTGGAGAAGAGGGCGTCTGGCCGCCACCCCTCACTCTCGCCGCCGCCCACTGTGTCTGTGCCACCAGGCTCAGGAGGTGCTGGCCCAAGGGTGCGGCTCTGTGGCCACCATTCCAGTTGGGTAACAGGTCAATTCTACTTCTCAGAAAAAGCACCAGGCCAAGTAACAGGCTTGCACTTAAAAACCATGACACACACACACACACACACACACACACACACACACACACACACACACACCCCCCCCCCCCCCCCCCCCAAGGGCACAGAATTGAAGTGATGTTAAAGTTCTGAAATTTGTTTTTTGTTTTTGTCTTTTTGATGTTTCTCCACAAGGGCCTGGGAAAAGTAGCTTAATTGTTTGGACAAGAGTTGAATGTCGTTTTAACATGTGTTAGTTTTCCAGAAAGTGTATGCGAGTCATCAGACCAAGCCCCTGACCTTGAGAATCTCCCATCCCACAGTACTTTTAATAGAAGGAAGGGAAACGCCGAGGGGCCGAGAGGAGCATCACTCCGCTGGGCAGGGGAGAAACAAAAACCAGCACAAACTCGACACAATTCAAAGCCACTCGCTGGAACGATGAGTAACTTCCTAGGCCTCCTGGACCGCACACAGGGGAGCAGGCCCTGCAGGCAGCAGGGCCACCCACCCATTCTCCTCCAACAGCAGCCCCCCAAGAAGAAACAGGGCCTGCAACTGTGGCATCATGGTGCCTCTGACTTACAATAAGCAAACCAAAACTCTGAGCCCGCTAGGGGAATCCGAGACAGTCATACTTTCACCCTCTTGCTCTGAATGTCTTGGTTCCTAAAGGCGGTAAATCATCAAGTGTTGTCTTTTACCAGACACTGCCTGCTAGAAGTAAAAACAGAAAAGATAAACGTATGTGCTCAGGGTCCTCAGCAGAGTCAACGGTATTGTCTCTCCCGTCCCTCATTTTTTCTTCCTTCACCACGGTGCATAGGGTGCCCTACCCTTAATAGGCTCCACTCCACAAAGAGCAGGGAATGAGGGTCTAGAGAACCAATCCCAGTTCGCGGGCGTTTCTCTTCCTTATTTCAAGTTCTCTCTAAGGTCCATGCTGTCCTCAAAGGAGTGTCTGGAGGCTGGACTTTAGCAGCAGATACCCAGAGGTGAAGCCACCCAGCTTACCAGGGATAAAACTCGGCAAAAACACAAGACAGCAGGGCTTCTGGGCTGGTCGACGTGTTTTAACATAAATAAATCCTATTCAAGGCACTAAGGACAAAGACCAAATTTACGTACTAAAAATCATTTCAATTCAATCTTTTTTTTTTAAACCGTACACTTCCATTGTTTTTAGCTATCACTGATGTACCTAAATTGTAAGTTTGATCCTCAAGTCAGAAAGGTGAACTGTATGGAGTTTGGCTCTGGAGAAGCAATTTATTCCAAGTTTGCACTGGCCTAAAAAAGGTCAACGTTAAAGGTAACTTACTATAAAGCAGAAACTAACACACCATTGTAAAGCAATTATACGCCAATAAAGATATTAAAAATAAATAAAAATAAAGGTAACTTACGATGCTATTCCTATGAATTTAAAAAGTCAAACCTCAACAGACTGAAAGGAAAATGTGCCTTTTTACCTAACATTGAACAATCCCAAGGGTTTGTGTAGAAATGGGAATAGAACAATCTTTCAGGGGAAAAAAAAATCCACTTATAAAGAGCTTGGTGATAAAGCTAATTTACACTCGGCAAGTTCTCCAGGATTCAGAGCCTTTGAGTATAGCAAATCTAGTTGGCAATAAATGCTTAATGATGGACTACTTTGGTCCTATAAAAAAAACTCATTCACATCTTGTAGGAGGCCGAATTCTACGGTGACCCCATGACCTCCGCATCCTGGCTGTGGAGGCACCTGTGCGGCAAGCCAGCAGAACATGGCAAAGCTGAGAGGGTCTCGCAGGTGTGGTTAAGGGGCCCAAGTCAGTTCGTTCTGAGTTACTCAAAGGGGAGATTACCGTCGGTGGGCCTGACTTAATCAGGGGGCTTGTGAAGAGGGTGTGGGCCCCCCTTGAGGGCCAGACACTCCCTGTTGCCTGCTAGGAGGCAGCCCCCATGGTCAGGAGCCAAGGGCAGCCTCCAGGGGTCAAGGGCAGCCCCAGGCAACAGGCAGCGCAAGCTGAGTCCCCAAGTCTCACAGCCGCCCGGGATGAATTCTGCCCACAACCTCAGTGGACCCGGAAGCTGATCGCTGCCCAGCCAGGGCTCCAGATGTGAACGCAGTCCTGACACCTGACTGTAGCCTGGAGAGACCCCAAGCGGAGGGGCCAGCTAAGCTGCGCTCAGATCCTGACTCCCGGATGTGAGGGATAAGAAGACAATGTTGTTTCAAGCCACGAAATCTGCTGCAATTCGTTATGCAGCAATAAACAGTGCATACCTTAAAATCTGCTGCCACTCAAAAAGGCATTTTTTCCAGTCTTTTTTTTCCACCCAGGATCCCCCTTCCATGCTAGACATGTCTCTGTCCGCAGGAGGACGGACGGCACAGCAGGACTTCCTTATCCCTTTGCGATGCTGCTCTGCTGAGGGTCACACTGAGCCCTTCTGTGCCAGGCACTGTTCCAGGCTCACAAAGAGGTTACGCATTTGTCCAAAGTCACAAAAAGCTGGTTGTAAGAGTCAGGACTCAACCCAGGCCACCTGTCTGCAGAGCCCACATCTCAGCTGTCACACGGCTCACCCATTCCTGCCGCAGTGTCTTCAAAGAGGAGGAAGACGTGATGACACTGAGAGCTGGGTGCAAGGCAACAGCTGGACAGAGGTGGGACCCTCTCCGACAGGAAGAACCCGGATGACATAAAGGGTGTAGCTGTTACAGGCAGGCTGGAGCCTGACACTGTGAGACAGTTAACTAGCACTGAAACCATCACAGGCAGAAGATTTTAAAAGAAAATCACTTCCTTCCAGTAAAAAAGAAAGAAAGGAAGGAAGGAAGGAAGGGACAAAGAAGAAAAGGAAAAGAAACTGCGCTACAAGCGACATCAAAGGTCCCTGATAATGTATTTTAACAGAAAATTTATTGCACCTTAGAAACAGTCAGTTTAACACTTAAAGGGGATTGTGTCCCCATGACTCCTTCCAGCTGGAATTACACATGAAACAGAAGATACCAAAGCAATTAAGTATTTTATAAACACTGCTGAGGGGTCAAAAAGAGGGAGGTTCATTCACTGACTAATAATGCAGTAATAAACAAACAGCAATGTTATGCAACTGAGAAAATTATTATAATTGAATCTACACAGCTGGGCAAGAATAGAAGCCTGGTTATGTATATCAGCTCACAAATGCTTTGTGTGGGTAGGTTTTAGTTTTAGAACTGGTTCAGATTTGAGACCCTTTAACAGTCAGATTTTTTTTCTCTCAACCGAATACAATTCCACAATTACAACTGCAGAAGAGAAAACTTAATGAACTGCCCCACCAATTATTTGCTATTATTTGTACTACGGAGGAATAAGTGTGTACAGAGAGGTGAGGAGGTGAAACTTCCTTGCGATGCACTCATTTCAGATCTCTTCCAGAGACATTTTATCTTGTTTGTGCACGGTGATATGAATAATGAATGACCATGACTGGGGCACATACTGGAGGGAAAGCCCAGAACAAAGTTGCTTTTCACATTTTAACATTCAGCTCCCACTGTGTTCTTGGAGTTTCCTTCCCACCTTGATATTTTCCCCTTTGCAGAAGATAGGCAGAGAAACACCGCCAATTACCACATTTAAGTTTACACAGATGTGCCTAACAGGGACCAAAGAGTGACTAGTATATTTCCCTTGAATTGCTGAAGCTGCAGCATTAGAATCAGAGAAACATCATTATTCTCTGGGGTTCAAGAACGAGCTTGGTAAAAATCCACCGTCCTTCCATCAATTAAATGTAGTTAAAATACAAACCAAAACAAGTTTCTTTTCATATGATATTCTAGCTGGATATTATCCTTCTTACTCCATGAATTCTCTTCTTAATTAAGTGACTAAATCCGAACAAATCTGTGATCTATGTCAAGTTCCCGTCTGCCTAAAACCTAACTTCAAACACGAAAGGATGATTAGCTAACCATCAGGGCAGAAGTACCCATGTATCTTCGACAGGCACACATTTTACATCAATGATATCTATTTTTATGAGATAAAAGTACTAAAGCTTTAATGGTGGCAATTAAAACAGCCAAGAGTTTGAGTAGCTCGATGGCTGAGTCACAGACCTTTTACCTATAATGGGATCCATTATATCCCTGAGCTCAGTCTGAGGGAGTAGAGGAGGAACAGATTTTTAAATATGGTGATAAAACAGCAGTGCCCTCTGAACTAAGCTGTTTCAGTTTAAACCGCTGCGTGACTTACCCCGCGCCTAATGTCACCCTCCATTCAAGCAGCCTTCTTCGTGGTCCTCAGATACCTGTGTCTATCTGAAACTATTTGAACAATTTGAAGACGCTGTTATGTAATGATGTATATTTTGAGTAATCTGTTTCTATTTTAACTTATTTATATTTAAAATTCATCACTTTTTTTGAAAATGTGTAACTTCAGATGACTTCTGACAAAATATCACTTATGCCTAAAATAATAAATATTTGTATTTTTTGTTTGTTTTTGGTTTTGTTTTTTGTGGTACGCGGGCCTCTCACTGTTGTGGCCTCTCCCATTGCGGAGCACAGGCTCCGGACGCGCAGGCTTAGTGGCCATGGCTCAGGGTCTCAGCCGCTCCGCGGCATGTGGGATCCTCCCGGACCGGGCACGAACCCGCGTCCCCTGCATTGGCAGGCGGACTCTCAACCACTGCACCACCAGGGAAGCCCAAATATTTGTATTTTGATATTCCCTTTTAAAATGTAATTTAGGGGGATGAATAAGAATGTATTTATTCACAATGAGATGGTGTGTTTGAGCCATATTTACGTATGGACATCAGCAAACAAAGGAGCGGAGGTTTTCAATGGCGGTTTAACATTGTTATTCAAAAGTATTAGGATGATCAACTCTCCAGTTGCAAAATTTAATAATCATCTAACATCCAGTCCAACATTAAACACTTCTCTAATTCAGGAACCCTAAAGGTTTTCTCTTTTGCTTCTATTACAGCAAATCAGAACTAGAAACAGAAATTATCTTGGGGACAATCTCACAACTGTTTCTATCTGTTACCATCCCGACCCCAGGAAGAGCTGACAAACAGGAAACAACATGCAGAAAGGATTTACCTCCAACCAGGAAGGACCCAGCCAACAGGGATGAGGCCAGCCACGGAGCGGCCTTGGCCCAGGGCGCCTGACGGCAGTCGAGGTCTCTCGCGGCTGCAGTGGGTCTGCACCCACACCCAGCACGCCAGCATCAGCCGGGCACTCACCTGGGCACGTTCCTCTGTGTGCTGGCAGCTCTTTTTTTTTTTTTTTGCAGTACGCAGGCCTCTCACTGTTGTGGCCTCTCCTGTTGCGGAGCACAGGTTCCGGACGCGCAGGCTTAGCAGCCATGGCCCACGGGCCCAGCCACTCCGCGGCATGTGGGATCTTCCCAGACCGGGGCACGAACCCGTGTCCCCTGCATCGGCAGGCGGACTCTCAACCGCTGCGCCACCAGGGAAGCCCCTGGCAGCTCTTGTGATGTAAGTCAGCTGAAGGAAGAACAGGAGGATGGACTAGAGCATTCGCTATTATGTCTGGCTTTGGGGATTTTCTCTGGGGGGCTTTAACAATCAAGTGTGAAGACACTCTTCTCAGGATGCCTCAACTTCCTGTCTGAAAGATGAAGAAGTGGATGAGCTGATCTGTAAAGCCTTCTAACTCTAAGACTCTACAGTTGGATATTCTCTACTGCTAAGATCTGGCTTCAGGGCTTCCCTGGTGGCGCAGTGGTTAAGAATCCGTCTGCCGATGCAGGGGACACGGGTTCGAGCCCTGGTCTGGGAAGATCCCACATGCCGCGGAGCAACTAAGCCTGTGCACCACAACTACTGAGCCTGTGCTCTAGAGCCTGCGAGCCACAACTACTGAGCCCCCTGCGAGCCTCAACTACTGAAGCCCGCACGCCTAGACCCCGTGCTCCGCACCAAGAGAAGCCACTGCAATGAGAAGCCCGCGCACCGCAACGAAGAGTAGCCCCCTGCTCGCCGCAACTAGAGAAAGCCCACGCGCAGCAACGAAGACCCAACACAGCCAAAAATAGATAGATAGATAGATAGATCTGGCTTCAGCCCTGCTTAAATAACCGGCCCACACGTCCAAAAAGAAATGAGCATTTGTGAAGTGAAATGGGAAGTGAAGATAATTTCAGAGGGAACTATTAAGGAAGTTTCTTAAACACAAAAAAATAAATAAAACTGATTTGAAAAGCTACAAAAGAAAGCCCAAATTAAATGAGATACACCAGAATTAGAAATATAAATCTTAAAATATACAATTTACTTTTCCCATTTATAAAAAGGAGAACTTTTATAACTGCATTGCAATAATCCATAGTCTCATTTCATCGATACCTAACCTCTACAAGGTTTTCTCCCAGTAAGTTTAGTCTCTGCTCAATATAATGTGTCACAATATTTATTAAACATCGCAGGATGCGCCAAATACTACTACTTAGGTATAAAAATCCGTTCATGTTTGTGAACCGCTGAAGTCATGGATCCACACCACATAAACCATGGGGAGGTGACAGGGAAGGGGAAGGACGAAGGTGGGGCAGGAGGGACAGGAAGCAGCGTCGCTCACAGGAGCCCCGGGGCCCCGAGAAGGCGCACACGAGGGCCACTGCACAGGGACCGTCTCCCAGCCCTGAAAGGTGTGCTGAGACTTTTGGAGCGAGGCACGGTTGACTTCAGGCAGGCAAGCAGGCACAGGGAATTCCTGGGGACCCCAAATTCCTCACGACACAGCTCAGTGTGGGCCGCAGCAGCACAGATGCCCATCACCCGGGGGCCACGCAACACCAGCCGCGCAGCCGTGCGCGGGCTCCCCACGGGACAGCCTGGCAGCAACAGGCTTTAAGAACGGTCATTTACAGAAGTCGGCCTCGGGATGATGTAAATAGCGACAGCCTCCAAAGGTACCTCATTTCTCTCCACCTTCGACCCCCTCCGCCCCTCGCTCGGATTCTCAGCGACCAACGGGGCCTTTACCTGAGCCCATATCCTCCTGCAGCTGGTCACCTGTCTCTGCACTCCTTTAGAACAGAATCCTCCACAGAGTGAGCGTTTGCTGCCTTCCTCCCAGTAGACAGAGTTCACACTCACACTCCACCAGGGCGGCCGGCCCTCCCCCTTGCGGGGACCCCAGGCCCCTCCCCCCTCGCTGCTCCTGGCCCTCCGCCCGCAGGAGCTGACACAGCCCTGCCCGCTCCGACCTCAACCTCTCCGCTACCTCCCCCGAGGTGCTCTGCGCCTTCACCTTTGGATCTCAGATCTACGCTTCCTCCCTCCGGGGGTGCCACTGCTCTAAATACTGCCCACCCACGGCTGATGGCTCCCAGGGTCCCTCCCAGAGCCCAGACCCCTCCCCTGAGCTCCATGCTTCCCTATGCGACTGTCTACCTGACACGGCAACCTGCACGCCCCAAGAGGCATCTCACACTTAATGAATTCCAAACCAAACTCTTGATTTCTCTACCAAACTCCAGCCCCATGAACTGTCACTCCGCCAGCAGCAGTAGCCAGATGCGTGGAGTCACCCCCACTCTCCACTTGGTCTCACCTAACGCTTTCAATCCACTATGGGAGTCCTGTTGGCTCCGTCTTCAGCAGACAGGAAATGGCCTCTGATGCCCTCTCCACACACCAGGAGGCCTGCCTGGACCACTGCCACAGCCTCAATAGCTGACCCCTGATTCCCAGGTCTGCCCTCAGCCCCAGTCTGTGTGCTACACAGGCCGAGTGATCCTTCAAACATGTAAATCAGACCATGTCACACCTCTATTCAAAACCTCTAGTACCTTCTCATTTCATTCACGGTAAAATCAAAAGTCCTGAGCCTGCACGTCCGGAGCCTGTGCTCCGCAACAGGAGAGGCCACAACAGTGAGAGGCCCGCGTACTGCAAAAAAAAAAAAAAAAAGTCCTCAGCATGGCCTACAAGGCCTCAAATGACATGGACTCTGGCCACCTCCCTAACCTTATCTCCTACAATCTCTCCTACAATCCTCCCCCAGCCCCACCCTGGCCTCAAACTACAGATGTGTATGTAAATTGCATAACTGCACTGACTTCCTTCTCCCTGAATATATTTTTAATAAACAGCATTATCCTACCAAAAACAAAAAATTGAGGCCTTCCACTCCAACTGTTTTGACCACTTGCTTATTGTCAAACAACAAAGGCCAAAAGCCCTTCCACCTCAGGACCTTTGCACAGGCTGTCTCTGTCCTCAGAGCTCTTCACCCAAGTTTCTCCATGGCTACCTCCCTTGCTTCCATCAAAAGGGCTGGGGCAGCAACAGATTAACGCAAATATGACAAAATGTTAACTGGTGATTTCAGGTAAAGGATAAAGAAGTATTCATTGCATTAATCCTTGAAGTTTTCTGTAGATTCAAAAATTTTCAAAACTCAAACTTGGAGGGGGAAAACCTCCTTGCTTCCACATAATTACTCCCTCTTGTACCTTGTTTCTGACCATTCTTCCCTCATCTGCCCTTTCCTGACCCTCCTCCTTCCTCTGTGGTTTCCCCCAGGTCTGGGCGTCCCCAGGACTCCAGTCTCCACGTGACACAGTCCAGCAGGCCCGGATGCTCAGTGCGCTGAGCCTGGATGTTGCCCCAGCACCACAGGGTCAGCCGAAAACCAGAATCACTCTCCTCTGCCAACAGCCTTGCCCTCCCACCTTGGTTAAAGTCGCCATGATTCCCAGTCACCCACTCTTGTTTCCCCCTCACCCTCACTGGCCACAGCCCACCGGTGGCTAAGACCTGCCTCTCCTCCGGCCCCATTCTCCTCTCCGTGCCCATCCTTCTCCCGCTAGGCTCGCCTTCTTCACTGGACTACCTGGATCATAGTGGAGACCATTCTAAAACACAAAGCGCCTCTGCTGCTTTTCTTTGTACCATTTGTCGGTGATTCCCCATCAATTACATCTAAAACGGAGCCGCTGGGGATGGCTGGTCAGGGCCCTCCCCCCCGCCCCCTCCCAGCCCTGGGTCCACCTCTCCCCAGCACACACACCGCCCCCCCAGGCCAACAGCTGCGGTCACACCCAGGTACTCTGCTCTTTACCAGCTTGTGCCTGTGGACAAGTCACTCCCCGGCCTGGAATGCCTGTTGCTACTCTCTCCTCCCAGTTAAATCCTACTCCATCCTCAAAACTCAACCCAGACGTAACCTCTTCCTGAGGCCTTCCCTGATCCCTCCAGGTAGAGTCAAACAGCCTCACCAGGCTAGTAACACCACAGCACTTGGCTCTTTACCATTAGATCCTTCTAGACCCCGGGACTATAAGCCTCTGAAAGACTGTTTTCGCAGGTACAGGTGACCCCTGAACAAGGACTTTTTTCCAACAGCAAATGCGATGACACTACAGTCGAGGCTGGCTGAACCTGCAGGTGCAGGACTGTGGATACAGATGAACCATGGACACATGGAGGACCAACTGTCACTCATACTCCGATTTTCGACCGTGCAGAGTTGTTCAAGGGTCAACTGCATACAGGAGCATATAGATACAAGAATATGTGTCTGTCTGTCTTCTCTCTCTCCAACACCTGAAGCAAGAGCTGATACACACCGTAGGCCTAGTATTTACCGACTGAACATCAAACCCTCCCCAAGTCTCCTTCAAACGTTAAAACAGATGTCACACCTCCAGCCTCTGTCCTGATCACGTGCACACCCTTTGGGAGCTCCTTGCATCCTTGCAGCAGCTGTACCCCCAAGGTGCCCAGAAGGGTGCCTTAAGCCGTTGTAGAACTAATAAATGCATACATAAGTGGGCACACATTTTACTGACCGGTCCAAGGCAATGTTGAAACATTTGCTGTCCACTGAAAGAACCATATTCTGCCTTTTGTCTGCACAAACTTCTTCATTATTCCTCTTTCCCTGACTCACGTATCACCTTTCTTCCTGGCCCTGCAAATAGCTAAGTTGTGTATCTACTCCCATACAAGTCTGCACTTCTCTCTTTTCATTGCAGTTACATCACTGTTTAACTGGAATTTTTTCAAGGGGAGAATAGCTTCTTTTATATATCTCCACGACCTCACATAGCGACTGGCACGTTATAAATGCTCAAAACTGCCGACCGATGAATAAATGGAGAATGAACGGATGGGTGGACAGATGGGTGAGGTTCTCACCTCATCTTTAAATATCCTTAAATAAGGCCTGACAGGCACCAAACGTTGTCCCTCTGCTATGAACTGATTACCATCCCTTATCTCATTCCCAACAAAAGCGCTCCTGGGGAAGACATCTAGGAAGAGTTTTCAGAATCTGACCTCCAAAAATAAAAAGGTACAGACATTTTCCTGCAGTTGCCCAACTACAATGATCATATATTTTTATGTAAGATGGCTTTTAATTTCCCTGTATGTAAATTTTTTTTTTTTTTTTTTTTGTGGTACGCGGGCCTCTCACTGTTGTGGCCTCTCCCGTTGCGGAGCACAGGCTCCGGACACGCAGGCTCAGCGGCCATGGCTAACCGGCCCAGCCGCTCCGCGGCACGTGGGATCCTCCCGGACCAGGGCACGAACCCGTGTCCCCTGCATCGGCAGGCGGACTCCCAACCACTGCGCCACCAGGGAAGCCCCGCTTGCTTCTCTTTTTTGCTCTGACCACAGCCCATCTCTCGAGAGGGTGGGGGGAAGATCATCTGTCTTCCGCTGAAGCCCAAGAAGAGAGGCCTGGAGCCTGCTGGAGGGATGGATGGCCCAGGGGTCTGCGCTGGGTTTAAGGAGCTCTAGTCCCAGTTCCCAGGCCCCAAGGTCATAAAGACCCTAGACTAGGCTCCGTCACCATGAAGCCCGATGACCTACGTGGACCTCCAACTCCAGAACCTCACTCACCATCTTACCTCCTGCTCCTCTACTGCTGAAACAAACACCCAAAGACCTTGTGCTCTTTTTGCTGATGTCTTCCACCTACCTGTGAGGCCACCACTCACCTGGTTAAGCAAGCGAGCAACGTGGTGGCCCGATTCTCCCTCCCCGACACACTGCCGCTGTCTTCGTTCCAGACCCAATACCTCCCGCCCACCTTTTCCCAAGGCCTGTGACGTCCAAGGCGGCGGCCACCAGACACGCGTGGCCTCAGGGCACTGGAAATGTGGCAGGCCTGACCAAAGAGGGGCTCCAAGTGTAAATCACAGCAGAGCTCAAAGAATTAGGGGAAAACGTGTGAACTATCCCGTTAATATTTTTGTATTAGATACTGTTTGTTGAAAGGATATTCAATTATTATATGCTGAAACCATACTTTGGATATAGTACATTACATTAAATGTATCTAAAGGAACTCCACTGCTTCTTTTTGCTTTTTTAATGTGACAACGAGGCGATTTTACTCCACACCTGGGGCTCACATCCGGTTCCCAGGGGACAGCGCTGCCCAGGGCAGCCCTCAGTTTCTTTGCCGGCCTCCCCCTGTCGTCTGTCTTCCCCGCCCACCCTCCCCAGAGTCCTCCAGGCGGCTGCCCCGTGACCCTCCGATCTGGCTGCCTTCCACCAGCAGGGGCAACTCAGCCCAGAAGGCACCTCCTCCAGCAGGGGGGGGTCCCTCAATACCATTCTCCCCACACCCCCTTCCCCCCTACAGGGCCTCCTCTCTCCCAGGCTCTGCCGTGCGGTGTCACACATGGGACGTGCCCTGCACTGGGAATATGACACAGAAGGTGATGGACAGGAGCCCTCACCTAACTTAGAACACAGCGGGGGGCGACAGAGAAAATACCCTGTCAAATACTCTAGCAAAACTAGAGTCACATAACTAGAGTAGTTATGATATAATAATGAGGCATTAACAGCAGTAGTCACTTACAGACAGCAGACCATGTGCCGGGCACAATTCTAAGCAAACCACGTGTATGATCCCGCTTAATCCTCCTAACGACAGTATCAGACAGGTACTAGTATGATTCCTACTGTAGAGATGAGAAAACTGAGGCCCAGAGAAGCTATGCAGTTCGCCCGAGGTCACACAGCTCGTGAGTGATGGAACCAGGACACTGCTCTTCCACGCTGCGCCCACTCCCAAGATGAGTGATCGCACAGGTGCTATGGACACAGAGGGGCAGCCCGGACCCCACAACAGGTGGGGTGAGAAAAGACATTACAGAGCAAGTGATCTCTACACTACAGGCGAATGTTCTGAACCAGAAGTTCTGGGGTGACAAGGTCTGGAGGAACTAGAATCAGTTCACTGTGTCTGAGGGGGAGAGAAAGGGCAGCAGGTAGAGGAAGACAGGGCTTTGCTCATCTGTGGTTGCAGAAGGGGCTTTTCTAAAGAGCCTGCAGGGTCTGTGAAGCCATGAGACAGGCCGACCCAGAAGCCTGGCGAAGGACAAACCAAAAACCGGGGAGATGGGCCCCTCGCATGGCTCCCTGATGTAAGAGAAGGGGGCCCTGCAGCGCTCACTCCCTGTCCGATGCGCCAGCCAGAACCTCCCGTCTTGACCAGTGGGAAACCCAGTCCTTGTGAGGAATTCTAGTGGCCCTGCCTAAGGGCTTCTGAAGATTGTACTAATTTTATCCGACGGAGACATACACCTAGACGTTAAGGAAATTTCTGATTACAAGGTTATGGAGTAGAAATGTTACAAAACCACCAGCTTAAGCATTTCCCCAAAGCAGCCAACAGGGATTCAAAGTAACCCCCAAAGCACATCTTCCTGAAGCATCAGAATTTTTGCTTAAGGGCTTGGGGTGAAGGGGGAGTTAAATGATCAAATAGTTAAGCAAACATGACACATCTGAGTGGACTGCAAACTTCACTTTCATTGTAAAGATGAAACGTGAGATTTAGAAGAAATGCTTATCTTGTCAGTCAATTCAAGCAACACCACAAGGACACCCCCTAGCCCCCAACACACACACACACACACACACACACACACACACACACACACACACACACACACGGGTTCATTCTTTTTTTTATTTTAGTGACAGCACATGGTAGGAAAGTGGGACAAGCAATACGCAAAGATTCCTACTGGCACCTGGGAAGTACAGTGATTTTGTTTTTCAAGTGGACATCCTCCCATAAATATCTTCATAAATGTTAAGACTGGTTATTTTTTACAGTGTAAAGCTGGCACCGGCTGGAGGAAGGTGAGCAGCGACTGAATGTCAGGTGAGTCGCGACTGAATGTCAGGTGAGTCCTGGTTCTGATGCTGCTCTCAGCACCACCTCCCTGCGAGTCATCTATCGTCAGCTCCTCTGCGGCGCTCCATCGATCTCCGCCTATTTATCATGGCAAGCGTTGAACTAAAATTTTTACATACCTTCTCTCTTAAGATGACAAGTCTGGGAAGTTTACAAGGGCCTCTCCTATTCACCTTTGTACCTCAGGAGCCAACGCAGCCTGGTACGTGGTAGCTGCCAAGTGCTGTTACAACCGTCTCTAGGTGAACCGCTACCTCAAATGCAGAATTCTGCTAAAATTTAACAACTAAAAAAAAGAGTGATGTTGGCGAGAAGTATATAAGGATAATGACAAGGGTTGACCTTTCAGACTGAAAACTGGTAAGATTCAGTCCTCGTCTCACTGGACCTCACAGTGAAGAGCATTTGACACCATGCGTGGCTCCCTCCTGGCAACCCTCTCCCCGCCTGGAATCCAGGACGTGCACCTGGCGGTGGTCCCTCCTTCTCATTGTACCTTCCCGGATCCCCTGCTCTAGTCTAGAGTATTAACAATGGGCTGCACAAGAGCCCTAGCCTCACTCTTCTCTTCTAACCATCTGCTCTAAATGACCTCGTCGAGGCCTGGCAGCATATACCACCTATGCAATGGTAACTCTTAAACTCCTCCCCAAATTTCCATATCCGACTACCTATCTGAAACCTCCACTGGAGTCTAGAAGCATCTCCAAATTAACATGTCCAAACCAAAGCCATCTCCAGACCTCCCGACTGCTCGAGTCAAAACCTCGAGGGCTCTCTCTCTCTCAAACCCCATTTCCAATCTGTCAGCAAAACTGTCACTTTCTACTACCAGCCCCTAGTCCAGGCCACCACTGCATCCTGCCCCATCAACAGTCCCCTTGTGGGACCACATATGCCCTCCTATCTAGTCCTCATAGAGCAGAGTGAGCCTGCTAAAATACACAACACATGGTGCCACTCTCATGCTCAAAACCCTGCGATAGCTTTCCATATCACTCACAGTAAAATTCAAACTCCTTACCATAGCCCACAATACCCTAACCCCCTTTCACTCCCTTTCACTGACCCCCTTTCACTCTCCTAACCGAAGCGCCTATCACTCCCTCACTCTCTCCCTCCCTCCACTCCAAACACACTGGTCTCTCTGTGCCCCTCAAACATCCCAAGCACATTCTTGCCTCAGGGCCTTTGCACAGGCTATACCCTCTTCCGCCAGATGTTTACAAGACTTGCTCCCTTTACTTTATTCAGGTTTTCTGCTCAGTGTCAGCTCCCAAGGAGAAGTCTCCTCAGCAGCAAAGAGTTTAAGTAAGAAATATCAAAAGGGGGCAGTGCCAGGGGGCAAATGCCTGTTTAGTGGTGACGGTCATGCAGACCGACACAATTTAACGTATTTGTTTGAACTGAAAAATAAAATTTTTTAAGTTTTTTTGTTTCAAAATTCTTTTAGGGGACCAAAAAACACTGAATACCTCTGCTCTATCGATTATGACTCTAGAATTGTGCTGTTGGATACAGGAGTCACCAGCCACATGTGGCATTTAAATTGCTTAAAATTAAATAAAATTTAAAATTTAGTTGCTCAGTCTCACCAGCCACAGTTCAAATGTTCATAACCACACGTGGCTACAGGCTACCGGAATGGACAGTGCAGAAGACACTTCCATCCTCCAGAAAATTCACAAGGCAGAGCTGCTCTGGGGTCTTGATCAACTGCCTAATAAAGGACTGACTTTGTTTCTAGAGGAAATCCTGGATTTTACCCACAAGCATTTTTACGGCCCCAAATGCCAACAGCAGGTGAGAGATTTCCATCTACGTGACAATGCCTACTGGGAACCCAACTTTCAAAACGGAATGTTCACCCGATAGCCCGATAATCTAGTTTCCAAAGAACAGGGCTCTGGCTCTCCACCAGTAATATACAAAATTAGTATTTTAGACTCTTTTTTTTTAATTGAGTTGAGATTCACAGATATAAAATTAACCATTTTAAAGTGAATAATTCAGTGGCATTAAATATACTCACAATAATTCAGACTCTTGATGACCTAAAGAACTGTCAAATTATCTTCTGTCAAGAGCCTATCCATGACCTAATTAATAGACCAGAAGTCTCGGGAAGATTGCCTACGACGTGCAACCCGCCACCTCGGACGTCCTCAGCCCACAGACTTCACCGAGCAGGCTCTCTGGGATACATCACCTGGGCCAGGTCAAGGCAGCCCTCACAGGACAGCTTTCGCCTCGTAGCCCTGAGTGCTACACTCCCTCGGACAGTATCATCCAGGGTCAAGGAAGGAACTAGCAGATGAAAAACAAACAAAAAACCCAAAACTATTTCTACATGTGTTGTAAAACTACTCTTGTCAAGAAAAGTATTTGTGATGCCTGTCGACACCTCCTACATATAAAATACACCAAGCACAATTTCTCTTAGGATTTCAAGCCAGGAAAAAAAATATATCTCGGGGGGGGGGGAAGTTTCCTTCTTTCTGATGAAGAGAAAGATACATCCTTCCTGCTTCCCTCTGCAAACTCACCAGGGCACTCAGCCCAGCAGCCAGGGCCGCAATTAGCATATTTCCTCGCTCTCCATTTCAGAACCTGATTTCCTGTTTCTATTTCACTCACACACACACACACACACACACACACACACACACGCACGCATGCACACGCACACTTTTGTCAAAATGTCTCAAATCCTTTTTGGAAAAATATCGGCTAAGGACTATAACCTAAATTTCTATTAATTCCATTTACCCTCTGCCACTAATCATACATTAGAAAATTTGGGAACAACAATATCAATCTTAATATAGGACTAATTCACCCTAAAATAACATCTTATAACAACTAAAGTTTCTCTGCTTGTCTTTAATGCCAAATGAAGGCCAAGCACCTTCTGATCGAGAGATCCACACAGGTACCCACGCTGACCTGGAGATGTGCAAAGTACAGCCTGGGAGGCCAATGGGCAGGAAACGGCTGGCACCCACTGAAGAAAGCGTTTTGAAATTTTTTCTTCCAGGAATGAGGAGACCGAATTTAATATCAAATTGTGAAAAATCTTTTTCGAGGAGAAAAAAATTGATTTTATCACCTGTAATAACAGCTTTTCAACTTACGAAACCGAGTACTATCCAACGTTTTATATGAAGTATTTGTGACCGGGATGACTTTGGGAAAGAAATTTAAACAATGACTTTCTGAAAGATCACTTATATTTTCAAACAAGGCACTCTCTTCACATTACTAAAGAGAGTGCGCTGTGTTAAGCGACAACTGGCTGGTACCCAGCAAAGATTTACTCCAGAAATAATGAGGTGAACTGTGTCGGCATTACCACGTGTGGATCAGTCACTATATCCTCTCTACCACGTGTGGATGATTCACTATATCCTCTCACTATCTAGCAGGGCCCATGCGGTTAAGAGGTGAGAGAATAACAGTAGAAATACAAAGCTTACACTGGCTACGCACTCAACAAAACACTGTCTTTTTCTAGGTCTACTAGTTACATCTTATATTCCTGTGATTTAAATAATTTGTCTTATTTGGTTATACACACTGAGCTGTCCAACATGCATGTCACTAGCCACATATGGCTATTTAAACTTAAATTAACTACAATTAAATTAAATTAAAATTTCAATTCCTCAGTCTCACTCGCCTCACTTCAGATGCTCAGGAGCCCCATGTGGCTGGTGGCTTCCATACCAGACAGAGCAAACAAGGACCATGCTCACCATCACAGCAAGTTCACAGACAGCACTAGGCTATACATTTCCTACAAGCACGTTACTGTGTGACATCCAAAAACATGGCAAACTTTCTTTAAAAAACTAATTTGGAAAACACTAGATACTTTCTGACAAACTTCAGTACACAGCTAAGTATATTTAGAGGCGTTTTTTTCCCCCCTAAACATTGAATTAAATGAAAGTATATGACAGGCCTGGATTGCAGCCACTCTCTAGTATTTCCGTAATGTGAAGGGAGCGCTTCATTTTACACACAGATTGTAGACTGCGGTTCAAAAAAGTAGTATGTACAAACCCCACACATGGTATTTGAGAAACACATTATATCTGGACATTAGACAACAAGAGGTTTTCCACTTACTTCTTTCTGATCTCGCTTTTCAACCAATATTGTTATAAAACGCAAAAACCCACGGTACATAAAGTTTGAAGAGGATAAGCCAACGGGCCCCGTCCCTCATCTGCAAACAGGAGCAAAGACGCAACTGTGACCTTTCCTACAGAACAACACTTGGGCTCCAGCCTCTGCCAGCTCTAAAACGCCAGAGCTCCAAGCAGCAAACTTCAAAGAGGGGCAACAGTGTTATGAGTTGCATAAAAATCGTTTCCAAAGCTGCAGACCTCACATACTCAAAAATGTCAATCACCTCTTCTTTGGCAATGGTTTTAAAATGTAGCTACTAAATCCAACTACAACAAACTATTTTCTTTTTTGACTGTCTCACTTTAAAACATGAAGTCGCTTTTAAAGAAAAAAAAAAAAAAGATTAGGAAAGGAAACAATAAACTGGTACGACCCTCACACACCAAGTGAGTTCAGAACTGCGGGCAGTGCTACTTCCCCAGGAACCCGCTCACCAAACAAATCCAACACTGCAGTTTCAGCTCAAGGTGTGTGAGAACCCACGGTGAAGACACAGCAAGATGCCAGCCAGGACGACCGGATGAAGTGGATCGCTGCATTTGTGGTTAACAGCTGTAACTTTAGATTTATATTTAACCAAGTCAAGACTGACTATATATAGGTGTAAACAGAGTTCGCGGGTTAACCTCTTGGATGCTGGAGGGAACGCCAGCCAACTTCCCTCGCAATACAAAACAGGATGCTGGCTTCACCCCTGCAGCCTCAAGTTGCTAAACGCTGAAGAGATGGTTTTCGCCTTGGTCAAAATTGGGAAGAAATTAAACACTGAGAAAGAAGTTAGTATTTTATCTATAGTATCCCATTTCCTAGAGATTCAATTAAAAAGAAATACAGCAGCATGATAGCAATTTTTGCCCCCCCCCTTAAAACTATTATGAATTTGTGTTTGCCCAATGGAGAATCTGATACATCGGTTTTTAGGGCGCTGAGATAATGATGTTCTATTTTACACAACAAGGGCAAGTTTTTCTATTTTATGATGAAGAGTAGAAAAGGGGAGAAAAATTCCAAGAGCTCATTTCAACAACCACATTTACAAAAGTTATAATAAAACAGTTAAGACTCCCTGAGGACTCACTGAGTGTCCTGCACCGTGCTAAAACGTCACCGCCAAACTTCACCTCCTTTAATCCTTGTAAGAATCTTGTGCAATTGGTACAATTATTATCCTCAGCAAACTAAGGTTTAGGGACGTATCCAATTTTTTTACCAAGTCAAAACTTTTGCCAAGCAAAACACTGGAAGAGCCAGACTGCAATGCAGTTCCTGTGCCCTAAAACCCATGGTCTCCACGGCTCTGCACGCGCCCGTGTCCCCTCAGCTACCTCCTGCCAGCAGGGACACACAGAGCCCAGTGAGGCCACTGGACCCAAGAGCAGGCGTGAGGCGTCTGAACTATGAGGAGAGAAACTCTAAATGAAACAAGTAAATGGACACCTCTGCCCATTCCCTTATTCTTGGAACTATATTTATATTTAATATGAATTATCATGGTAGCATCTAACACAGCACAGCACTGAAAGGATTTCCACTCAAGTCTGCAACGAGGGAAACGTTAAAACCGATCTTATAATCCGGCTCATTTTTACTCTATAGGTGACTAGTTTCTTCCTTTTTTTTTCCCTTCACCAATGACACCCTAGCTTAGAGACCTTACTTATATGAAAATATTGATTTTTTAACTTCCTTGCAAAAACTAAGGCTGTGAGCTTGAAACTCGGCTCTAAGGACTAGACCTTTTCCAAAATCAGACCCTGGAATATTTCCTGCCTTAAGCTAAGTCTTCTACCATCGTTTCAAAGTAAGAGGGACGCCTGGCTGAGTCAGAAGTTGAGTGATTGAAGGCACTGAGCACACGAGCCACTGTGGCCTCTGACCCCAGCGTGAAGGATGGGGATGCTCCGTTAACATCCCCAGAGTTTGGGGGACGAAGGTTAAAGTGAAAAGGATATCAGATATTCAGAGAACTGTAAAAATAAAATACTACCTAACTTTTCACCAAATCATCAACTTTTTCCCTGAAGAACTCTCACTTATCTCCTTTAATCCATGGTGTGCCTCCATGTGTTTCATCAGCTTTCCTTTGTGAAAATGTCCTTGCAGTGTTAGAGCCGCCAGAAGCGGAGTTAGCTTAGTAGTGAGTGGGCCAAGTTAAAGCAACGCTAGCGCATCACGCTAGGTCACTGCCCCAGTGCCACGGCGTTCCATGGCTACTCACAGATCACCTGGAGATTTACAGCTGCAACTCCAGAGGAGGGAGAGTAACAGCGAAATGTCAAGGTTAAGGTAAATTCTCCATAAGTCCCCACTGTCTATTTCTAGCCACTTCCATGGTGGTATTAAAGTTCGACCATCGCTTCATGCTGACATTTTGAGGTATTTCCAACATTAACAGTGAAAACAAACACATCACAACTCTGAATAATCCCACAATTGTATATGATGTTTTTCTAAGTTAAAGAGAATGTTCAGACTATAAGAGTCTATCTAGAGGCGTAACCTAAAAATTGAACCCTAATTTCAAGTATTACCATATTCAGTAAGAACTCTAAGTCTAGGACTTCCCTGGTGGCACAGTGGCTAAGACTCCACACTCCCAATGCAGGGGGCCTGGGTTCAATCCCTGGTCAGGGAACTAGGTCTCACATGCATGCCGCAACTAAGAGTTCACATGCCACAACTAAGGAGCCCGCCTGCCTCAATTAAGATCCGTTGCAACCAAATAAATAAGTAAAATAAAACTTAAAAAAAAGAGAACTTTAAGTCTATATACTGCCCCTTCATTTATTTTATTTTATTTTATTTATTTATATAGCAGGTTCTTATTAGTCATCTGCTTTATACATATTAGTGTACATATGTCAATCCCAATCTCCCAATTCATCCCACCACCACCCTGCCCCCCCGGCTCTCCCGCCTTAGTGTCCATATGTTTGTTCTCTACATCTGTGTCTCTATTTCTGCCCTACAAACCAGTTCATCTGTGCCATTTGTCTGGATTCCACATATATGCGTTAATATACGATATTTGCTTTTCTCTTTCTGAGTTACTTCACTCTGTACAACAGTCTTTAGATCCAACCACATCTCTACAAATGACCCAATTTCGTTCCTTTTTATGGCTGAGTAATATTCCATTGTACATATGTACCACATCTTCTTTACCCATTCGTCTGTCGATGGGCATTTAGGTTGCTTCCATGACCTGGCTATTGTAAGTAGTGCTGCAATGAACATTAGGGTGCATGTGTCTTTTTGAATTATGGTTTTCTCTGGGTATATGCCCAGTAGTGGGACTGCTGGGTCAGATGGTAATTCTATTTTTCGTTTTTTAAGTAACCTCCATACTGTTCTCCATAGTGGCTGTATCAATTTACATTCCCACCAACAGTGCAAGAGGGTTCCCATGTCCCTTCATTTAAAAGTACATCCAGAAATTTAACTTTATTAAAGTTTTGGAAAAAGGATGATCTGAAAGTCCTTGCCTATTCACTAGCATCTCAGGGAAATCCACCCTGAGATGCTCCTGACCTCCTACGATAAACAAGAGGCAGAGACTCCACAGCCCACCAAAGGGCGAGGGTGGGATTCTTATGCTAAGGCTGCACACCTGTCCAGCCAGCCCATGACAAGGCAGGAGAGCACAAGTTAACATCATTGGAGAAACTCTTAACCAGGTTTTTCCAACATCACCACTTGCACTGCCTTCGACATTCTCCAACTCTACGCCCACAGCCAAAGCAAACAAACAAAGCAAAAATGCTCTTGAGATTAAGACCTCTTTACTTACAACTTAAAACAACTGTTCTTACTTTCACCCAGTTAGCGTTCAAGTCTAAGAATTCTCCTGAGATCTGTGGTACAGAATTATCTGGAGTTAAACTAAACACAGAAGGCAGCAGAGAACAGACCAGAAACGCTATAAAGCAGATGAGAAATACCATGCTCTTCACGAATGGGCATCAAAACGGCGTGTTTCCTTCAAATAACTTCCTGGGTGCTGATTTTGATTCAATCATTAAATGAAGAATTAAGGAAATCCCACCCAGTCTTCCCAGACCATCGCTCTCATCATTCAATCCAGACCAGGACACAAGCAAGCAGAATCACAAGCGCCTCTGTATCTATGTTGACTTTTTAAAATGGTGCCAATTTCTTGGCCTTTTCCCAACTTCATTTAAGTTCTCCACTAGTACCCTGACCCAGTGCCATGGCCCAGCCCCTAGAAGGTCTATGTTTTTTACACTAAGTGAAGAAAAATTGAAACCTCACTCGTGGTGACACATCATCACCTACGAAGGTTTTGCAAGGCAAAAGCACAAGTAGGGCTTCCCTGGTGGCGCAGTGATTGACAGTCCGCCTGCCGATGCAGGGGACATGGGTTCGTGCCCCGGTCCGGGAAGATCCCACATGCCGCGGAGCGGCTGGGCCCGTGAGCCGTGGCTGCTGAGCCTGCGCGTCCGGAGCCTGTGCTCCGCAACGAGAGAGGCCACAACGGTGAGAGGCCCGCGTACAGCAAAAAAAAAAAAAAAAAAAAAAAAAGAAGAAGAAAAAAAGCACAAGTAAAAGTTTGCTACTGACTTCCTTCACTGATAAAGAGCTGTATTCAGTAACAAAGGAAGAATGAAGGCCATCTCCCCATGGTTACTTAGAGATTATCTACAGACTGACAGCTGTAACTACAGAGAATGGAGACTACTATTAGATAGCAAGATTAAGATAAATTCTCCAAGTTAGGTCCAGCGATGCTTTTCCCTTAACTGTCCCCCTGAGCCTTTTCCCAATTCTCCTCTCCCGGCCAATTATCGCTCTGCAGTGCCGGAGACTGCCTTTCTGAACAACTGATAAAACGAAGAAGAAAAGGCAGCAGAGAATAAACAGGTGAAAGGAAAAAGAGTGGAGGGGGCCAGCAGGGGCACGTGGCAGTGCATGTGTAAGAGTGAAAATGAAGGCTTTCTCCCTCATCCTTGGAGGACCAGTCTCATAAAGAAACAAGCATCAGAGACAGAGGGGCAAAGAAAGGTTGAGCTGGGGGTGTGTGTGTGTGTGTGTGTGTGTGCTGGGGGTGTGTGTGTGTGTGTGTGTGTGTGTGTGTGTGAGAATAACTACTAAAAGGATCCAAAAACCACTTGAAACTAAATGGCTGTAATCCACCTTTCTGAGAAAAATGTTATTTTTTTTCCCACAAGAAAATAGACAGCCTTCTTTGAAATCTAAACAAATGAAATTTCACTTTGATAATCTATCTTTTCAGGAACTGATACTGATACTATACACACACACACACACACACACACACACACACCCCTCCAACAATACATGTATTGTTCATATATTAAAAAATGCTACTAAGTTTCCAACCTTACAACGAGGGTGCTAACACCTGTGCTGCAGGTTGACTGTTGTCATTAAACAATTTTAAATTTATTTATATGTGCATTAGTCTTGCTTACACTCTGACTTGTTTTCCAAAAGAATTAGAAGCAACGGCTATGGAAAGAGTGTAGCTCTGCACTGTCCAATATGGCAGCCACCAGCCACATGGGGCTACTGGCTTGCCTTATGCAGATACAAATGCAGAAGGGCTCTGCCTGTAAGTACACACCGGATCTCAAACAGCTGTGTAAAATGTCTTTTTATTCTGATTATGTGGTGGAATATCCTGGATATATTTGGTTAATTAAATATACGATACTAATGCGTGGTTTCTTTTTTTTTTTAATGTGGCTACTAGAAAATTTAAAGTAACACATGTGCCTTGCATTCACTGCTCCCATTATATTTCAGTTGGACAGCACTGGTCTACAACATAGTAGGTAAACAAAGAAATGAAGGTCAGGTCATACCTAAATAACAAAATTCCCTGTCCATCTCAGTGAAGGCCTTGACCTCCTCCCCAGCTTCCAGCACACCGCCAATCTCTGTCCTTAACACAGTGCACAGCACATAACAGGCACTCGATAAATGTTTCTTTAATGGAGCTGAATGCAGGCAAACAAGTTACAAGACTAAAAAGCAGTATCTAAAAGTGGCTTCTTAAAAGTTAAGAAAACCCACTGGCTACTTGGGACACCTAGCAGATGGTTAACATGCAGGCTTTGAAAGTAAATTTAAAGACGAACTTCTTATTACCTACAACATTTTTTGACAGTCACAGGAAGCAATACCCTTTTACAAAATAAAAGCCACTAAGACGCGAGGCTAACATTTAGTATTCGGCTCATTTCATGCTTTCAGACTGTGGGGTGAAAGGACAGATGGAGTAGACTGCTTTTCTTTGCTCTAAGTCTACACTTGGCGTTTTCCATTTTAACCCACCGAAACGCTGCCCTCTGGATAAACCAGCTATGCTCGAGGGAAATGCCGGGCAGTGCTCACTGAGCGGTAATATATATGAACAGAGGTGGTCAGAAGAGACATCTTCAGTCTTCGTGAACAACAGGAGGCTCTGGGAGCGCCTCATGGACCAGGGAAGTCGAGAGCAATCGGGGAGGGGCAGGCGGCCTTAACCCACGATGTCCTGAAGGCCGGCACGTGGGAGAGCAGGGCTCCCCCTAACAGTGCTGCAGGGCAGCTGCTCCAAGCAGGTCTAACCATGGGTGCCTGTCCCTGAACGTGGGCACACTCACCACAGCCCCTGGGAGCCACTTAGGTCCAAACTGGGTTTTCTTCAGAGATGATCCGTTTCCCCATCTCCACCAGACGTCTTTAGGGGTGTGAAAGTATAAGTCTGTCCGGAGTAGTATTCAGAGAGATACGATTCAAAAGGCCCTTTCCTCTACTTCTGAGCACAGTTTGCATAAATGAGGCATAAGATGCGTGCCTATTTTTTCCATAAAAATGTATTTAGTAGTTGCAGTTACTCTGCTCGTGTCTGCAATTCTGTATTTACCGGGTGAACCGAGAGGATTTCTCTACTTGAGATTTACCGGGAAAAGGTTTCCCAGAAAGGCTATTGTTTAACGATATTCGTAACACATCACGGAAAGACAGAGGACTGGAGAAACTGCACCACTGATTCTTCTGGATCTGTTTTATTTTAATCTCCAGGGGAAAATTAGGACACAGAAATTACTATCCACCACCTCAGTCTTAGTGATCCTTTGAAAATGCTTTCTGCTCTGTCCTGCTTCACCATGATTGTATTTAATGAGGGGAGCACACATAAATACACCCAACATACACTTAATCCAAGGACACAATATTGCAGATCCTAAAAATCCCACCAGGATCTGCCCGTCTGTGAGCGTAATCTGTGAATGTACCTACACCTGTGTAGGCCTAAAAGCAGGATGAGTTATTCAGAAACTCAGAAACTCCCCTGGAACCTCGAAGGACAACCCAAGTAACCAGTCTTCCTTAGACAAGCTCTTCAAACAAACAAAACGACGTGCTGAGCTCTCCTTCCAGGTGGTCCTTGCTGGCGTCCACCTGGCTCCGTTCTCTGCTCCCTTCCTGCTGCCGAGGACGGTGCCGGCTCCCGCCAGGTCCTCCCAGTGCACCCGTGGACCCGGGGCCTGGTAGGAGCGTCCTGCAGAGGGGTCCCCCAGGCCCCGGCCCCACATGCCAGGGACACAGGCGCACTCTCTTCACCCTCACGGTTGCCAATCCTTAAACTCTCTCCTCCTCCACCCTTGTGCGTCCTCCTCTCAACTCAACTGATGCTCCACAGCTCAGCAGAGCTGTCGCCTGCCCCGGCACGCCCACCCACGCTGGACCCGGCGCTGCCCCCAAGCACGCGAGCTCACCTCCGTGTTGCGCCTTCCAGGGGCTTCCTGCACCACCTCTGCCCCGACCGGCCCTTCCTCTCTCCCAGGGAGCAGAAGGTGAAGCCTCAAGGTCTGCTAACTGCTCCCAGAAGCCAAGGGAAGGAAGTGCAACAACTCTGACCGTACTTAACACTGGAACAAGTGCTTGAGATTATTTCCTAAACTCTGCGACAAGCAACTGTAAACATCTGCCCGATGATAACGGATCATTTGTGAGTGCCCACCGCGTGTCTGACATCATGTTAAATTCTGAGAGACGTCATTGCTAATCTCTCTATGGCTCTAACCAGGAAGGTGTATCGTCCCTCATTTTGGAGAGAATGCAGCCAGGGCCCTGAGGTTAAGGAACCTGCCCGAGGTCGTGGGGTGAGAAACCAGCTGCTGATTCTCTGGCTCAGGAACTGCAGGCTCCGAGACCTACGCTCCTGCCCCCACACCGGTGGCTCTCAGGGTGCGGGACCTGCGAGGTCAGGACCGTTTTTTCATAAGGACCCTGAGATGTTCTCCGCCTCTCACTCGCCTTCTCTCCAGGCGTGCACGGGCTTGGCCAGAGGCTCCTGCAGACTGCACGCAGAAGTGGCTATTAGAATCCAACACTTCGGAAAACGTAAAACAACGCCGTTAATGTTCTGTTGTCTTAGAAAACAGCTGCTTTTCGGTTAAAAATGTGATGTACGTTAACGCATGATGGTTTATTATTTTTACTGATTTTAAAAACGAGTAACAAATATTTCAAACTGTCCTCAGTTTAAATTTCTAAGACAACAAATACCAACACATAAAGTCCACATAAACAAAGGATCTTTGGAGTCACCAGTAATTTTTAGGAGCATAAAAGGGTCTGAGATGCAGAGAAAGACAAACACTGTATGACTCCACTTACATGTGGGACCTGGAAAAGCAAAACAAGTGAACAAACATAACTAAACAGAAACAGGGTCACAGATACAGAAAACAAACAGGTGTCTGCTGGAGGGGAGGGGGTTGAGGAGAAGAGAAATAGGTGAGGGAGGTTAAGAGGTACAAACTTTCAGTTACAAGACAAATGAGTCACAGGTGTGAAATGCACAGTGTGGGGAATAGAGTCCACAATTATGTAATATCTTTGTATGGTGACATATCGTAACTAGACTCACTGTGGTGACCAGTTTAAAAGGTATAGAAATATCAAAGCACTGTGTTGTGTAACAGGAACTAACACAGTGTTGTAGGTCAATTATACTTCAAATACAAACAAAAAATTCACAGAAAAAGAGATGAGATCTGTGATTACCAGAGGCAGGGGCTGGCGGAGGGCGAACTGGAGGAAGGTGGTCGAAAGGTACAGACTTCCAGTTGTAAGATAAGTAAGTACCAGGGGTGGAGCATGCAGCGTCGTAAGTATAACGAACACTGCTGTATGTTACAGACAAAAGCTGTTAAGAGAGGAGATCCTAAAAGTTCTCATCACAAGAAATGTTTTTTTCTATTTCTTTCTTTTTGTGCTTAGATGATGGGTGTCCACTAAAGTTACTGTGACAATCACTTCATGATGTAGGTAAATCAAATCATTATGCTGTGGCCCTTATACACTTTATACAGGGCTATACGTCGACTGTATCTCAGTAAAACTGGAAGAAAAAATTAAAATATAATAAATTATTTAATGATGGATGGATGGATGGATAGATAGAAAAACAGGTCTGAGAATGAAAAGGAGAACCACTATCCTAATCGGCTGTTGACACAGAAGCTAGGTTTTCTCCTTCGTTGTAAATTTTTATCAAATCATCAGGCTCGTCTGGAGCTTCCATTAAAGACTGTGTCCAGACAATGAACATGTGGCCTGATGAACTCTGGCCTCGGTTCTAATATTTTTCTTTGCTGATTCTTTAATATAAAGTTAAACTTATCTTCAAAGATACTTTAACATGCAATAGAATTTAGAAAATATCTGTTCGCTACCCATGAAACACCTAAAAAGCATAACTTCTATTTTTTTTCAAAGTAATAACTCAAGATAAAAAAGTCAACAAGCGGGCTTCCCTGGTGGCGCAGTGGTTGAGAGTCTGCCTGCCGATGCAGGGGATACGGGTTCATGCCCCAGTCCGGGAAGATCCCACATGCCGCGGAGTGGCTGGGCCCCTGAGCCATGGCCGCTGAGCCTGCGCATCTGGAGCCTGTGCTCCGCAACGGGAAAGGCCACAACAGTGAGAGGCCCACGTACCGCAAAAAAAAAAAAAAAAAAAAATCAATATTTCAACTTAATCTGGTGATTTCCCTGCTGCACAGCATGGTTTCAAACCACCATCCGGTCATACATGAAATGCAAAATAATTTTAGTAGTTCTAAAGCAAAACAATAATAATAGATTATTTGCTAGAGTAGCACGTGAGTCAGTCCCAGGGAGAGCGAGGCGTTTAGGATTCTGTAACAGCATTTTGAACCTACCTCATTATCCTCACCACACCCAGCAACACGGGCAAAAAGGCGGGTAATATTTCCACAAGTCAAATTTCATGTGTCACAACTAAGGCTATATTTCATAATATGCAACCTGTTCCTTAAAAATAAAAGTAATTTTACATTGTATTTAGTACATCTGAAATGACATGAATTATAAAGTAAGGTTCGCATTGCAGGAGATCAGAAACTAAAACCTAGAGGAGAATTCACACTTAAGTATGCACCACCGGCTAGAGATCACACTCACTTGATGTGAGTATATTACCCTAATTAATCTCAACCCCTTTTGAGATGGGTACTATTTTTCCTGTTGTACTGATGACGAATCTGAGGTTCAGAGAGGTCAAGCTGCCTGAAGCCACCAAGCTAGTAAGCAGCAGACCTGGACTTCAAACACTTTGCTGATTTCAAAGTCTGTGCTCTTCTCAAGACTTTATACCTCCCTAGTATGATGTGCAGAACTGAGTGCTTCAAAAGCTGAAGCGGATGCAAAGGTGAGCAGAAATAAGAAAGCAAATACCGTGAGAAACGTTTAAAACATGCAACTGAACTTATAAAGATACCTCAAGTGTACTTGTTTGCACCCCTTAAACCGTTCCAAGTGTGCCTGCGATGGCACGCTCGAGAAAATGGAGCTGGAGAAAAAGGGAAATACACTTGGTGTCCCCCAGCGCTCAAGGACCCAGAGTCCGCCTACTCACACTCGTCCTCTGAAACACCCGTTGAGAAATCTGTGCTCTTAAAACTAAGAAACGCTGGAGGAGACCAACGATTCCCAACCAAGGATGGGATTATAGTCACAGGGGGTCTCCTTCAAACTGTGCTTGTCCTCCAGGGAGGAGAGAAGATGCTGGGACCAGCAGAAGTCTGAGGACCACTGCTCTGAAAAGATCCCATGTTTAGTAAGAAACTCCCAAGGAGCAAGAAAAGAATAATCCCTGGAAACTAAGTCATGTTCATTTCTGCCCTAGGAGCCATCCAGGTGGGCCGAGGCCCCAGCAGCTGGTAAGACGCCCTTTCTCATCCCCCTCCACGCTGTCCACAGTCTCAGGAGCCCGCTCCCATCACTGCAGATGAGGCTCCCCAGGAGGGAAGCGGCTCTCTCCCGGGCAGCGCAGGCCCGGTGGCTGAGGCCCACGTGGTCCCCGCTGACCTCGGGGCTCCTCCTGAGAATCTCCAAGTCTGCCGGACCTGTGAGGGCAGCCTTCCCGAAACCCCAACGAGTCCTGTGTCCTGAGGTCCCCAGGAGACTTTCCTGGCCTCCACTTCCCCAGTCCCACCAGGCCTGAAGCTTCTGATCTCCAATCTAAATGCCTCTCCACCCAGGATGCCCCAGAGGGCTTTGTTTCCTGACCCGACCCTTTTACTTGCACATAGTTTCATTCCCTTCTGTTCCCATTCCCCAATCCCTGGTCCCCGGACCAAACTGTCCTCACAGGCCTGGACCACAGGCTCACAGTTCATCTTCTGGTTCCCTGGCTATCCCCGCGCACTGTCTAGTTTGATATCACTGGCTCCCCAATGAAGTCCAAATCCTTTACAACAGAAGATCAGACCTCTACCACCTGGCCCTGCCCTGCAGCGAATTCATCGTCCCGTGCCCCCTCTAAGGAACCATCCCCTAACCTGAAATGCCATCCTCGGTTCACATCCCTGGCTACGTCCTAGCCAGATTCCAAGTACCCCAGGTGCTGCCTCTCTCTGAACACCTGTCACATAACCCTGCATGGTCTTTTACTATACTTTATACTTTCACGTATTGGTCATGTTTCCCCAAATTGATTACAGGTTCATTAGGAACAAGCATTGTGCCTTACAGCTCTAAAGATCACACTGTGCCATCCACGTACAGGGTTGCAATCGTAGTGGAAGATCAGTGCATATTTCTGAATAGCACTCTGAATAATCTAGACAGACATTATTTTTCCTAGAGCTAGAGCACAAACGCCAACATTTATAATGGAAAGATGTGTACGGGAGTACTAGAGCTTAAAACCTAAATCTGTCTGCTTATAAATTCTGTCGGATAAAATCCCAGCATACGAAAAGGAATACTTCTGCTTTTAGTACTAGGTATCCAGATCTCTCAGAGACCGCTTTGTGTGGCCTATCATTTACTGTGATTTTCTACAGTGTGCAAGTTAACACTAACATTCAACAACTGGTCCAATAAGTATTACAGAAGAACATATTTTGTAGCTTCCCAAGGGAAAAATAATAATTTTCTAAAAGATGTGGGAGGGACCATCACAAAAATATAAAACGTTGCTGGAAACCAAGTTTCTGTGTGTTTTTAAATCAGAGAGAGAGAAAGAGAGAGCGGGAGGGAGGGAGAGAGCGAGCACAGCATAGAAGAATAAAAGGGAAGGAAAAAACAGTTTAGATCCAATGTCCGTCTCACTGCTGGCAGTGAGAACAGAGCTCCTTGCAGGCAGGACCCAGGCTTAGTTTTCTACGCACCCTCAGCTCCAGCACAACCCCTGGGACGGGAGGAGTCACGACTTTTTGAAAACGTGAATAAATACACAAGCCAACAGTGAGAGAGTAAAAAAAATAAATAAAGTAAAAGACAGAGAGAGAGAGAGAGAAACAGAAAACAAGTGAGATGCTGGGCAGCTTACACGGCAGAACTCAAGGACCTCGGGACGAAGCAACGTCTGGCGAGGCTGAGAGGGAGCCCTGCGCGTCAGGCTCCTCGCGCCTGCGCCCCACGCGGCAGAGCGGGCAGGGCCACGCCCCCTTACCTGCGGCACAGGCACTTTCTGCGGGGCGCTCTGGGGCGAGGGGTGGAGCTGTGCCCAAGGCTGGTGGTGCGAGGGCGGGGGCGAAGCCTGGTGGTGCAGGCCCGGATGGGGCTGCAGCGGAGGGCAGCTTGGCAACTGCTGGAAAGCCGGCGGCTGCCCGGGGTGCTGCTGGCCAGGGAGCAGCCGGTCCTGGATCGCCTGCGGGTCTGTGAGGCCGACGCCGGGACAACCGTTGGCTCTCAGGTGCCCGGCCAGCTCCCTCGGCGCCGGGGACATGCCCATAAACGGACGGGACGGTTGCATGTTCCTGGGGCCCATGTTCCTCTGTCCGATCCCCATGGCGCCAGGGGGCTGGTGAGACGGCTGCGGGTGAGGCATATTTGGGTAACTGCCGACTTCCATCGGGATCCCGGCACTTCCGGGCCGGACTTGCGGAGGAGGGGTGCCCGCCGGGTTACTCATTGCTTTCATGGGTGACATGGGAGGCGGAGAGGCGTAAGTTCCCTGAGGCTGCGAAGGGTGCATAGTTTGCGTGTTCATTTGGTTAAGGGAGCCGCTGGGGTGGATAGGCTGCTGGTGCATGAGTCCTTGGCCACTGTTCGATGGGAATCCTACAGCGTTGGGGTATCTTGGGACGGACTGGTTCATTGGAGTATTATTTGTAAGGCCTAGATTCTGATTCATCCCTGTATTGTTAACTAATCCCTGATTTAGGTTACTGTAAGGATAGCGAGAATACTGCCCTGAGTTGTTTATAGTAGGTGAGGGGACGGTCTGGCTCCGAGAACTAAAGGTGAGGGTCTGCGGCCTCACGGCCCCTTGCGGGGGAGGGTTGGGGGAGAACCGGGGGCTGTGGGCTACGGGCTCCCCGTGGAGAGCGGCGGGGGGATGGTGGTGGAAGGGCTGCACCGCGTGGCGCAGGCTCGGCGCCACCCCGGGGCTCTGCGGGGGCACGTGCGACAGGTGGCCGGGCCCGGCGATGAAGGGGCTTCCCTGACCGAGGCCCTCCTGGCCCGGGGGAAACTGGCCCATCCTCGGCTGCGGCTGCCCGTGCTGCTGCATGGAGAAGTCCCCGCGCGCCAGGTAGCCGCCCAGCTGCTGCAGGTGCGGGGGGTGACCCTGCGCGGGGGGCCCCGACGGGGCCGCCTGGGGCTGTGGCGGTGGCGGCTGGTAGGGGGCTCGGATCTGGTCCGGCACCTGCACAGCCCGGGGAGCCCACATGGAGCCGCCGTCCACGAAAGACTGCCCCCCATGCCGCTCGTTCGGCAGGCCGGGGTAGACACCCATCTGGCCGCCGCCGCCGCCGCCGCTGCCACCGCCGCCGCCGCCACCACCGCCGCCAGCCCCGTGGGGGACCTGGGGGACGGGCGGGGTGTGGTACTGCGAGTGGGGAGACGCCAGTCCGTTCCCAGGGGCATTGCTCATCATTCTGTTCGGCTGGTCCATCAGATGCATCTTTTGCTGCTCGTACTGATTATAGTGATCGAAGTGGGTCAACTTGGTTTGATTCTGATTCGCGGAGGGATGGTGGAGGGACGGCTGTAAGGAGGCAAAGCCTTGGTCTATCGGCATCTGTTGACCCATGGGATTCACGGGATTTTCAGGGTAACCACATTCTCCCAGGCTTTCGAGGCCTTCGCTGAAAATATTCCCGTCCTCGCCGAAAAGACTCATCATTCCTGGATCCGCCATCTTCTCCCAACACACGGCTCCTCCAGACCAGCGCTCAGGAGCTTGTCTGTGCTTCACTTCACTGAGGGTTTGTCCTCAGAGCCTATAATCCTTGACTAATCTTCTTCATGTCACTCCATATTTCTCTAATTCTCTTGGACCCTGCAGTGTCAGGCAAATCTGGATAGAGGTCCTAGAAGGGGAGCGGGAGGTGGGGAAGAGGGAGGAAGAAAACAAAGAATTAGGAACAAATGATAAAAACTGCCGGCATTGTACGCATGTGAATTTGGTCTCCATCGACAATACTGATCTAGCCCCCTCACTGAGCTGTATTTTATAAATCTAGTTCACTTTAAGAGAAACTCATTAGCTTCTACCAGAAGCATTATTATGATCGGTTACTTAGAAAGCAAGCAAAACACTAACCTTAACCTTAAATTAATCCATTCACTCCACTTCCTCACGTTCCATTCTTGGATGGAACAGAACAAAAGAACACAACATGAAGCGGCAGCAGCTGCCACAGCAGGCCAGCAGATGTATGAATGTCGCCAAGCAGCCCATCTGCTGCACGAAAGCCCTGGAAATGCTCTGGTTACCAACAGCCCGCCCTTAACCTTATTCCCCTGAGCGGTGTAATCAGATGAGCAGCCAGAGCACCGAGGGCTGTGAAAAGCTCAACTTAGTTAAATTGACTAGAGGATTATACAAATACCAAAATCAGTCATTTCGTACAAATTGGATATTTACGGCCCACATACAACCAACTACAGAACGGCAAACAGAGGCGTCGAAGGAGAAAGCGGCGGAGGCAAGGATGCTGGCAGGCACGCTGGCGAGCGGAGCGGTAACTCATCATTTCCTTACGTCCGTCTGACGGCAGGAACACGCCAGGCTTTCGTTCTCCAGCAACACACGCCCGCCCCCCCTCCCCCCTGCCAGAGCAAGTCCCATCACGGGTCCCTCATCCACCCGAGGGCCCTGGGCTCTGGGGATGGACCAGGAGCCATGCGACCACGCGGACAAACTCTAGCTGGATGGACAGTTTCTAGACGATGACCATTCTCATCAGCAGAGACAGAAACACTTCCCCCAAACTGGTCAAAACTGAAACTTTTAACAGAATGAAGTTCAAAATGTCCATGCAGCCCTCACCCTCGCCTTGACCTCTTCTGGGACAAGGCAGACCGGAGCAGGTAGGCGGAAAGGTGGGCAGGCCTGCCCGTAGGCATCCCCTGTTTACAGCACACCGTGTAGACTAACTACTGCTCTGCGCTTTATGCAAACACTTGCTAACAGCTTCTGTGTCAGATGAAAATAACCAACTTAAAGAATGTTTCCACAATCAAGACAGGAAAGTGTTTTTGTTGAATGCTAATTAAATCAACGACCTAATAAAGAACTAATTCACATAGGAAAAATGTCCAAAATCTTAAACATCTCTGGAATTTAACTCATTTTTTTTCCTCTTTCATAAGCACTTGAAGCATTGTGTGATACTGCCCAACTTGAAAAAAACAGTATCTTGTTGAAGAATTTCAAAAGGGATATTACAAACAGGCCCCGCCATAAATCCTACTGACACACGTCCACAGGAGCACGGGAATGGGGACGGCTGGGGCGGGACTGGGGACGGCTGGGGTAGGAGTGGGGTGGAGGCAGCCAGCCCCACCAGAACCCACGCCCCCATTAAGGGGAGAACTCTGCCTCCGGGAAATGTATGTAAACAACATTCCTGCTCGCTGTCAGAACCACAGACAGCACACCTGAGAGGGTCTCCAGGTCGGCAGTACTCAGGCGACAGCTGTCAGCCAAAGCCAAAGGTCTCCTCACTCTGCCGCTAAGTGCCGTGAATTTTCTGATCTACTTTCTCCAGAAACAGAGGTCAGGCGGGTGGAAGTAAGGTGAGCATAAAAGCCATTTTATTTACAGACATGCTGCTTTAAAACCCAAACCAAAGAGAAGTCGAAATCTCCAGTGCCAAATGAAACAAATATTTATAAATTGAATTTACTCCTAAAAAGCCTACGCGGTCAGTCCTCATTTATTCAAGGCTCCTTCTAGCTTTCAAGGAAATAAATACGGGAATGGACTTGATAAGAACTTAAAACCAGCCGTGCAGACTAACCACTTACCAAAATAACCTTTCAAATTAGCTGAAGGAAGGTAACGTCTAGTTGCCTGTCCTGGGTGGCCTTTACAGGATAATGGTGGCTTCATCCTCCAGGGCCCAGCATGTGTCACGGGGAGGAACTGCTACGGACTGGATGTGTTCCCAGCCAGCTCCAGGGGGAAAGGAGCCCGGGGGAGGAGATGGCTCGGTCCACTGCCTGGAGGGGCAGCATGGAGTTGGCACTCACTTTATAAGGCTGAGCAGAAAGGGAA
Source organism: Tursiops truncatus (assembly GCF_011762595.2). Classification (NCBI taxonomy): domain Eukaryota; kingdom Metazoa; phylum Chordata; class Mammalia; order Artiodactyla; family Delphinidae; genus Tursiops; species Tursiops truncatus. Next base: position 7,673,611 of record NC_047050.1, on the reverse strand, counting down.
AAAGAACTTGACTACAGGCCCAGGGGAGGGGCAAAACAGAGCACTCACTGCGAGTAATCCTACCCGACACTTGGGTCTCCAGTTCCCGGCTCCTTCCACCAAGAGGCCATTTCCCAGCAGCAGGAAAAATGGCAGCATTACCTGGTACAGCAAACGTGTCACCCACCACAGCTGCGACCACAGTCACGTGAAGTCCGGGCAGAGAAGTCCAAAAACTATGGCTTTAGTGTGTCACCGGTCACCACTTACGCCTGCTGGGGCAGCCACCACGGCCTTCCTGCCCCTTTTCTGACCTCAAGACTCTGGCTCGCGACTATGCTAGGAATCCATCTGGTAGCTGGATTTCATATTTCTGATCTGAGCTAATCTAATTAATTTATTTTTGTCTTTTTTAATTTGATCAAGACCATTTGAATGCCCACTTTCCCAAGTCACAGCTGCAACATTTAATTTTGTTCCTATCAAAGATATTCATTTAAAATTCCTTTTTGGAGTTTGCTCCCTTGTCTACATTCACTATCTACATTTTCTGTGTCTAAATCAGCACTGTCCAATGAGCCATCAAATCAAAGCCATATTTGTCTAAAATTTTCTAGTAGTCACGTTTAAAAAGTAGCCCCAAAGAGAATGAAATTAATTTTATTTTTATTTAACCAATAAAACCAATTTATTTATTGGTTTTATTTAAATAAAACCAATATATGCAAGTAATTACATATTACTTCAACATGTAATCGATAGAGATGAGACAGTTTACATTTTTTGGTACTGAGTCTTTGAAACCCGGCAGTTCACACTTACAGTATATCAATTCCAACTGGCCACATTTCAAGTCAAGAAGGTGCACATGGGCGCAATGGCTACTATACTGGACGGCACAGGTATAGATTATTAAAAAGAAGAGGCAGAAATGCAAGTTATCAGTGTTACCAAATAATTCTCATCATTATCACTTGGGAAATAAATATTCAAGTTGTACTTACATTTGATTTGGCTTTAAATGAAAATCACGTTAAATCTCAAATAGCATTTATGTATTCAAAATATATTTACTGAGCCTCTACTATGAGCCAGGCACTGATCACAGCTGCCAGAGATCTATCAGTGAACAAAAACAAAGTTCCCTTTTTTCCTCATGGAGGTTACAGTCATCTGTAAATGATGAAACTTTTAATTAAAAATTAAGATTCATGGGTTATGGTATAAAAGGTTACGATACCGTTTTACAAAATATTTCTTGGTAATTCATGATGACAAGTGCTGTGTGTGTGATATTATATACTAAACAGTATAGACACCTATAACGAGGACATAATACATGCTTCTGCTCAGCACCCTACCGGCAAGTCTCTTCTGAGTTCAGAAGGTGCTTGGGGGCGTGTTTAGGGGTGAAGAGAGGCACCATGAGACACCCCAGCTCACAGCATCGTGGACACCATGGAGACTCACTGTGAAACCAATGATGAAAATTTAGAGCCGGCCAACACTTTGGAGACCTCCTAATCCAAGCCCCTCTTCATTGTACAGATGAAGAAACCCTTTTATATACGAGAGCAGTAAACATCTCCAACAAAATATTTTAATGACGAACAACTCCCAGAGACGAAAGAGAAATGTATAGATGAAATGGCAACTCACCAGTGAAGCCTAGACGGGGTCCTATGAAAGGCCTACACGGGGTCCTATTTATTCAGAGATAAGTCACTAGAACAATTGCTGAAACCACCAAACAGAAGAGACTTTCCTTTTAAGAAAATTTTTACTTATACTATCGATAACTTTAAGGAAGCAAGCACATATTAGCACCACACTGAGGCTACTGGTTAATATTTTGGGAAATAAGCGGGATGCAAAGTAGGCAGCCCCCAAAAGTAAACAGCACCCAGAAAACTGCGGACAGAAGCAGGGGGTGTACAACAAACCAAGGTGAAAGAAATAAGTCATGCAAAAATACATATTAAGATTTTGAAGTGAAGTTCTGACTTCCCAAAGGTTACATAAACAATGCTTAACTACTGTGCTCTGCTTAAAGTAGGACGGCATTTGTGTAGCCCAGTTTTAATTTGGTATCACAGTGACCTGAAAAGCTAGAAAGGAGATGGGTGAACACAGGACACCTTTCATTTCGTGGGCAAAATACTTCCTACAGCTCAACCACTTTGTATTCGGTTGTGGAAGTAGAATGCCATCCAGGTGCTGTCCATTTTTTCAAAAGTATCCAACACATGGGGCAAGTAAAAGGGAGCTGCCCTGCAGACGCTAAGACCACCTTAGTGTTCCGTAGCTCGATCTGCATTGTCCTCTTTACTCGTCTCTCCTCCACCTCCCAAGAGCCTAAGGTTTGTGACATTACTTGATCAGGGTTCTCGGGACTGGGTGGAGCCTGTGCCAGCATTTCCAAGGGAGTGTGGAGCAGCGGGAAAGCACACCTCCCACCCTCAGCGCAGCCCGGGAGATGCCTCTAGACCCTCATGGCTACAAATCACATCGCGAGGGGGAAGGACCCACGGCTGAGAGGGGAATGGACAGAAGAGAAACGGTTCCACGTGGCTGGGCTTCTCCTCACCCTGAGAGTCCTTCCAGCTCGATCACGAGGCCTATGGATGGTACTCCCCACACACGGCCCCTAGCAGCCCCCGAAGGGGGCGGGGCGTCTGCCCAGGCATTGACCCCACGGACAGCGACCCAGAGAGAGAGGCGGGAAGCGCCTCCAAGTTACCAGCATCAGTTCATCACCAGTCAGTTCCAGGTTTGCCACACGGACCAAATGATGCCCCTCCCGGACCCCCCCAGCCCGGGCTAGGCTACATTTTCTTCCTCGCTCATGTGTCGGGGCTGTGGCTGTGCTGTCCCACACGGCAGCCTCTGGCCACGTGTTGCTGTTTAAATTAAAACTAAATAAAATTTTAACTTCGGTTGCTCTGTTGAACAAGTTGCATTTCAAGTGCTCAGCACACCCGTGTAGCTGGTGGCTGTGGTGCACGTGTGGACAGTGCACCGGTGGAACCCTTCCATCAGGGCAGAAAATTCTATGGACAGCACTGCTACAGATTTCTTCCTAGAGGTAACGTTCTTAGGTGAAGACCATATTAAATAGTAGCAATTCTCTTTGATGAAAAATTTTTTCTCCTGCGCAGGGATTAGTGTTCTTTCAAAGGTCCATACCTAGCCCTTGTGATGAAATTTATAGTATTCTTTCCATACATCATATTTCATGTTATTAACTATACTTTCAACCTATAAAATTTCTCCTTTCTGTAATGTCTCCCAGCATATATTTCTATTTCTTTTTGTTTCGTTTTGTTTTGTTTTTTTGGAATCAAGCCATTTTATTGAGGGGCTTCGGGGGAGGGTCGAAAGGCTGGGAGGACAATGAGATTCGACGTCCTTCTCCCGGCCGGCCGGGACCTCCCCAGCTTCAAAGTTGCTGAAAAGGCTCTATTCCTTTCTTTTTTTTTTTTTTTTTTTTTTTTTTTTGCGGTACGCGGGCCTCTCACTGCTGTGGCCTCTTCTGTTGCGGAGGACAGGCTCCGGACGCGCAGGCTCAGCGGCCACGGCTCACGGGCCCAGCTGCTCCGCGGCATGTGGGATCCTCCCTGACCAGGGCACGAACCTGTGTCCCCTGCATCGGCGGGCGGACTCTCAACCACTGCACCACCTGGGAAGCCCTCTATTTCTTAATAAATAATTTTTATTATGTTAGGAATGATTCTCAACTACACAAAATTCAGACACTTAGGAATAATTTGAGAATCCTTTTCACTTATAGTTGCCATATTACCATTGCTCTTTAATGAAGTATTTGCAAGCTTAATTTTAACACAAAAAAATCTACACAGCAATAGTGAGGCCACTACTTTTTTTAGTGGCTTCGTGCATTATTTTCATTCTTTTTACTGGAAGAAAAGGATGTGAAGTCTTTCGGAAGGTCTATGTTAGTCCCAAGCACCACATGAAAAATAAAACCAAAAAAAGGAAATAAGAAATGCATTTACAGTTAGCTTCGATTTATATCACTAGGTAGCCTCCAATTTTGCTGGTGTTAGTTGAACAGATATATCTTTCGTTGTGTAAAGCAATGCTGTGCTTTCCGCCAGCATTCCCCATGGCAGTTAAGCTCCCTCCACCCACCCCTTCCACCCAGCCAGATGATGGAAAACCACCCTCAATCTTTCTCAGCATTCATTCACTTAAAAAATATTTAATGAGGGCCAACCCTGCATAAAGCATTTAATAGACACTGGGTATACAGAGATGAATGAACAGACGTGGCCCCTGTTCCGTGCAGCTTGCTGTTCCAGTAAAGCCGTGAGGATGTCCTGCATTTCAGTCCACTGACCAGCCTGTGGATTCTCCTCCCAAGTATCTCACAAGTCTTCATCCTCCTCCAGTTCATAGTCTCTGATGTAATCAGGCGTCATGGTTTCGTGAAGGACAGAACTTTAAAGGCTGACTGGTTCTCCTGAATCCGGTCTCAACACGCTCGCACAGCTGACTGAATGATCTTGTAAGACACAAAATGTGTCCCCTCTCCTTAAAGCAGTTCCCTAGCTCCCAGGATGGAGCCCCAAAGCTCCAGCAGGTCTCAAGGCACTTTGTATTCAGAGACCCGTCAGCCTCTCCATTCTCTACGCCCCAGTTTCCTTCCCCCTGCCCCTGAAGCCTTCACGAGCACCCAGGCTGGGTCCGTCAAGGCACGGGAAGTTTCCTGCGCATCACCCACTCACCTCCTCACACCTTCCTCACCCCCACGCCGTGCTGTGCGGTCTGACCTCCCACTCGTGGGCTCGGTTCCTTTGTTACCACTCATCCCAGGAAGCAGCCTGACCCTCAGCCCTCCCTGTTATTCCCACCACGCTGGGGGCAGGAGCTACACAAGCACCAAGCACACCTTGTTCTTTCCCTGCCTCTCTCCCTGCAGACCGCAGCCTTGCCATTTGAAGGAGGGTCCTGGAAGCACTGGCACTCCCCGGGAGCTGGTGAGAGATGCAGGGTCCTGGGCCCAACCCAACCTCCCGCCCCGGAGTCTGCGTGTTATTAACAAGGCGCCCCGGTGATGCCCGCACACGTGCAAGTGTAGCAAGTCCTGCTGGCAGACTCAGCTCCTCCGGAACTACAGCTGGGATTCCCCTCAATTAACGTGAGAAGGAATAATCAACAACAGGTCCCAAAGAATTACAAAGCAAGTAAAACAAAGGTATGTCATCTTACATTTAAGGAAAGGGAGTCTTGGCATTCCTGACCCACAAAGAAACAATACTGACCTCATCCAAAGAATTAGGAATAACCCTTAGTGACAAGTTTTACCTTGTCAAAGAGAGGACATCTGAAAGTGGTTTAATTTCAAAGATTCATCTGTCCCTCTGCTTGACAATCATTTTTGCAAGACAAAAAAAAAATGCAGTTAATATTAATATCTAATGCTATGTTACATAACACCCTATTTCACAGGTCTCTTGCAGAAATACTTCAGTTATTTCTACACAACTTTGAGGAGTCTGGATATTCTGAGCTGCCTTTCAGATAAAGATGGGTTTTTTGCCTACGTAAGAGTCCTGGGGCTAATATGTTTTCTTTCAAGGCAACTAATGAAATGGGACTCAGCTAACAGTTTATACTAAGCGCACTGCCTCTGCACTTTTTTTTTTTTTCCCTAAATTGGTCGAAAGGCGTATGCTGTCCTATACGTAAGTTGTGCCACTAAAGCACCGGCATCGATGTCCTCAGAGAACAACCTTTACACCCTGCAATTCAACACTGAAATATCACTCCTTGAAATTAACTCCTTCTAAGACTAATAAGCCCAGTGAGAAGACAGCTGACCTGCTCATCCCACCACAGACACCAGGAGAAGATCTGGGGCAACCTTCCTTCCATATGCAGCTCAGCGTGGCCCAGCAGGAGGCCAGTACACATTCCAGGAACACTTAAAATAAGCAACAGTATGTGGCAGAAGAGGGATGAGGAAAATCATCTGTATTCAGAGCCACACATACCATATCCATGTAAGTAAACATCTATGTCAAATATGTGTATCTCTTATCTTTTTAATGCTTCCCTAATTAATTTTATTGTAGGTGAAGGGGAAAGCAAATGAAGAGAGACAGGTCCAGAAGTAAGAAAATGGAAATTCTTTGTGTAATTTGTTTGGGACTGGGAAAAATTCAACTTTGGAAATGTACTTCAACCCACTTGACAGGGAGGTGTATAGTGCAGACTAAGGGGAGAGTAATACAAATTTTACACAGTGTGGTGATCACTAGTGTATCTTGCTTAACATTGTAAAACATCCTGGGATAGTTTAGACAAAACCTGGCTGGTCTATAAAGGTAAATGACACCACATGTTTACTAACCCACTAAAAAAAAAAGTCATTTGAAAATATATTTTCCCACTCACTCTAGATCTATTTCAAGCTACTGATTTGACACACACATGCACGCACACACAGGCAGGCACACACAGGCAGGCACACACATCTGGGTGAGGCCTAGCCTACAAGGAGTGAGCATACGATAGGAGGAGGGATGGAAGGTGCAGCCCGGGACCACTCCCCCATCCTGAGATGCCCTGGGTGATCCCGAGCTCCTAGGCAGCGACCCTGAATCACTGGAGGACGCCAAGGGCAACATGCTGAGGGGATGAAAACACCGTGAGCAGCCAACTGCTCCTGTAAGAACCAAGCTTTCTGTACACTTACTGTGGTTGTCACTGATTAACTCATCTGGCAGTTGCCTACATTCTTTTGCATTTTAAAAGGTTCTGGAAAGCTGAAAGGGGGATCTTGCCTCATAGTCTGGGGAGAGTTTAAAACTGTACCCCAATTCTGCTTGGTTGAAATGAAGGGAGAGAGAGTGTGGTTAAACAGTCTCCTCTGATACACACACCTCCAATGTTCTTTTCCTTCGGGGGGCGGGGTGGGAACCCCTTCGGCAACACCACAGCTGAAAATAATCTATCTATTTTCCCTGCGAGAGCAGAGCGCATGTGATGACAAGGGAGCCTTATCCATCACGAATAAACCCGAGCTCAGAGCCAGGCCAGTGTCACAGGACACCGAGGGCAGAGGTCACATGGCAACCTGGAGGGTGTTCTAAGATGCCATATTTCATGCAAAAGAGAAATACACAGGAATTATATAAATCCAAACTTCCATCAGGGAAGTGAGCAATATAAAAGTCAAACGGGGACTTCCCTGGCGGTCCAGTGGTTAGGACTCCGTGCCTCCAATGCAGGGGACGCAGGTTCCACCCCTGGTGGGGAAACTAAGATCTGCACGGCGCGGCCAGAAAAAAGAAAAAAGGGAAACAGAACTGTTAAGGAGGGTCGAGGACACCTTTGGAAGAGTATTAGAGAAACTATTTTGGAAAACTGACCATGGTCTCAAAAAGCTCAATCTATAGACAAAAAAATGGAAGAAAACAAATTTCACTTACTCTGTGACTACGGTATTAAATTACTCTTTCAAGAAATTATATTTGAGAAGGGAAATGGAATTAAGGCTGGAATATACAGTAAACAGTTTGCATTCATTATTTCATAATCATTCTGACATAAAACAAAGTTGGAAACTCTTTTCCATACGTACACTTATGAACGCAAGCTGCTTCTACAACGCCACCATAATCAAAACTATGTGACAGTCAAAACCATTATCAAAAACTATTACAATAAAATAACTAGTATTAAAACTATCCATTTCATGAAACTAAATAAGCCTGGTATCTCTCTTAGCTAAATTAAATGTCTTCATGCATATTTGCATATAATAAAAGACAAAAGATTTATCCATAAACTATGTGTATATTTTTCTGCATCCATAGCAAAGGCTCAATCCTAACCTGGCCCCTTTTCCTCGTTGCCCCGAAATCTTCTGAGCCTTTCCCCCAATGCGCTGTGTGCCGTGGGGAAAAGTAACTTTATGAAATATCTTTTATATTTTTCTAAGGAAACTAATTCATAACCTAAATCTGCTTCCAAAAAAGCTACAGTACAGTCTGTAACACATTCTTTTATGTAACATACGTACATATACGTAACACATATCTGACTGCATCACCAAACTCTTCTGCATCACTGAAAGCCTCCTGTAATGACCTGCCTCACATACTCCCCCTAAAAATTACTCGACTAGCCATCTTCCATCTCTCCACGGTTGCTGTGCCATTTTTAAAGTTTTATTTATTTATGGCTGCGCTGGGTCTTCCCCGCTGCGTGCGGGCTTTCTCTAGTTGAGGAGAGTGGGGGCTACTCTTCTTTGTGGTGCACGGGCTTCTCACCACGGTGGCCTCTCCCGTTGTGGAGCAGAGGCTCCAGGCGCACGGGCTTAGTTGCTCCGTGGCATGTGGGATCTTCCCGGACCAGGGCTTGAACCCATGTCCCCCTGCACTGGCAGGCGGATTCTTAACCACTGCGCCACTAGGGAAGTCCTGCTGTGCCGTTTAAAAGGAGAACTGCATGCTGGTGACAATCTTCTAGCTTTACAACTCCTTGTTTGTGTAATGACCTGCTCCAGCCTTCAGACTAAACCTTCCAGAGCAACGTGACCTGGTGCACTTCCCATCAACAGGGTCCAAAGGACCCGGCAATCTCTTCTCCCCACTTTATCTTCTACCTATCCTCTGGTGTACCCAAGAAAGGAATGCATTAAATGCTATTTATTGCTTATTGCAGTTGTACACCTTTCCTCCAAAAAGTCCAAAGTTCCCTATACACTGCTTTCTCACCTATTTTAAGTTCCATCAATAATTGCTGACCATCCAATTTCAAGTACCATTAAAAACTATAATGTTATCTGGCACTCAAAAAGAAAACGTTTGAAATAAATTTTGATTATAAATTTCACCTGGCCCCTTTGGTCCGCAGCTTCTATTTTAAATTTTCAGATGTAAATATAGTATTTAAAAAGTAACCACGTGGGGCTTCCCTCGTGGCACAGTGGTTAAGAACCTGCCTGACAATGCAGGGCACACAGGTTCGATCCCTGGTCCAGGAAGATCCCACATGCCACGGAGCAACTAAGCCCGTGCACCACAACTACTGAGCCTGAGCTCTAGAGCCCGTGAGCCACAACTACTGAGCCCGCGAGCCACAACTACTGAAGCCCGCACACCTAGAGCCCGTGCTTCACAACAAGAGAAGCCACCGCAACGAGAAGCCCGCGCACAGCAACGAAGACCCAACGCAGCCAAAAATAAATAATAAATAAATAATAATAAATTTTTAAAAAGTAACCATGTGAACATGTTGAAAATACCTGCTTCTTGATAAATCATTTTTAGTAAAATCATTTTTCTGCATTATAATATTGGTTGTGTGTTCATACAAATGCTTTGAGTTCTTGAGTTTGTTTTCTGTGAATTTCTTCTGACCCCTCCAACACTATCAGCTATTGTGTTGCCCTTGGGGAAGTGTTTCGGTGGAGATAAGCACGGCAAGCCAAGCATAACACAGGCGCCCCCCCCACAGCAGTCCCTGTGTTGTCCAGTACAGGATCCAGGAGCCCCGTGTGGCTATTTAAATTTAAATTAACTACAACTACAAAACATTTAAAATCCAGTTCCTCTGTCACACCAGCCACGTTCAAGCGCTCAACAGCCACTCGGGTGGCTACGGAACGGGACACAGCAAACACACAGCTCAGCTGACTTGTCATCATGACAAGAAATTCACAGGCAGTGCTGGTCTAGAAGACTCTGCCTAAGCTGAGACCTCAAGGGCAAACAGGAGATTGGCAAGTAGAGGGTCTGGGCAAGAGGGAGGTAGAGAGGCCTGAAAAGTCCATTTCCGAGGTGTAAGGATCTTAAGCAGAGGCCAGATCGTGAAGGGCCTCATAATTCATTCTGAATTCATGCAGAAGTCAGTCTAAAGTTTTTCAGCGATGCTGTTTAGAAAGACGTACATCTTATTTTTTAAACTGAAGTATGATTTATAATATTGTGTTAGCTTCAGATGTACAGCAAAGTAATTCAGTTATATGAATATACATATATTCTTTTTCAGATTCTTTTCCCTTATAGGTTATTACAAGATATTGAGTATAGTTCCCTGTGTTATAAAGTAGGCCCTTATTGTTTACCTATTTTGCATATAGTAGTGTGTATCTATATTAATCTCATACTCCTAACTTATCCCTCCCCCACCCCCTTTCCCCTTTGGTAACTATAAGTTTGTTTCCTGTGTCTGTCAGTTTCTTAAATAGATTCATTTGTATTATTTTTTAGATTCCACATATAAATGATATCATATTAATATCTCTGTCTGACTTCACTTAGTATGATAATTTCTAGGTCCACCCATGTTACTGCAAATGGCATTGTTTCATTCTTTTTTATGGTTGAGTTATGGAATGAGTTATGGAATGAGTTATGGTTGAGTTATGGTTGAGTTATGGAAAAAATATTTTCCATTGGGGGGTGTGTGTGTGTGTGTGTGTGTGTGTGTGTGTGTGTGTGGTATGTACACACCACATCTTCTTTATCCATTCAGAAAGATGTACATTTTAGACAAAATCTCCCTTACTAAAATATGGATCACAGATTGGGAGGGGGGAAATATTACAAGACTAGGGCCAGGAAGACCAGTTTGAAGGCTCTTAAAGGAATTCAGGTAAGAGATGATGGTGCAGAAAAGAAGGGGATGGAGATACTGGAGACAGGACACCAGCCATCTGACTCGGTTTCTGATTGGATGCTGGAGGGTGAAGAAGCGTCTAGGAGGACAGGACTCTGGCTTGGGTAACTGAGCAGATGGCAATACCGTGCACTGAAACATAGGGAACAGAAGAGGAGGAGAATTCACACGGGGGGAGGGGGGAGGTGCAGAGAAAGTCCGCGAGGAGCTACCCAGTTAGCAGCACAATGTAAGAGCAAAGAGCACTCCAGGGAGAGAGCAGAGCTGAAGACGCAACTATTCAAGTCACTACAGACAGAAGCAGGGCAAAGTCTAGGAGCAGATGAGATCACCCAGAGAGCACGGTCAGACATATCCTAAAGGGACAAGAGAAGAAAACAAGGACAGAATCCTGCAGAATACCAACACTTACAGAGCAAACAGCAGAGTCAGCCAGTAAGACAGAAACAAACACCACAAAGAGGCTGTGAGGAAGAAGCGATCAAAAAGTTCAAATGCTAAAAAAAAAAAAAAGTTCAAATGCTATAGAGAAAGAAGTGTCCATCAGACTCCACCAGTAGGAGATTAGTAACTGTTAGGAGGGGTTTCTATAAAGTAGTGGTGGCAGAAGCTGAAGTGCTCAGTTATGGTGATGATGGGTGGGGAGAAACAGCACAGAAGGCTCCCGACTGTGGACCGAGAAGGGGAAGGGCCGGGAGTCGTGGGCGTGGACAGATCAAGGACTAGTATTGTTCTCCCCAGTGTGAGAGAAACTGGGTTGTGTTCCCGCACAGGCCGGGTGACCCTGGGCAGGTTCCTTAGCCTCTGTGTGCCTCAATATAATATGGGGGTGGTAAGAGTATGTATTTCATGGGTTATTAGAATGAAGCGCGTTAATATCTGTAAAGCACGTAGAACAGTGCCTGCCACTTAGCAAAGCATACAAACACTAACAGAAGGAGAGCACGGAGAGCAAGCGTCTGAGAAGTGGCGCAAAGAAGGGAAGAACCAGCGCACGCATCTCTGAAGAGGGGAGATGAGTGAGAGCCACAGCACAGGACACGAGACCCTCTTGCACTGGGACAGTAAGGGGGGCGGGTGCAGAGGCAAAGTGGTAATCAAGAGAACGTGGTCTCATCCCCATGGCTTCAACTGGCTTGAATTCAGAGGGAGGCGCTGGTTGCGAGGTGCGAATTTTAAAGAAAGAAATGGAAGAAGACACAAATAAATGGGAAGATATTCCATGCTCATGGGTTGGAAGAGTTAATATTCTTAAAATGTCCATCCTACCCAAAGCAATCTACAAATCTACAATCCTTGTCAAAACGCCAATGGCATTTTTCAAAGAAACAAGCGATCCTAAAATTTGTATGGAACCCACAGAAGACTCCAAGAAATCGGCTGAACCAAGTGGCAGAGTCAAAGGGCACTATGAACCCAAGGTCTGAGACCAACTGTGAATGACGTCCTGCTCTAGAACTTCCTTTTCTCATCTGTAAAGTACAGATAATACCACCAACCTCTAATTCATGAAGACGAGAGTGTATACATAAAGCGCCTGACACAGCGCTTGGCACACACTTAGTACACAATGCAGATGATCTCTTTCTCCTTCAACATGAGAAATTTAGATACACAAAGTATGTCGACCAGGCTGTGTGGCCTTGACCCAGTTACTTAGCCTCTCAGTTCCTGGTTTCTCACCTGTAGGGTGCGGAGCTGGAAAGGTAGCTGAACAAAATGGCAAACATCCCTCCACTAGAAGACCGTAACCTAAGTAGCTGTGCAATTAGACTTATGCAAAGTATAGCTGTCATCTTCTGAAACTCACACTTTTTTTTTTTTTTTTTTGCGGTACGCGGGCCTCTCACTACTGTGGCATCTCCCGTTGCGGAGCGCAGGCTCAGCGGCCATGGCTCACGGGCCCAGCCGCTCCGCGGTATGTGGGATCTTCCCGGACTGGGGCACGAACCCGTGTTCCCTGCGGACTCTCAACCACTGCGCCACCAGGGAAGCCCTGAAACTCACACTTTTAATGGTAGGAAAATAATCAAAATTTCAAGAAGCACAGATAATTGATGAAAAGTGATTATAAAGATAAATTACACACACATATACGTATCATGTAAATAATTCAGTGAAGCTTCAGTTTTAAATGTAAAATTGCTCGGACCCACTAGTATTTCTAAAGCAACTGTTGCTCCCTACACACAAATTAGCACCTGGTTTACACAGCAAGACTACGAAGCCATCACTTCTCAGAACACGTTCACTTGTCATAGGAAATCCCTCGGCCTCAGCCCACCTGGGGAAAGAGAGGTCAGGGCCACAGGGTACCTGCTGGTACCACCTCTAGGACAAAGGCCTCGGACATCTCCCAGGTCCTTTCCTGAACGTCTGGAGCCCAGGCAGCCACCTGAAGCGAATTTCCCAGAAGAGGGAAACCTCACGCTTCCTTTCCGCAGCAGAACTGGCAGCACACTCTCCCCGCCGAGCACCAACAGTGGACGCTCTTGGCCACACAACTGCGATTCCTCCATTAACTTAACAACATTCGTGTCCAGAACACAGCTGTATACCAGGCACCCTAGAAAGCTCTGAAGTAAGAGCTGGGTGCTGGATATATTCTTTCCATTTCCCGTTTATTTGCTGAACAAACTTAAGTGCGAAGTAACTTCTTTAACTTCCTTTTCCACTAACAAAGCAGGTTACTGTCAACTGTCATCTTCAGGGATGCTGTGAGGATGACTTAACTATTTCAAATTCCTACCGAAAATATGCTTAGTAAGATAGAAAATATATAAAAATGTTTATTCTCCACTTCGATTAGTCTCGAAGGTCTAGGTTGGGACGCTTCTTCCCTGAGAAGCCTTGACAATGCACATGGGAAGACTCTCTCATCAAGAAGCCACAAGAGATTTCACCTTCAAACCATCCTTGACCTCGGCTTCCACTATTTCTTTAGAACATCTTCTTCCCTAACAACCCACGATCAGGGTGTTTCCCCGCGTCTGGAGTCCAGAGCAGGGCACCTCTGCCAGACGGGTCCCTGCCTGGACCCCTCACCCCGAGGAGCTGGGGGACCCCGGCCACGGCCCCCAGAGCCCCAGGCTCTTGTCATGGTGCACATCTCACTGTGGCCAGGATGAGCAGGTGCACAGACGTGCTGGTGGGAAGAGTAAGAAAACTAAGAGCTCTTCCCAACAAGTAATCCACAAAGACTGGGCTTTCTAGTTCTTGATACGGGAAGGCACACTGCAAACACCCAAATGTTCTATTTGCGGATCCGGCCACCTGTTTCTATACTCACCCCCAGGCTTACCTGCCCTTTGGTTTTCTGTGTCTAACCACCCTGGGCAGCTTAAGGGTTTAGATCAGCATTTTCTCATCCTTTAACTTTTAGCGGCCGCTGTCAAACATTAAGTTTACAAATGTTAAAAGTTTATAAAGGGCTTCCCTGGTGGCGCAGCGGTTGAGAGTTCGCCTGCCGATGCAGGGGACACGGGTTCGTGCCCCGGTCCGGGAAGATCCCACATGCCGTGGAGCGGCTAGGCCCGTGAGCCATGGCCGCTGAGCCTGCGCGTCCGGAGCCTGTGCTCCGCAACGGGAGAGGCCACCGTAGTGAGAGGCCCGCGTACCGCAAAAAAAAAAAAAAAACAGTTTATAATATCACCGCCTCTCATCAAAGATGAATGATGCCCAATCGTGACATCTCTTCAACACTTCAGAAAAGCCTGTAACCGTCTTGGAGACAGAAATGAAGAAGAAACATCAGGGCCAGGGAGGGAGGCAGAAGAGCAGCACCGAGAAATTTGGGGAAAACCAGCTCGATCTGGATCTGGCTCTGACACTCTCTCTACCTCAGGCAAATTAAAGCAGGTCTGTGGACCTCAGCTTCCTCAACCACGAAAATATGAAAGTAAGTGTTCCATCACCTCCCCCAAAGGGATACTTAGACATGATCTCATTTCACTGTCGCAAGTGGCTATTCACAAACCACACCCGGCAGGCAGACAGTAACACTAGCTGCCCTCCCCACATCTGCACCGACCTTAACCTGCCACCTTTTGAGGCAGATGCAGGGCTGTCAGGAAGGGACAGGATGGCTGCAGACAAGTCCCCTGCAGGGCACCCTCCCAGATTACAGGGGAATCCTACTTTCATGCCTCGGGAACCTGGGAACCCCAGAACGGGAGCACTAAAAGACCAAAGCTCTAATCCGATCACTTGACCTTACACAGAGGCGCTGAGGAGACACGTGCTTTGTTCAAGGTCACCCAGCTAGTCAGGGACAGAGCCAAGACTCATGCTCGGTCCCCAAGACTGGGGCCAGTGCTACTGTAATAAACATCCTACACTGCGGAAGAGCGTGCCCCCTGTTCTCAGACTAGACAACTGTATTTATGCATCATCGGGAAAATGTTAACAGACAGTGGAGGCAATACGGTTTTAAAACAGGACATCCAAACACGATCTATGGAGTGAGCTCTAGTCATAACTTGAAGCCGTTCCAAATAAGGCGGCATTCTAAAACGTCCTAACGTGATATTCTGTCTCCAAGGTCACTACGCTGAAGGAAGCAACATTCATTTGCATAATGTCTGGTGTATTAAGTCAACTGTGTTATGAGGAATTTTTTCTTTTAACCAGCAGAGTATACTTGCTTCCCCAAAATGCCTCTGAGAAGCCTTTATACACACAGACATCTGCTCTCTACACCACCATTTCTGTACCCCTGCATCCTTCTAGATGGTGGTGCATGTCAGAAACCATCCAATTCAAGGCAGATACAGAAATAGGCTGTACGACTGAGTTGCAACCTTTTTTCAAAGAGCACCACTTCGACTTGGGGGGGGGAAGAAAACTGAAAAACTATAGTTATTCAGACATGAGCACTTGGCAGGCATTTTCCTCAAAAGTGAACAAAATAAGTCTGTCACTTCAAGGAAAACAATTGACAGTTTTGTTGCCAATGACAGAATTTGAGTTTTCAAAGCAAAAATCAGAATTTTGGAAAATCTCTATCCATCATCACGAACTTGACAGCTTCCCAATACCTAAAGACTTTTCTGATTAGATGGGTGGTGATATTAACAAATGTGATATTTTTTAATATTGTATAATGAAATGTGTCAACATTTCTGTAATTCACTGAAGCAATATTTTCCAAATTACCAACACATGATGTTACAAAACCATGCACAGATAAAAAACCCATGCAAAGTGCAAAACACACCAACGAATTTTAATGAAACCAAATACAAAAATTTCACTCATAGGATTTCAGAGTCCACATTGCAACTAACCTTTAGGAAACTACCCCTTATGGTTTTAGTGTAGTATCAAATTATCTGAAAAGGCTCTTCAAATACTCCTCCCTTTTCAATTACAAATCTGCATGCCAGATTTTCTTCATGTTCTTCAACCAAAACAACATATTACAACAGATGGAATGTACAGCAGCTATCAGAATCTGTCTTCTCTTGAACCAGACACTGAAGAGGTTTACAAAAATATAAAGTAATGGGGGGAGGGGCAATATACGGGTAGGGGATTAAGAGGTACAAACTATTAGGTATAAAATAAGCTACAAGGATATATTGTACACTTAGCCATAAAAAAGAATGAAATAATGCCACTTGCAGAAATATGGATGGACCTAGAGATTATCACACTAAGTGAAGTAAGCCAGACAGAGAAAGATAAATATCACATGGTATTGCTTAAAAGTGGAATCGAAAAGAAAAAAAAAAAACAGAAAACAGAGAAACAAACTTATGGTTACCAAGGGGGAAAAGGGGGTGGGGGAAGGGATAAATTAGGAGGTTGCATGCAATTAACATATACACAGTATTACATATGAAATAAACAACAAGGACCTACTGTATAGCACAGGAATTATACTCAATATTTTGTAATAACCTATAAAGGAAGAGAATCTGAAGAAGTGTGTGTGTGTGTGTGTATATATATATATATATATATATATATATATAAAAAGCTGAATCACCGTGCTGTACACCTGAAACTAACATACTAACACAATACTGTAAATCACTACACTTCAATTAAAAATAAATAAAATAAAATAGAGGATATTTTTTATAAAAGGATATATTGTACAACATGGGGAATAGAGCCAGTATTTTATAATAACTATAAATGGAATATAACCTTTAAAAATTGTGAATCACTATATTATACACCTGTAACATACAATATTGTACTGCAATTAAAAATTTTTTTCAATAAATATAAAGTAACGTCCTTCATTCTCACTAAATTTTTGTTTGGGAAAATAATTATCTTTCATAAAAATTATGTTGTTTATATTAGTATGTAATGGGCTTAATGTTATTTGAAATTAACTAAATAAGATGTTTAAACAGTTTACATTTCAAATACAGTAAATCTCAATAGATATAACCCACATCAGCAACAGCTCTTTGGGGTTCTCGATAAGAGTATAAAGTGGCCGTGAGATCACAAAATTTGAGAACCACAGCTCCAAATGATTCAGAGCCTCATCACTGGTCAACAACATTGCTGAAAATGCAATACACCTACCATTAATTATACTCACACTTAAAACGTGTATACCGTAAAACATTTTAAACGTGGCAAAACAAAAAACGAAACCAAAAAAAAGACCTTTCAAACACAATACCTGGCCATGAAAAGCAAGTCTTACCCGTGGAGAACTAGAAACTTGGTAATTTCCGACGCCACAATCACCAAAAGAGACACAGCCACCCTTGACGGGGAGAAGGTGACGCTCCCCAGGCCGCCTGGCTAAGATGCCCGGCTTTCAAGAGAAGCTGGGTGAGGGATGCAGACAAGAGAAGAAGGTAAAGAGAATGTCCCCGCAGCCAGCAAGTCAAATAACCGGGGAAGTGTCCAGGGCGGAAAAGCAACAGGGCGCGTTCCCTTTGCTTTGAGTTTACTAGCAAAACTCTCCGGCCTCCATCCCTTCGTTCTTCTCTTCCTCAAGGATGTGACACATCCGCTCCCGCCACTTCGTCTGAAGGGTAGGAAGACCCAAAGCTTTTATTTTATGTATGTATCGTAGCTTCCATAACCCTATGAGATGAACAATATAAACATTATCCCCATGTCACAAATGATGGAACTGGGTTTAAAAAGACTTCTATAGATGGGTGGGTGCACCAGCATCCCGACCCCAAGTCTCCTGGGCTCTTGTCTGAAGCCCTTCCACACACTACTTAGTGGTTCTCAAGTGTGGTCCTGCACGAGAAGCATCAACGTCACTGGGAACTTGTTAGCAACTTGACTTCTCAGACCAATCCAAGCCTATTAAATTCGAAATTCTTGGGGTGAGCCCAGCAATCTGTGTTTCACAAGCCCCCCAGGTGCTTTTGATGTTTGGAGCGATGGCCTACGAACAATGATACCCTAGGCAGACACCCATCTGTCAGGACAACTATCTCAGTTGCTGGAGCTTCCACAGGCTGGGGGGCTTAAACTACGGGACTTCATGTCTCACAGCTCTGGAGGCTAGATGTCCAAGCTCAAGGAACTGGCAAGGTAGGTTTCATCCTGGGGCCTCTGCCCTTGGTGTGTACATGGCATCACTGCATTGTGTCCCACATGACCTCTTTGTGCCAAAGAGGGGAGAGAATTCTTTCTCTTCCTCTTATAAGGCCATCGATCCTACTCGGTGAAGGCCCCACCCATGTGACCTCATCTAACCTGAACTGCCTCCATTAAGGTCTATCTCCAAACAGTCACGTTGGGATTGGGACTTCAGCGCATGGATTTGGGGGGACACGGTCCAGTGCGTAACCAACTTCAGAAGGAATGCTTGGGCCCCATGCCAAGGCTGGCACTGCTGGTCCAGGAGCTCACCTGCAGAGCCCGAGAGATGCCAGGGCAAGGAGAAAGGGGTTCACTTGGAAGAGCAGCACCCGTCAAGGCAATTCCAGCCCTGACGAGGGCCCAGAGCAGCTGAGCAACTCAGGGGCTCCCACAGGAGGGGAGGAGGGAGGGAAAGCCACCTCCCACACTGGTGCCTCATGCTGGCGGTGGCATTCACTCAGCTGCCAGGCTCCAGATGCCCTCACTCATGTAATCCTTGTCACCCCTGTTACAGGAATGGAAATGGAGGATTTAAAGGTTAAGCAGCCCGCCAACGAGCCGCTGCTGGTCGCACCAGCAGTGAGAGGCAGATTCCCAAGGCTGCTCTCAGAGCCAGCGGTCCTAACCTCTACTTTCTCCTAAAAGGGAGAAAAGGGCACAGGCTCACGTGGGATCTTCAACCAGAGAGCGATTCCAGGTGCCAGAGGCCACAAAGCACTTGACGCAGGGGACGGAAGCTAAGGAAACACAGAAGACCGTAACACACATGGAAAACACCCGACTTCACGGACAATGAAAGAAGGGCACCTACCAAATTGGCAAAGGACAATGACGTCCCAAGTTGGCAAGTGCAGAAAAAATGGGCAACCCCACACCACGGAAAGGATGGTGAACTCAGAGGACAGGCACCCTACAAGATGGACACAGCCTGGGACCCCAGGACACCCCTTCCTAGGAACGTGCTCTAAATAGGGTGCATGCAGATGGACAAGAAGGGCGAATCTTCACAGCAGCACTGATTTCAACAGGGAAACGTGGGAAATGACCTAAATGCCCATTAAAGGAGGATGGGCAAATGAAGTGACACGGCATAGGATGTCACTGTCTGAGCTATTTGAAAAGATGAAGTACAGCGCCATGTATAGATATGAAAAAATCAGCCACAGTATTACGAAAAAAGGGAGTTGCAATATGTACAGTATGTTTGCACCGTGACAACCTTTCTCCCGCTAAAAACCTAGAGGAATAATTTGTATACCAGAGTTTATCGGGATGGGGGCTTTCATCTTCTACTTTATACATGTTTTATGGGGTGAATCTTTGGGAATGAGCATCCTTACAATTAGGCAGATGTTAGAAAAATAATTTATTACAATTTATTTCTTCCTACATCATGCTGATCTAGCTTCCGTCCAAGTTGCGCTAACTGGTAACCCTGGCTGCGTTATTAAATCTCACAAAGCCCCGGCTTCCTCACCAGTCAGCAGGAACAGTGCTGGGGACACGGGGCGCCTGTAGGTCTGCTCTCAATGTACCCCCTGCTTCCCTTCATTGCGCTCACACCTTGGGCCTGGTGGAGGGTCTGTGGGCTGGGAGCCCCCAGACGGCGGGCCTGTGTGCCCTGTTCACCTCTGTTATGCCAGGGCCCCCTGAGTGCCTAGTACAAAAAGTTGACCAAGTGATAATTCGTGAACAAGATGACCTAGAGCTAGCATACTGAATCAATGCTAACCATATAAGAATGTGTCAGTCCAAGGCTGAAATACATTTCACTCTCAAGGGAATCTTGGAAAAAAGGGCTTATGAATCTTTGAAACGCCACACACACTCCAAACATTCTAAAGGTATAAAACTGATTCACCTATCTAAATGTCTTAACAATTGTGGAAGTTCAAAATGAAAGATGTCCAAATTTTTCCACATTCCTGTTGGAAGCTTAAAAAATATTTTCAGGGCTTCCCCGGTGGCGCAGTGGTTGAGAGTCTGCCTGCCAGTGCAGGGGACATGGGTTCGAGCCCTGGTCTGGGGGGATCCCACGTGCCACGGAGCAACTGGGCCCGTGAGCCACAACGACTGAGCCTGCGCGTCTGGAGCCTGTGCTCAGCAACAGGGGAGGCCGCGATAGTGAGAGGCCCGCGCACTGCGATGAAGGGTGGCCCCGCTTGCCA
The DNA here is from genome assembly GCF_011762595.2 of Tursiops truncatus. Taxonomy (NCBI): domain Eukaryota; kingdom Metazoa; phylum Chordata; class Mammalia; order Artiodactyla; family Delphinidae; genus Tursiops; species Tursiops truncatus. Next base: position 7,653,236 of record NC_047050.1, on the reverse strand, counting down.
CAACTGGAGAAAGCCCTCGCACAGAAACGAGGACCCAACACAGCCATAAATAAAAAATTTTTTAAAATATATTTTCAGGGTACTCATCTGAAATCATAACTCAGGTGTATTTGAATCAAAAAGGAAGTCTGTCGGGGCTTCCCTGCTGGCGCAGTGGTTGAGAGTCCACCTACCAATGCAGGGGACACAGGTTCGTGCCCCGGTCCGGGAAGATCCCACATGCCACAGAGCGGCTGGGCCCGTGGCCGCTGAGCCATGGCCGCTGGGCCTGCGCGTCCGGAGCCTGTGCTCTGCAACAGGAGAGGTCACAACAGTGAGAGGCCCGTATACCACAAAAAAAAAAAAAAAAAAAAAAGGAAGTCTGTCATCTCCAAAGCTTCTTACCCCTTGGGTGACAAATTCTTTCCCAAATACAAAGAGTGCATTTCTCAAGTGATGGTCCAGAACGTGAGACGTTATCCATGAACCTATGATCAGACTTTCATGAGTCAACCCTTCCAGCTAGTTAATTTACACTTTTCAGGCCCTCCCGCCCACCCATCCCCTGCACGGCTAAGGTTTAACTGTGTAACCAGTCGAGTGGCAGCGTGACCAGGAGCAAAGTGCAGACACTGCGGCCACTTACTGTACGACTACCAAGGCCTCATCCATGTCAAGACCTCAGTCACTCTCTCTCTAGATAAACAAAATGTACGGTGAAATAACAAATGCAAAATTATTTGGAGCTCTTGGAGAAGAAGTTCTACACGAAGGCTTCAATTGCCAAGTCCAGTAACTAACCAAAGTGTTTCTATTACAACCAACAAGTAACAACTAAATGGAAACACCACAGTGACCCACTTTCCTTCATTTTCCAGCAGACGAATCACTGTAATTTTAATTGGCAATAAATTAAGGTTATGCATGGAATTCTAATAACCTCCTTTTCAAGACGGAATATACCCCCTTCACCAAATGATCAAACCAGACATCAGCAGTAAACGGGACGGAGAGACATCATGTCCCCCGACGCAATGCCCTGAAGACAGACACACCATCGCCCGTGTGCTACTCTGACCAAAACAGGCTTAACCTACGTCTAAACAGGAGGGGGAAAGTCTAATTTGCTCATTAGGTTGCTAGGCGGACCACTGCAAGGAGAAGAGGTGCCTCATTTCTGAACGCCACCACAGTATAACGATAGCTGCTACCTTCCATGAAGTTCCACCTGCTGTGCAGGCCAAAAACATGTACCACAGAGAAGCACACTGACGATCTCTTTCCCTCCGGTGATGAACTTCCGTGGACTCTGACGCAGAACTGTTTCCAGAGCACCTGCCACAGGTGGAAGGCTGCTCCAGGCACTGGGGAGGCAGCAGTAAACGTCACAGGCGGCAACTCCCTCCTTCGTGGAGCTAAACTGCCGTCTAGTGAGGACAGAGTCAGGACGTAAATTATCAGTACAATAAGTAAAACGTAAAATGAGAGAAAAACCACAGCACGGAAGGAAGACAGGCAATTTGGAGGGAGGGGTAAGATTTCAAAGTGGAGGTGGGGAAGCTTCTCAGGAAGAGGACTCTGGAAGTCTGGGACCAAGGGTCTGGGGGGCACTGGGCAGAGGACGCAGGACCAAGGAAACAGTCTGAAGGCAGCGGGCAGATGCAGAGACCAGTCAGGGAGCCGCTGCAGGAGCTCCAGCAGGAAAAATGGCCACGTGGGCGGACGGCACAGGTAGAGACAGAAGGTGTCGGACCCTGCCCGTAGTCTGAAGGCGAGGCCAACAGCCTCCGAGGACGAATGTGATGCAGCGTGAGTTGGTGGGCGGGGCAAGTCAAAGAGCATCCCAAGCTTCCACGTCAGACGGCCGCGTGATGGAGGCTCCGGAGGCCAGGCAGATGTGGGGAAGCACCGCATCCCAGAGCACGCCGCGGCACGCACAGTCCCGTGAAGCAGGCTGTGAAGGTGGGGTTCCCACCCTTGACAAACGCAGGGAAGGAGCCTGAACCAGCAAGCGTTTTGTCTGTCTACAGTAGTGTTGGAAACAAAACGAAACAGGAGCCTGGATCCCCTTCCCAAGTGTAGGGTTTTTTTCCCACTATCTCGTGTGGCTTTTTTTGGTTTTCCGTTTATTTTTTCAAGGCAGAGTACTATGGAAAATGGAGAAGCCTTGTTCTAAGGTGTTTCCAAAGCTGGCTTCGACCCACGAGCTGCCTCACCTGAACTCACCTGCAGCTGGAGGTCGGGAAGCTCCCTTTACCAAGCAGAAGCCCGATACACGCAGGCCATCTGTATGCTGCAGAGTCCCTCGCTCAGGGGAGCCTGAGCGATTCTACAAGGGATCCGCACAGCTAGAAGGAGAGCAAGGGCCCATCCGGCCCCAGAGCTCCAGAGCGGAGCCTCGGGCTGTCCGCTGCTCTCCCTGATCTCCCTTAAGAGGCAGATCGTGTCCATGTTGCTGTTTCGTAACATCACCTGTAAAACCCTCATGTCCTTCCCCAGTCACATTTCTCACTGATCCCAGGAGACATGCGTTCAGCTATCCTGTAAACTCAAAAAACAAATGTTTTAGACAGAATATTTCTCTTTCTGACTCTCTTGTGGCTGCCAGAAGAATGTCCTTCCTCTTCCCTGTGTCACCTGCACCCTCAACACCCCACCACAGCCCTTGCCGGCCTGTCAAGTCCATCTGTCCATTCGCTCATCCACTCGGTGAGCATGTGTCTGATGAGAATTAAGGCGTTCTAGGCCCTGGTATTTCCATCTCCCCGCAGGTAATTACAGCGAGATGGAGGCTAGGAAAGGGGCCCTAAGCAGGGCTACAGCTGGAGAGGGTCTCCCAGAGCGATGACCATGACCGGAAGCGAAGGAGGGGCAGAACCGGTAGGTGAGGGAGGACGGGTGGACAGGGCCCGCAGAGGGCGTGGAGGCAGAGAGTCCCGGAGGGGCTAGGGGCGAGAAAACCTTAAAAATCACCAGGGCTTCCCTGGTGGTGCAGTGGTTGAGAGTCCGCCTGCCGATGCGGGGGACACGGGTTCGTGCCCCGGTCTGGGAAGATCCCACATGCCGCGGAGCGGCTGGGCCCGTGAACCATGGCCACTGAGCCTGCGCGTCTGGAGCCTGTGCTCCGCAACGGGAGAGGCCCGCGTACCGCAAAAAAATTAAAACAAAAAAATAAATCACACCAGAACCCCTGGCCTGTGTGAAGGCAGTGAGAAGCCAACAGAGGGTATTAAGCAGAGAAGTGACAAGACCGGGCTTTTCGGGGGAAAGGTCACTTTGAGCGCAGTGTGAGGCTTCCTCCTGATTTCTTCTCCTAGAGTCTCTGCTGGTTTAACCGATACAGCAACCGCTCCAGAAAAGGTCCTCATCAGCTGTGCCCACCTCCCCCAAAGCCTCTGGCTTCCAAACGGTCTTGACAGCCACACCGCATAGAGAACGTCACCTTTGTAAATAAAACAATGTTTTGCTCCTGTCGCTCTCACTTCAGAACTGTGATCACTTCTGAAATCAGACGAAACCTACTGATCCTAACGGTGGCACAAATGCCCGTCACCGACTATATTCTAGCAAAAGAAAAAAAAAGTGCTTGCAAACTGCTCCTCAAATGAAGCACTGCCTTTAAATTAAAATGGGAAAGACTTCCTTAAAACGTTCACACAAGCACCTACAGCAATTTAATTCAGAAAGAAGTCTTTCCTTTCGGTGATACGTATTGAGAAATATTTTAAAATAAAATAAATATGCTGCCTGGTACCTGCTTCTAAATAATACAGAGCACGTGGGAAGCTGGTGAGTGTGAATGAAATAAGACTGGCCGTGAGTTAATGAACCTGGTAAAAGGTCCGTGACGACCGACGCTGGTCTTCTGTCTACTTTCCTATGCTAGAAAGGTTTTACACCTCGGGTATCTGAAGCATCTCAAAGTACTCAGATTTCATAAAAATTCCTCTTCTTTTGTTCTTTTACTTTTCCCTATAGAAGATGAGGCTGTGGGCTTCCCTGGTGGTGCAGTGGTTGAGAGTTCACCTGCCGATGCAAGGGACACGGGTTCGTGCCCCGGTCCGGGAGGATCCCACATGCCGCGCAGCGGCTGGGCCCGTGAGCCATGGCCGCTGAGCCTGCGCGTCCGGAGCCTGTGCTCCGCAACGGGAGAGGCCACAATAGTGAGAGGCCCGCGTACCACAAAAAAAAAAACCCCAAAAAACAAAACAAACAAAAAAAAGATGAGGCTGCTTAGACTGACACTGAACACAACCCTCAGAGGTTAAGCTGTAGTGATGCAGCAACAAACGTCTCAAAAAAGAAAACTGTGATTTTAGAGCAAGTTGCTCAATGATGCGTTTGAAATGACTTTCTAAAAACAGTCCTGCCTAAACATCTTCCTTCCACCAAAACTAGTTTAGTCAAACAATTCTACTTAGCACTGACAGACTAGTAAAACTGGAGTCGATATGTATTAACAGATATTTCTGCATCTCCAAACAACCTCCTTACATTCACAATATACGTTCTACTTCATTTGTTAACTCCCAACCCCATATATGAAACACGTTCAGTAAATGTGACGTGCCAAGTTACAGAATCGTTGACTTTCAAGGTTGCAAAGGACGCTGAAGGGCCTCTAGTCGGCCAGCCATTTGATGTTTTTGTCTCCAGATTAACGTGCATACGTAAGCTGTTAGGATTTAGTCGGTAATCTGATGCTGCGCGCTGCGCTGCACTACATACAGTAGGAAGTGGGGGGCCCTACCTAATGCCACCCTAAATAACTGTCACTTTAGTAAATAACACTAGTATCTCCATGTCACGTCGGAGCTTCTATCGTAGACAATCACAGGCTGCAACGAAATTTTATGTGCGACACTTTCCGAAAAGCAAACTTCACCGTTTTGCACTGAGTCGCCAGTGCTTCCCCACAGTTCGCTCAACATTTAAAGTCAAAGTCATCAAATAACGAAAGATTTCATTACCACCCTGTACTGACAGAGACCAATATTAATTATTATTTGAATTAACCTCTGAGCCATGGTTTTCATCAGTACTCAGAAAAGACAGGGACAATTTCTAATTACATGCCACCCTCATTATAGGTCACCAGGCCGCAAAGCTGTATCTGATGAGGCTGCCACACTTTGCCTTGAAACTGCTTTGGACTCCATTATTACCTTCTCATCTCAAAATGGAATTTGAGGGCTTCCCTGGTGGCGCAGTGGTTCAGAGTCCGCCTGCCGATGCAGGGGACATGGGTTCGTGCCCCGGTCCGGGAAGATCCCACATGCCGCGGAGAGGCTGGGCCCGTGAGCCATGGCCGCTGAGCCTGCGCGTCCGGAGCCTGTGCTCCGCAACGGGAGAGGTCACAACAGTGAGAGGCCCCCGTACCGCCAAAAAAAAAAAATGTAATTTGAAATGTAATTCAGCAACCTTCAGAGATGCTCTCCCCAGGTGTTACCACTTTTTCCGTTAGAAATGGGATGTGGGACTGCATGCCAGTCTATGAGTAAAAGTCCTAAATGCAAGTAAATGGCATTCGCGTTTACACTTTTCCATAAAGCTGGGAAGCGGTGCCTTCTCACAGCTCCACGTGGAAAAGACTTTGGGGTCTAGTAAGTGGAGGAGAACTGAAGGGAACACTGCGATATCACACCGATCATTTCCCCCAGATGTTAACTGGCTCTACTTGATTTTGTGTGAAAATAACCTGATACAACAAGGAAAAGAATCCAACAAGAGAGAAGAATGAAAATGGAAAAATGACTTTTATTTCTCTCTCCCACTGCCGACCCTGATCTCATTCTCCAAAGATAATCATCTTAACGGTTTCTTATGTATCCTTTCCTGCCTATGTGAGAGCACGGAGATGTGTCTGCACACACCACGTATTTTTCCAACCTTTTCCTAGGCAGGAATCTAGGAGGTAAACATCCGAGCCATTGTCAACATCCAGCTGCAGCCACTCCTGAGTGAAGTTCTGGTGCCGCCCCTTCCAACCAGGCTGCTCTTTGGGTATACGTTTCATTCTAGTCTCAGAAAAATGCACCGTTTTTAAATCCTTAAAGTGTCAGGTTAATGATCCATGACACAGATATTCACATCTAAAATACCTGAAGATTAAGGACTCAGGTAGGGCATGATATAATTCCTAAAACCATGTCAAGAGGAGGAGAGGACAGATAAAAACGTCTCTGTGTTCTCAGCCAAAGGAGACACCGAGTTTCTGAATCTTGATTAGAATTCGATTTTAAATTTGACAAAATCGACTGTACGTTAGAATGGTGATTCACCAACGTTAGCACAGTCGGTCCAGTAAAGAAAGACAAGATGTCATCTCCCACAAGGCAGAGAGAAAGCTGAACGGCACGTACCCAGTGCCAGGGCCTCACCCCTGGACCATCCACATGGCAGTCGTGGCATCTGTTCTCCATCGGGGCACTGCTTCCAGGGTGAGTACTGTTTTGTTACTGAAAAGAATACTGCTCCTGGGAGTAACACCATCAGTGAGATAAAGACAAGAATTTTTTAAACTAAAAAGCCTACATAAGAATCATAATGAATTAAGAACCTATGTATTTTGATATCTAAAATTTCTTTCACATTTTGAAAGACCATAAGAGAACCTTTCAGGGACTTCCCTGGCAGTCCAGTGGTTACGACTCCGCACTTCCAATGCAAGGGGCGCGGGTTCGAACCCTGGCTGGGGAACTAAGATCCCACATGCCACGCAGCATGGCCAAAAAATAGTAAGAAGAAGAGAACTTTTCATGTAAACAAGATGTAAAGAAGAAACTGGTATTTGGAGAATTCTTTCCCCAAAACTAAGAGTGAATTTTTGTAATCACTTCAAGAACAACTTACATGAACATTACTAAGGGAATTAAAACCTGAGATTTTAAAAGAACCTCCAAAACTATTCCTACCAACCTCCCTGTGTGTGAACTCTCCAGTCTTAAATACCCCACTGCTAATAACAAATTTAAAGTATTTGAATTTATACAAATTATTACAAGACACTTTTAAACTCCTCTGTAAGAGAATCCCTGTCTTTAAATGTCAATTTTTATTATCCTTGTTATTAGAGGTAAGAATTGTAACTAAAGTTTCCTTTCACCCTTAAATATAGTTTCAATTTCCATTTAGAAACGAAACCATGTATGGGTGTGAGAGACACTGTGGTCCTGGGAATAAAAAGTAAACAAGAAATTCCTGAGGAACCCTAACAGGACACAGTGTGATCTGGAACTCTAAGAACTTAGTTACAAAGTAACTTTTACCAAAGAGTTTTTATTTATTTTTCAATTAAATTCAAAACCTGTAAACCTACTCCTGTAGGCTGATTGCTGGCTGCTATGCGGATACAAAAATAAGATGAATGAGTGCCCGAGATTTTTACATTTTTTATTTACCTTCCTCACCTTTCTCTAACTTCACGCTGATTTCTAGTCAAGCAGACACAGGATTCCACCCCCCACCCACCCAAGGGAATCCACCATTTCATCAAGTGCAACAAAATATCGCAAGCTATACAGAAGTGCCTTGGTTACATCTTAGGGAATGTACAATGTAACTACCTATTTTAGAAATCAGATCTAACCCTTAGATAGGCACAATCAGGAAAATACTAATTAAAAAAAATATTAAAATAGCCCCAGACTGCCTTCAAAGAACTTATCATGTAAAAGAAGAAAACAGGAGTGTAGATACTTCAGGGCAATGTCATCTTAGAAATTCTGCAAAAGCAGCGTGCTGCAGGCAGAGCCCAGCACCAAGGAGAAGCGGTGATCCTCCCGGGGAAGGACCAGGCAGCGAGGACTCCACGGGGACCATAGGGACATGCGAGCGACAGTAGGACGAGATGGTGCCGCATCTCACCTGTGTGCTTACTGACCGAATTGTCTACAAGGCGACATGTGCGCCACACAACTGAAAACGGTATGAGGTAAGGAAGCTGTATTCCGCTGCTGAGAATTAGAAGTGGCTTTACAGAAGATGTAGCATTTGAGACAGAATCTGAAGACAAACAGGATTTTGACAGGCGAGGGTGGGTTTGAATGGACGCAGCGCAAGCAAGAGCAGAGGCACGGAGGGCAGGAGCTGCTGTGTGCTCAGGGACCATGAGTGATCCAGGTCAGCCTGATGACGGGAGACGTTTAAAGAAGAGTAGATACTATGGCTACAAAGTTAGGCTGGCATTAAGAATCAAAGACCTGAGTGCCAGGAGGAGGCGGTCAGTTTGGTTTTCAAGGGGAAAACACAAAGAAGGGGGGGTGCACAAGTGTGAGATGAGCAGGCAAGGGCATTCTAGACACTTCTGGAACATGCACAAGCAGAGAATTCAAGCCAGAAGTCTCTGCAACAGTCCAGCACACACAGAAATGTGGGCAGGACCTGAGAGGCTATGTCGGGGAGGTACCATCGACAAAAGTACAAACTTTGACGATGTTGTGAGTGTGGAAAGTGTGAGTGGAAGAGCATGAAGTGGAGACGGCATCCCCTGGGGATGTGGAGAAGGGCTGGGGGGTGGCACGGAGGCTGCATGTGACTTGGAACACTTAATGCCCCAAGCACAGCTCTGATGTCTCCACCCTCGTGTGGAAGCCTCCGAGGGGCTCCACACCAACTATGAAATAAACCCAGGCTCATCCAAAAAGCCCCCCTGAAGCTAATCTTCATACTTCCTCTAACTCACCCACACCACAGTCTTCCTATTTCCTAAATACAAAGCTTTGTTTTGCCTGCCCCCCTCCCCTCGGCCACTCTTCAGATCCTGCACGAAAGCTAATGCCTCCGGGACTCTCCCCGACACCTTAACTGGCCAAGTACTGCAGCCGTTTAATATTTTAATGGTAAACAATGTCAAAAAGAACTTCCCTCTTCTTTATGTATGAAAATTAACTTTCAGCATGTTCACTTCTTTTAATGACAAAGTATCTTAACTGACAGATTTAAGACATCTTAAATCAGCAAATCATAGCTAAATTACTATACTTCTGTCCTCATAATTTGAAGACAAATGTGTTACTCTCTAATTTATCTTTTTATATGTTACAACTCTAATTCTTCCTTTTTATTACGGTTCTTCAACAATGAGAGCAAGATCCTCCATTAACAAGGCCAGTTAACATGTGATTACATAACAAGTGGTCCAGGATCACCCTCTGTTCTTTCATCACCTACACTGCGCAGACAAGGTTTCAGCATATTGTTTAAATTATTTCTATTTAACTATATGCGAAATTCTAGTCAAGCACAAAAATATTCCCTGGTCTCATAAAATTCACTATTTTATCAAGTGTTTAAAAATATAACGTACTATATATAAGTGCCAACTACCTCATTAGTGTCACCAACTTAGGCAATTCATAATGGCTCAACTACCTAATCCAAATTCAAATTTTAATCATTTTAAATAATTCTGCACAGATGTAATTAGAAAACAAATAAAATATTAATCAGAAAACTTGCTACATCACCCAACAGCAATCAGATGGAATGAGCATAATAATCACCACAGTATAAAGAAGTCTGTGGGTTTGTATTAGACACTCCCGTGCTGTTTGGAACTGCAGAGCTGAGGTCCACTAAAAACTGTAATACATCCTTTCAGAATGCCCATGGTGGTGAGGCACCTGACTGTTGCGGAGTCATGAGGACTGAAATCAAGTATGTGGCATCCACCTATACTATATGTGTGTCTCTGGGTAAATCCTAAATTTCTTCATCTATAAAAGGTCACAAGCATTACAGTGCCAATGTGTGTTAAGGTGCCCAGTAAGCAATAAAACACGGAGCGAATGTAAGTCACTTCGTTACATAATGTTGATCAATGCACAGGGGTTGATGTAAAGAACCACATGGCTTTTCTCCATCTGTTTTCTCCTCTACATAAGTCACCATTATCTTCGTACTTCATATCTAAATCTCAAAGAATGGGTGGGGTATATTTCTCTAAAGCCCATGGATCAAACCATTAGCGAGAATCCTGCCATTTTTACTCCGTGAGGTTTATTTACAGATACCTCAGCATAAATTAAGTTGGTAACACTCAGGCACTCAGGAATAATGCGGTATGGCTCATGCTGACAGCATTTCATATTTTTGCAAACTTGATAAAATAGTGAGTCGTCTTTCACGTATAATTTCATGCATAAGCCCAAGTGACAAGTCTAAATTTTCAATGAGTCCAATTTTTCAATGAAGCCCAACAACTCAGTAACTATCAGTCTAGTGCTATGAAGGAAACAAATAAACATGTTTATACATAAATACCTCTTTGTCCCCAGTGAATTCTTGCTCTGGTTGGATGGGCAAGGCATAAATAGGTAACCTCACTTCCTACTTTGCAGGGAGAACAGGCGCCTCTCCTCACACCCGCCCCCCACCCCCAACCTCCATCCACTGCTCCTGCCCTCCTGTCCTCACAGCACAGATGTGCCCACCCGAGGTCGGGCTGGTCTTCCAGATCTGGGCTGAGTCCCTTCCCCTGCTGTCAGGAATCTTACTCCATCAGTTGCCCTTTGCTCTCCCACGGAGACTCCTATATAATCCGTTTCTCAATTGGATCTTTCCCACCTGTTAGTCTCTGCCATTTGGTTAAAAAAAGAGAGAGAGAGAGAGAGAGAGAGAGAGAGAGAGAGAGAGAGAGAGAGAGAGAGAGAGAGAGGGAAACCTCACCTGGTTTAGAGGGGAGGGGAGGGGAGGAAGAGCTGGGGAGCCTGCAGCTGGGTGTCTGGCAGGGCCTGCTACAGTCAGGTGTGTGACGGTCCGACATTTCACTACCCCAGGGCTGCGGGAAGCAAGTGGGTGTGAAGATCCAGCCGGAACTCCACCAGCCCTGCCTCATGCCCTAGAGAAAGGGCATCTCGTTAGCCTCACAGGCAGCCTGTGTGCCTGGGTGGCCCCACGGACATCAGTCACCCAGCTGGCCATGCAGGCGAACCAGAAGCCCAGGCGTCACCCAGGACACCTTCCCCTGATGGCTCCCATACCTGATCTACCATCAAACCGTACCTGTGAAGCCATCCTCAGCCCCGTCCACCTTCTGTCCACACCCACGTCCACCACACTACGTGGAATCACCACTTCCTCTCACTGACTAGGCAGTGCTCTCCCCGCCACCTCCAGCCCCCTCCAACTACACATACAACACAGAGTAACTGTTCCCCTTGTTCCTGGGGTTCAGACCAAGCTCTCCTGAGTGCAGCCACTCAGCCTGCAGGCAGGAGGACCCCAGCTCAAGCTTACCTTCTCCAGGTAAGCCAGTCTCTCTGCATCGGAGTCGAATGCCCATCACCCACTCCACAGCACCACGTGCTGCTCCCTCTTTTTTTTTTTTTAACAATTGTTACAGTTGCACTTGTACATGTTTGTGTGACTGCTTAATATCCATCCATCCCACTGGCTGCGGGCACCTGGTACAGTTTTGCCCACCTCTGCATCCCCAACACTCAGCACAGAGCCCAACCCACAAACAGCATAGCTACTCTTTTGGATCCGTAAATAAAACGTGAAACAACTAATTCTATCGCCAATACCTTAGGGAGGGTGAGACAAGATATATGGATCAAGCACATGAACACTGAGGAAACTCAACCAAGGGAGAAACTTTCCTGTAAGTGGTTTAGTAAGTTTTAAAAAGCACAGGGGGGGCTTCCCTGGCGGCGCAGTGGTTGAGAGTCCGCCTGCTGATGCAGGAGACGCGGGTTTGTGCCCCGGTCCGGGAAGATCCCACATGCCGCGGAGCGGCTGGGCCCGTGAGCCATGGCCGCTGAGCCTGCGCGTCTGGAGCCTGTGCTCCGCAACGGGAGAGGCCACGACAATGAGAGGCCTGCGTACCGTAAAAAAAAAAAAAAAAAAAAAGCACAGGAGACCTATACTGTTGGTGGGAATGTAAAGTGGTGCAGCCACTGTGGAAAACAGTATGGAGGTTCCTCAGAAAACTAAAAATAGAATTACCACGTGATCCAACAATCCCACTCCTGGGCATATATCTAGACAAAACTCTAATTCAAAAACATACAGGCACCCCTATATTCATAGCAGCACTATTCACAACAGCCAAGACATGGAAACAACCTAAATGTCCATCGACAGATGAACAGATAAAGAAGATGTGGCACATATATACAATGGAATATTACTCAGCCACAAAAAGAAATAATGCCATTTGCAGCAACATGGATGCAACTAGAGATGATCATACTAAGTGAGGTAAGTCAGAAAGAGAAAGACAAAAAATTAACAGTGAAACAGGCTGGGGGCAGTAACTGACATTTTAGTAAGTGCTCACTGCGGACCGAGCCCTGGGCTTGGTGCTTTACACACACACACACACACACACACACACACAAAATCCCCACAACTACCCCTGAAGTAGTACCTGCCCATATCTTGTAGATGAGGAAAGTGGTATTAAAGCAATCAAGTAACTCTCCAAACCACAAAACTGGTAAGTGGGGGAGCTGGTTTTCCCTTTATTTTGTCCAGCCTCCAAAACCCAACATTGCAAAGGAGAAAGCACAGGCCTCCTGCCCCACCGACCCTGCACAGAGCCCGATACCAGGGGCTGAAGGATTTGCACAAGAGGCAGAAACAGCTATGCAGCAGGGTAAACGTCCTCTACAGAGAAATCAAACAAGCCACAGTGGTGATGGGTGCCCCCACCCAAAAAAGAGTGGCAGAGAAGCATGTAAAAATCCCCAGGAAGGTTAAAAATATCTTCTAAGTTCACATACAGCTGTTACCTAACAAAATACCTTTCAAATGGGCAGAGTTTGTTTTTTTTCCCTCACCAAACCCACCTTTCCTAATAAAATTCTCTCTTTAAAAACTGTAATTACTTGGGACTTCCCTGGTGGCAGAGTGGTTAACAATCTGCCTGGCCAATGCAGGGGACACGGGCTCGAGCCCTGGTCCGGGAAGATCCCACATGCCGCGGAGCAACTAAGCCAGTGGGCCACAACTACTGAGCCTGCGCTCTAGAGCCTGCGAGCCACAACTATGGAGCCCGCGAGCCACAACTACTGAAGCCCGCGCACCTTAGAGCCCACGCTCCGCTACAAGAGAAGCCACTGCAATGAAGAGTAGCCCCCGCTCGCCACAACTAGAGAAAGCCCGCGCGCAGCAACAAAGACCCAACGCAGACAAAAGAAAAAAAAAAAATTGTAATTACCTGATAAAAAGTTGTTCCAAGAGAGCATCATATTAAGAAACACTCCCATTATATAGTATAGACATCTATGCAAGAAAGAACCATGATACAATCAGACCGTCCAAGCTATGTGGAGAAACCACAATATCACCTTTGGGTGAGAAACACCCTCTCGTTTACAACTAGTAAACCCCATCCACTCCCAAACACACGGCCAAGTTTACCAGAAATGGGGAGGAAGGAAAAAGAACCTACTTCACCTTAAGGGACTTACACTTCTTTGGGGAAATAAAGATGCTGAGAATGGAATGTAAGACCTTCTGCAGATGAAACCCATGACTGAAAGTCCGGGTCTGTGGCCGTGATCTCGTCCATCACGATGACCCTTTACTAGCACTTTATCACAGAGCACTCAGGACCAGACACTTTACAAGGGCTGTCCCACAACAAGACGGGGACTCACCCGCTGCCGCTGCTGCTTATATACATGTGTGCACCACAACTCTGCATCTGGCCCGAGGTCTGCTGACCTGGCCGAGCTGCAGCCGCCTTCCTGTCCCATCACGTGGGACACCCTGAACCACTTTGGGGTGACGTCTGCGTGCATGTGTGTGCTCTTCCCATCCGGTTATTTTCCGGCCCAAAGAGACATTATTCACAGACCTCACCCAGCTCAAAATTCACATGGACACACTGTTCCAACCCGTGAGCTCAGCCCACGGCTTCTGGAAGGTCCTGCCTCCCAGGAGGCACTGACAGGCCTGCCGCCCCGGGACCTGCTTGGCACTGGGTGCTGGCCCCCTGCGGACCCGAGCTGGCAGAGGTCAAGGCACCTTCCCAGGGCCACGTGGCACGGCGAGGCCTCTAAGTGAGAACCGGGTTCTGACGCCAGGACCCACCCACGCTCCTGACTGAGGTGACGCCACCTGCGATGGTCACCAGCAGCAGGGCTGGAGGCTGCACCGCCCCTGTCTGGAGACCGTCAGGTTGGGCTAAGCAGGACCTCGTCACTAGCCCCGGAGCCAGCACGTGTTTACGTCTCTACAACTATTCCGCCACCCGACGTGGCATCATCTCATCATGTGAGGTCACGCACAGTAACCTCCTAACTCTGCGGTCCCGATTCCTTGGGTTTCATCTTGCCTTCGTCCATATGGGCTGAGATACACACGACCATTGGTTTCTGTCAGGTCAGGACCCTGTCTCAGGGGAGCATCCAATGAAAAGGTCCATGGACCTCCTACAGCATGGCCAGGGGTGCAGTAACTGCCGTAGGTGGTAAGCTTCTAGAAACGTCCTAGACACAATCGTGAAGGTGAAAGCTCCAGTGTGGTTGGAAAGAGCCCAAGGCCAGCAATCACCAAACATCAATTCAGTCTTTAGTTTTACTCGTAATGATATTCCGAACTTGGCTGTTTGGAATCTAAAATATTTCCATAGAAACAAGCTCTGGCTATGAAACAATAACAACAATAAACGGGGGCGGGGGGGGGGAAACCAGTTCATCTAACCCATGACGCGGCTGAGAGCAGAATATGAGGGACAACCCTAGAAGTCGGTGGCACATGGGGTTGAAGAGGAGGTGAAAAGTTAATTCAACTATAAGCTCCTTCAAGTCCTGCCCTCTGCTTATTCTAGCTTTCTATGCCCCCCTGCCTCCACCCCATCCAACAGTAGAGGGAGGGCGCTCAGCAAGGAAGCAGAGAAACTGGGCCATACTTCACAGCAATGGGGGATACGCAGGGCCAGCTCCGGCAGAACAGGTTATCGTAGGCTTTAAACAAAAAAAAAAGAAAGAAGGGTCTTCCCTGGTGGCGCAGTGGTTGAGAGTCCGCCTGCCGATGCAGGGGACACGGGTTCGTGCCCCGGTCTGGGAAGATCCCACATGCCGCGGAGCGGCTGGGCCCGTGAGCCATGGCCGCTGAGCCTGCGCGTCCGGAGCCTGTGCTCCGCAACGGGAGAGGCCACAGCAGTGAGAGGCCCGCGTACCGCCAATAAATAAATAAATAAATAACGTGATAAAACATAAAACAGGACCTATTACATAGCCCTGGCTCACTCTGGGTGACTAGCAACAGAACAGTTAAATATCAACATTTGGCCGCTTTGAAATCATCTCAGTTCTTCTTGGTCATATAATTCTTTGGTGACATTAAAGTATCAGTTCGTATCACCTAAGATAGAAGAAGCTATGGGATAAGACAGAGACGCCCCTGTCCTGTTGCACAAAGCAGAGCTCCCACACCTCACGATAACCCAAGTGCACACGGCCACATTAAAACCACTCCTTACTCAACCACAAGACACGGGGGAAATCCAGAAAACCCTAACCAAGGTATCAGCAAAATGCTCTACAGGGAGGCACCACAATCACACTCTCAGTCTTTTCTTAATAACTAATTGCTCTCAAGTTGCCTGATGCGCGCTGCAGTGCCAAGAAAGGCGTTATCTACCATCTTCATCTGAAACCTCTACAGTCACACTAATAGACACCAAGGCTCTCCAATCTTTACATCTCTCACTTTCACATTCTCTTTACTGAGAAACAAAGCAAGCCGTGACACTGTGAATAGCTGCTCATTCTAATGAATGGCTGGTACATGACAGACACTGAAGAAGGTACTATTATTAACCCCACTTCGTAAATGAGGAAACTGAGGCTGGGGATTAATTAACTTGCCCAAGGTGCCAAAGGTAGTTAAGTATTGGAAGCTAGCTTTAAACCCAGGCCGTCTGACTCCAGAGCTGTTTGCTGGCGTTAACCTTTCCACCATACTACCTATCTGATCTCCAACTAGACATATAGAGAATCTTTACATTGCTATCATTTCATGGGAAATTTTTCTTCCTTATGGCTGGTGGAGGAGGAAATCTCTGACATCATTACATTAGGTCCACATTTGGGTCTATATTCTTTCCATCCTGGCTTCACACTATCTGCTGCAAAATCCTCTCAAGCTATCCTAGATACAAAAAAAAAAAACAAAAACAAAGAAAGAAAGCAAAGGGCCCTTTCCTTGCTTTGTATCACTGAAAAATTAGATTTTTAAACTTATAAACAAAAAACATTCATTCTGCATTTGTACAACGTGGGCACCAGCCTAGCACTAAGCTCAGAATCTATACCCAAATACTCGATTGTCAAGTCAGGCTTTTAATGGTTAGCAGTACGTTTCTTGTTTTATTGTGAGTTTTAATAGATTTTGGCATCACCCTTGTGGAATAGTCTTGGTGACACTGTTTTATGGTACCCAATGTGTTGACAGCAGTCTGGCAGATTAACGCTATAAAAGGTGGCCCACTGTCTGCTTACATTAGGTCCAGTAGCCAAGCAGGTTCATGCTGAAATGCCTGATTCATAAGCCCATGCAGGCTGTGCTCTACGCGCCGTTCACAATGGAGGCAGCAAGGTGTGCACGGGACGGCACCAGGTGTGATTAAAGTGACAGGCAGCTGTGAAATCTTTTTGCTAAAGATTAGAGGCTTAAGTTCCAATTTCAGATGCAGTCAGGTGATTTTCCTTTTTGTTCAGTAAACGAAACTGAAAAACACGAGTGACTGCCAACTGAAGGTTTTCTAATTTTTCACTCGTTACTGTATTTCACTGAATCTAAGACATACTTTTTTTTTCACATTCCCATAGGTCAGAAATAGGATCTATCTTACAACTGACACCATCTTAGATGTGTATGAAATACAATAATAAAATGAAGTTGCATGTATTCTGGATTCTATGGTTTAAGTTTTATATTACCATCAACCCATGTATTCATAATTAATTTAGGAGACGATGTTAAGATTTGTCTCTATTTTTCCTTTTCTTATCCTCCGTTTGCCATAGAAGATACAATAAAGGATGTTTGAGATATATGAAAGGTCACATAACTTCAAGGAGACAAAAGCTTTGAAGCTATTTTATTATAAGTGCAAAGCTGTTATCCTCCTATGAAGAAAATAGAGCCTGAAAGCTTCTCCAGGCTGCATGCGACCCAAATGGTTTCTTCTGTGAGAAAGACACAATTCCAAGGTGGAAGGGCTCCAGATGCTCAAGTCTTCCCACCAGCGTAAGTCGACTCGCTCCAAGACACAATAAGCCTTTAAACTCAAGCTCAAAACTCTCAAGGGGTTGGTTTCTCCTCCACCTCCCCAGTATCAAAATCATGCTCCCATATTTAAACAATTAGGTGAGATGCACTAGCACTGAAATCTGAGTGCTAAATGTTTAGTAAATACTAACCAAATTCAGATCTCATCTATACAAGTTTTTAAAAAGATGATTCTTGTTTTCTTTGATTTCAGAAAACTTAAGATAAAAAAAGAAGGCAGGGGTCTCCTAAATTCAACTTACTGCAGAACAAAATTTCTGTGAGATAGAAAAAATAAGCCAAATACTGCTCAGTGATCTAGAAAAAGGGAAAACCCTAAGAGGCAAACATTGGGGTATTCATTTCAGAAATGTAACTAGTTGAGATTATAAAGATTTCCCTATTGGACTTCCCTGGTGGCGCAGTGGTTGAGAGTCCGCCTGCCGATGCAGGGGACACGGGTTCGTGCCCGGGTCCGGGAAGATCCCACATGCCACGGAGCGGCTGGGCCCGTGAGCCATGGCCACTGGGCCTGCGCGTCCGGAGCCTGTGCTCCGCAACGGGAGAGGCCACAACAGCGAGAGGCCCGCGTACCGCAAAAAAAAAAAAGATTTCTCTGTCTATACCACAAAACACTGAAAACCTGTCAGGAGTTCTTTTTTCCATATCTGGTATAAGATAGCTTCTTGGGGTGGTGATGGTTGTTTTCCTTGATTATGAAAGTACCTTTCAGTATAAAATTTAGAAAATACTTAAGGATATAAAGATTAGAATAAAAATAACCCACAATCCAAATAACTAACATTTATGGAGGCTAACAATGCAGCGAGCACCGTGCGAGGTGTTTCAGAAGCGTCGCTGCGTTAATCCCAACAGGCCTAGGAGCTGAGCACTGTTACCATCCCCCCGCCACAGCTGAAGAAACGGAGTCTCAGATAAGTTTAAAAATTTGCCTGTGGGACTTCCCTGGTGGCGCATTGGCTGTGAGTCCGCCTGCCAATGCAGGGGACACAGGTTCAATCCCTGTTCCAGGAAGATCCCACATGCCGCAGAGCAGCTAAGCCCGTGCGCCACAACTGCTGAGCCTGCGCTCCGGAGCCCACAAGCCACAACTACTGAGCCCACGTGCTACAACTACTGAAGCCCACGCACCTAGAGCCCGTGCTCCGCAACAAGAGAAGAGACCGCAATGAGAAGCCCACTCGCCGCAACTAGAGAAAGCCCATGCGCAGCAACGAAGACCCAACGCAGCCAAAAATAAATTAAAAAAAAAAAAAAACACTTGCCTGTGGTCATAGAGCTACTAAGTCAGTTGTCCAAAGTCACACAGCCAGTAAGTAGTTGGGCAGGGATTCAAACCAGACCTGTGTAACTCCGGAATCAGAGCTTTTAACTAAGTGAAACTGTCAATCCCTGAAACTACTCATTTTTAAAATTGATGTATTTTCCCTAGTCTTTTCCTAGGCTTGTGATTTAATTTGTATAAAATTGGGACCACAGTTAATATATTCTTTTGTGCTCTACTCGTTGAGGCTTTATGTTGTTCAAAAGCGTGATGTGTAACGCCTGCATCATACTCTTAACACATGAACACAGCACACATTCAACCATTCTCAGTTTCTCACTGTCAGAAAAAAATGCTGTGACCTCTTATTCATAACAGCTGACTGGATTTCAGATTCTTCCTTAGGATGGATGACTGATATGACTGGAATGGCCATTCATAAAGGTCTGGACACATATAATCTCCAATTACTTTCCAAAATGTTTGTACTTGCTGAACCTTAGTCTGAACCTCAGACGGCAGTGATCGTGCAAGTCTCACCATATTCCGTCAGTATCAAAACTGTTTTTTAAATCTTTGCTAATGTGATTAGGAGGAAAAGTATCTCGTTTTAATTTGCATTTTGTTATTACTCCATAATTTGGGAATTTTCATGTTTTTGGCAATTAAATTTTCTTCCTATGCATGACCTGCTTATATCCTCTACTGCTTTTCTACTGGGCTGCAGCTGTTTCTCTACTGTATTTGTTGATGTGTCTTTTTAATAGATCCACACGCACACGTTAGAGCAGGTGAAGCATAAAAGGCGAGACGGTTCGTCCTAACGTCAGAACACACGCTCAGAAGGAAGCTCAACTATGGTGAACGGAATAACTTCCGTGTGTAGTAACTGCGTAGCCTCTTAACAAACTCCCCAGCTACCATCGTGCTGTTTTGATTCTGAAAGAGCAATAGGAACAATCCCGCAGAATTCGTTCGTGTTATTCTATGCCCACGTTGTAAGGACATTTAAAAAAATAAAGTCAGACTACATGTGAAAACAGTTCCAAAATCATTTTTATAAGACACTGACTTTACTTAAAAAAAAAATTTACTATTTCGCTATTTTTTGGCTTGCAGGTTGCACAGCTTCGTGAGTGATGTAGCTTTATTCTGGAAGCTTTCTAAAGTGACCTTTTATCTTTTCACACATCTCACCCTCCTCAAACGTCTCCTATTTGGGGATCTAATCTAAGTTCAAATCATCAAACCTTGGCTCTCCTGAAAAGAGGCTGCGAAGCCATTCTCAGCTCCGAGCCGGCCCCTGGAAGGACCGGGACTCACCCCGCTCTCCGTCCCCGCCCCGGATCTCCCCCTCTTCCCAGGTCTCCCCCGCTCCTCAATTCCCCTGGCCCTGGTGCAGCCCCACGGCGGCTGCCTACGCTATTTCAACAGCCTCTGACTTTTTGCCTCTAGTCCCTCTTCAAGCGCAATCCCCCACGCGTTGCCAGACTAACCTTTCAACTCCATTTCCATCACTTAACGCAAGTCAGGATCTCACCGGGTCTGAACTTCCAACTTCGCCACGGCCTATCCCCAACCCCGTCTGTCCAGCCCCTGCCCTTCTGCTCCCAGCCACCTCTGACCCTCCTGGGCCCAGGAACGGGGCTCCCTGCAGTCCCAGGAGGCCAGGAGGAGGGCAGGTGTATGGCAGGGCGCCCCTCTCCCTGGGGCCACGGGCCCCGCCCCTGCGGCTTGGTCTGGGCACCCTGGCCTCACAGTATCTCTGTGTTTTCTGCTCATGTCATTTCTCAGTCCCTCCAACCTATCAAAAGGCACAGGTCACACCTGCTGATTCCCTCCTCCACTACCAAGTCCCTGCCCGCAGCGCCACCCCTTTTCGGCACCTGACTACATGCCGCGCTGTCCGGTTCCACCTCGTCACAGGTGTGCTACCCTGCAGTTCCCGGCCACGGTGAGCATGTTTAGTATCTCCCACAGAACTCAAGCACCCCTTCACAGACATTAAAGTCACAAGAATATTCTTAAGATCTGCACACTCCTAATTCTTATCTATCTCCTCAAAGAGTCCATACGAGAACAGCTTTCACCAGACACATCCATGTTTCCAAAACCCAAAAAGACTTCACGATAAACCTCACCCAGAAATCACCATTTACCCTTTAGAGGTGGAAATCTGAAAACACTGTTGAATTTTCCCTGCTCCTTACTGGCCACGCCTTTGCACTCATGAAGTCCTTCCTACAGCCGACTTGGGTGCGGCCCTTATGTAAGAGCTCACTCCCGCCGTGACCTTGGAGGCCCGTTTCTGAGGCCCCCGCCTGAGCAGCCACCGCGGAAGGCAGCCGTCTGCCCTGATGCCACTGCCACCACATGGTTCCCTGGTGCGAAGGGCACCTGCTCCGGCACAGTCCCTCAGGCCACGCTCGCCGCAGCAAGCGACTTCCCCCAAGAGGACTTCAGCTGCTAGTTGAACAGCTTTCCCTCCGACACCAGATTATCACACGGACATTACTGTGCTAACCTGCATACCCCTGGACCGACGACCCACAGGGCATCTTAAGCACCTAATCAGGACACCTCGACCAGGAATAAAGAAAGGCCTTCCAACCGGACGCCGGGGACACGACACGGGCTGAGGCCTGAGGAGGGACTCTCACCTCCTCTCCCCACACACATTCTGAACCAGCTGGGGGACAGCCAGGCAGGGCTGGAGCCTGTCACTGGGGAGGCCAGGGAGGGGCCAGGCCGCAGGCACAGGGCAACCCCGCCCCGCCTGAGACGGAGCCTCGCTTTAAACCTGTCAGCCCGGCTACACCCGGAGGCGTGGAGCAGGATGCCTCTGCGGGAGCCTGGGTGCTTCCAGCCGGGGCGGCAGGGCGCCCAAGGAGGACGCCGGGAGCGGCGAGGGAGGGCGGGGGTCTCCTCCAACCAGCGCAGGCAGGCGACGGTGATGACAGCCAGGGCTCAGCAGGCCGGGGACTGTGTTCTAACGGGCGGGCGGGGGTCTCAAGGGTGCAGCGCAGTGGAAGGTGCCCCCCTGAACTCAGAGGAACCTGCAGTGGGCCAGCAAAGGCCAGGACGCGGGGCGGCACGGAGCACGTCGTTCGGACTCAGATGCTCAGATGCGGGGCTGGGCTTCAGGCAGGAAAAGGGGGGCCGGGGGGTGTTGAAAAGACTTCTGTTTCAGACAGGTGGGGAACATTAAGAACAGACGTCTGGGGGCGATACTGGAAATAAAAATACAGTCTTAGGAGTTAACCACCTGGAAACAGGAGCTGGAGCTGTGAGTCTGAACTGGGCCCTAGAGAAGCCGAGACGGGCACTCTGGGTGCAGGACGCAGGCTGTATTCAGGGGGCAGCAGAGGAATGAGGACCCCGGGGAGCAGGCCCAGGACGCGGACGGCACCTCCCAGCCACGGTCCAGGCCGGGGAGACGACAGGGCAAGAGGCCGGCACAGTCAGTGAGGAACGAATCGGAAAGGAAGGGAGAGGACAGAGCCCGGATGCCGCTTCCCATCACCTTCCGCAGAACACCCGGCTCTCAGGGAGAAGGACGCCGCCGAGTCCACCCACCAAACTCCCTGCCACTCTCGCTTTACGTGTTTGACCTGCCCTTGGAGACAACACCGCTTGGAACGGGTGCCCCTAAACAGTTACTGCTGCCTATTAAATCCACTAACACTTCTTTTTTATTATTATTTTTTTAATTTTTTTTGGCCGCATCATGTAGCATCCGGGAGTCTTAGTTCCCCAGCCAGGAATCGAACCCACATGCCCTGCACTGGAAGCCTGGAGTCTTAACCACAGGATCGCCAGGGAAGTCCCCTAAATCCACTCACTTTTCATACCACATAGACTAGAACCACACATAAGACAAGTTTTTCATTATTCTGTGGCAGAAATGAAAATAAAATTTAACAAATACAACCCATGCTGCTCTCTGACCTGTTTACCGCCACCTTTGAAGTGGACTATACTTCCAAGCTCAACCATGTGTCCATCTTTACCTTTTATATAACTGGTATCTCAAATAGCAGCTACATTTCATTCATTTACGTGTAAGAGAATAACATTACTTGCGAAATTCCAAAATGTATTGTAAAAATATATGTTACCATTTTTCTGAACTGTTCTGTATTTCCATGGTACGTTCACTGTATAACTAACATACTGGTCTAAACGTGTGGCCTTTTAGAATGTTATCAGAAGCACCTAGATAAAAATTCAGACTCTAGATGGCCCACAGAGATTTTTTTCTTTTGAATTTTATCTGTTTTTTTTTTTATACAGCAGGTTCTTATCGCAGAGATTTTAATTCAGGAAAAAAACTGGCGTAGGGAATCTGCATTTGTTTGTTTGGCCGCGCTGCGAGGCTTGTGGGATCTCGGTTCCCCGACCGGGGATTGAAGCTGTGGCCTTGGCAGTGAGAGCACCAAGTTCTAATCACTGGACCCCCAGGGAAATCCCAGAATATGCATTTTTAACAAGCACCTCAGGTGACTGTGTTCATTCTAAGGCCCCAATAAATATCTATTTTATTAGTTATTCTAATTTTACCAGATGGACTTTTTAAATAATTATATAAGATCCTCAAAGTCACGTAAACAGACCCGTTTTACAGGTCCCTTGGAGAAAACAGATGAAAAAGCTACATCATCCAGCTCACCATTCTACTCTTCCTTAAAGACCAATCGATGCATTATTTCTGCGAAACCACCTTGTACCTCTGAATCCTGGTTGGGTGGAAGGGCGGGGAGCGGAGACAATTGCTGAAAAGCTACAGGACAGAGGCAGAGGCCAGGCTCGCAGCAGCTGCTCCCTCTTCCCCCAGAAACCACTATATACTGTTAGCTTTTCTGCCCAGGAATGAAGGACCAGCATTTTCTATGCAACTATCTCAAAACAGTGCGAAAAGGGAAAGCTGGGGTTCCTTTCACAAAATAGAATATTGGAAGAGATAAACACAAGAAAATTTAATAAGGATATAAATTAATGCTGTAATGCTTTGAATAAAAAGACCCGTTTTCTTACCTCTAGCCTGGAGCTGGCAGGCAAAGCAAATCAGATCACTTACTAAATTCAACAGCTGGCTCATGCAGTCTTTTTTTAGAAGAGGTACAGGTAGTCGAGTCATTTTCAGGTTTGCCAAGTGAAGATATTACTATTCTGAATGTTGTTATTATGGTGGTGGTGATCCATAAAGGATAATGCTGATGATGTGGGCATTTCTTTTTCTTTTTCTTAAAAATTTATTTATTTATTTATTTTTGGCTGCATTGGGTCTTCGTTGCTGTGTGTGGGCTTTCTCTAGTTGCGGCAAGCAGGGGCTACTATTCTTTGCGATGCACGGGCTTCTCACTGTGGTGGCTTCTCTTGTTGCAGAGCACGGCTCTAGGCACGTGGGCTTCAGTAGTTGTGGCTCACGGGCTCTAGAGCGCAGACTCAGTAGTTGTAGTGCACAGGCTTAGTTGCTCCATGGCATGTGGGATCTTCCAGGACCAGGGCTCAAACCTGTGTCCCCTGCACTGACGGGTGGATTCTTAACCACTGCGCCACCAGGGAAGTCCCTATGTGGGCATTTCTTCAAGTTCTGAAGAGCCTGAACTACAACAAGCGACTGACAGTCGGTCCCCTATGTCACCAATCCACCAGCAAAAGCTGGGCTTCCGTGCAGATCCTCAGGCAGTACATCACCTTTCGTTCACACCATGACAAACACCACGTTTCCCAGGTACTCCACAGTGACACCGCCTGCCTGCCCACAATTCAGGTACAGCCGTGTCACCACCCATGGGCTGAACCATGTGGGAAATTACCTGATTGCGTCATTTTATTGCATCCCTACTAAGTATGTGACAGCACATGAGACAGGGTTCTCTTTATCTTGCTCGACCCCAGCAGCTAAACGAAACGGCTCTCAACAACCCACAGCAGCCACAAAGCTCCCTATAAACTTGAACTTTGCTTCAAACACCAGCCTAGATTTTTATTTTTTGTTTTTTAATGAGAGGAGAAAATGGAAAACTTAAAATGCCAATTCTGGTGATAAACCTAGCTCTCTGAAACTTAACACAATCAGAAAAAAGTTAAAATTTCAAGTGCACCAAAAATAGCAAAACTTCAAGTTTTAACAAGAGATTTACTGTACTTAAGCTGGACAACTATCTGTTCAGTTGTGAAGGAATAAAACCCATAAACATATACAGAATCTAGATATGTCACCATAGAATAGTTAAGACGCAAAGGAGTATTAGGATTTGGGATACTATCGTTTTTTTGTTTTTTTGTTTTTAAATCCCCTGAAAAAGGAACACACATCCACCCCGTAACATATGAGCCTACCTACTGCTGTATACATCTGAATCTGAGACCTACTGACACCAGGCAGCGTGCAGCTGCAGGGGACGGCCCGTCGTCCTGCATGTGAGCAGAAGCGGTGTGCAAGTACTTCCTTGAGTCTGGCTGTTGACTAGGTTAAGTATTTACCAAGAGCGAGTGCTACGGCTGGGAGCTTAGGGAACATCCTGTCTTCTTTCCTGAGCAACTCAAGTCCTCTGCAGTGAGACAAAGATGCTCCATGAACTAATACACCTTGGATAAACCCTGGGAAGAAACTCTAAGGACAGCCAATTCTGTAGCAAGCGGAATACTCTGATGTTGGCCACGTCTTGGACTGATAAGGACAGGGTAGAACACTAGTAAGTCTTACAATAAGTGAGTGTCTTTTCGGTAGAAAGTGTTTGCAATCGATAAGGTATGACTTGTGAGGAAAAGAAGCCTCCCTGACGCTAATGCGTTCATGGGCAGCTCTGGGCCGTTCAATGTCACTCCCAGAGGTGGACCTCTTGAAAGCACAGGTGTGTAAGCCTTGAGACGGATGCTTCTAAGGCCAAGGTCATTCTGATGCGAGCCTCCAAGGCAACTTCTGCAGAGAGGTTAATGCTACATGGTCTTAAATAAGCTTGTCCTGATTTGAGTCCCAACTCCACCATTAATAGCCGTATTCTTGGGCAAATTTATTAAACAATCTCTAAAACTCCATTTCCTCACCTACATAATGGCAACTGTTGCTCCTACCTCAGCGATTTGATTAATCCTACTTTGGTAGTCAGTGACCAACAGTCCACGTAAGTAAACAGGTTAGCAAAATGCAAACTCAAATAAAGCCTACGCTCCGCACGTGGTAGCTACTGAGATCAAGCCCTTAGAGTCACTGTTATTCAAGAAATGGGTTCGAGGGCTTCCCTGGCGGCGCAGTGGTTGAGAGTCCGCCTGCCGATGCAGGAGACACGGGTTCGTGCCCCGGTCCGGGAAGATCCCATGTGCCACTGAGCGGCTGGGCCCGTGAGCCGTGGCCGCTGAGTCTGCGCGTCTGGAGCCTGTGCTCCGCAACGGGGGAGGCCGCGGCAGTGAGAGGTCCGCATACCGCAGAAAAAAAAAAAAAGAAAGAAATGGGTTCGAGCCCTGTTCCGGGAAGATCCCACATGCCGCGGACCCGCAAGCCACAACTACTGAGCCCGCGTGCTACGACTACTGAAGCCCGCGCACCACAATAACGAGTATCCCCCGCTCGCTGCAACTAGAGAAAGCCCGTGCAGCAACGAAGACCCAACGCAGCCAAAAGTAAAATTAAATAAATAAATTATTAAAAAAATTTAAAAAAAAAGGCAGCAGCAGCTTCTCCAATTTTTCAACCTTGCAGTAAGGACGGAAGAATACGGGGAACTTCCATAGGCTCATGTCTGTCAACTGTTTCTACTCTGTCCCATTTCATTTTCCCTTTAGAGTCTCTTTTCAGTGAAAATAAAATAGGATAAAACAAAACAAAAGCTGTCTTCGTTCCATCTCTCCCACTGTCATGCCAATCTGGAGAGCAGCGGGATTCCAAGGAAGCTGCCCCACAGCCTCACCTTTGCAGAGGCAGGGAACCTTTTCGCTTTCTCCTTGCTACTCCTATCCCAGATCCCACCCCAAATCTACCCATTTTAGATAGCTTCTTGTCCGTTCCTTAAGCAAGGCACAGAATTTGGGGGAAAAGGACCGGCCCCGACGTTCAGAGACTTGAGGACCTAGAGTTACAGATTTTGAGAACACCGTGTATCTCTCCAGTCTATACTGGAAGGTTCTAACGCTCCAGAACGGATGGAAGATGCCCACCACTGTTTACCCAGGCTAACATCTCCCACCGACTACGGAGAACTGCAGGTTTGGGGAAAACAGGACTGACGGGTTCCCTGGTAAGACAGCCACAGCTCAGTCAGCAGACGGGTAGCTCTGTAGCCAGAAAGCAACTGCTCCTTCAGATGTGCCATTTCTAGTGTCTGGAGTATCCGAGCCGCCTCCGCGTAGTCAATGAGAGGACTAGGTGAATAACATCCAGTTCTGTGCCTGGATACAGGCACACACCCATGTTAATTCTGATGTCAACTTCTGAGGAAAGGTGAAAACCGTGCAGCCAGGATCCACTGCAGGCCTCTCGTGCTTGGCCAGTCATGATTTAGGATCCGGGGACTTTTTAAATTAAAACCAAGACACATGGTTTGATAAGTTCAATGACTACCAGTTAGCTAGTAACTACTCAATAAATATGCCTTACGCTATACCAAGTGCTTTAGGTGGGATACCTCATGCAATCTTCTGCCGTTAGTAACCCCGGCTGGTTGAGAGTATTATTGTTCCTATTTTTCTGATTCACTAGCTGATCCTTCTGACGCCACAACTCCCGGCCACCACGGAATAAAACCTCCACAAGAACAACTGCTCTCCTCATCTCCGTGGGAGAGGAAGGGCATTAGGGTGAAAGGCATGGAACCCAATTGTCTTAGGGGTCAAGATATACCAAGATGTATGCCCCCCATGAGTACAGTAGGCACAAAAAGAGAAAGTGTGGACAGAAGAGCCCAGCTTTCCTACTATGTCACCACATGGGAACATTACTACCCTTACATTTTAGACGTATCCAAATAATCCCTCAAAACCACTAGAAGTGAGAGTAAAACTTTCAGATGTAGCATGCCCCTACAGCTCATGTAAGCGCCTGAAAAATCTGCAAAGCCACACAATCGTGCCCACCCTGAGGAAGTCAGGGAGGGCCCTGGTGGACTCGATCAAGTCACAAGGACACCAAAAAGGCCTATGAGGACCAATGTCAAACAGAGCACCTTTGAAATAGAGCCCCAACCAAAGACAGAGAGCCCCAGGAAGGTTCTCCCTGCACACGAAGATCAATGTCTGACCTATAACAAAAATAAACGGGTAGGGCTTCCCTGGTGGCGCAGTGATTAAGAATCTGCCTGCCAATGCAGGGGACACGGGTTCGAGCCCTGGTCCGGGAAGATCCCACAGGCTGTGGAGCAACTAAGCCCACGCGCCACAACGACTGAGCCCGTGCTCTAGAGCCCCCGAGCCACAACTACTGAGCCCGCGAACCACAATTACTGAAGCCCGCGCGCCTAGAGCCCGTGCTCCGCAACAAGAGAAGCCACCGCAACGAGAAGCCCGCACACCACAACGAAGAGTAGCCCCCACTCGCCGCAGCTAGAGAAAGCCCGCATGCAGCAACAAAGACCCAACGCAGCCAAAAATAAATAAACTTTTTTTAAAAATTTAAAAATAAGGGCTTCCCTGGTGGCAAAGTGGTTGGGAGTCCGCCTGCCAATGCCTGCCAATGCAGGGGACGCAGGTTCGTGCCCCGGTCCGGGAAGATCCCACATATCGCAGAGCGGGTGGGCCCGTGAGCCATGGCCGCTGAGCCTGTGCGTCCGGAGCCTGTGCTCTGCAACGGGAGAGGCCACAACAGTGAGAGGCCCGTGTACCGCAAAAAACAAAAACAAAAACAAAAAAATTAAAAATAAATAAATGGGTAACATCGTTACTATACAAACTGGCAGAAACAAAGATACAAAAAACAAAATAAACAAACCAAAAAACTGTTTCAAGATAAATGTTCAGCAGATGATGGCTTTTTCTCACGATGGTCTGCGGATGCCACTGTGGGCAGTGCCGATAAAGCCAATGGCTCAGCTGATGCCAGGAGGAGCAGAGAGCCCTGCCAGGGGTGGCTGTGTCTCTTGAGCGCAGGCTTGCTGAAAAGTTGTATGGCTGGACTGGGATCCTCTAGGACGGGATGTCAATGCCCCTCCCCTAGTCACCCTGGCCTCGTTTTCTTACAGCTTCGTTTCTCCCTCTACCCCACCCCCAGTTTGCCTACGTAGGGCGCCTGGCTCATGAGGTTAGCGGAAGTACCAGGCAGTAACGGCTACACTGGAGGAGAAGAGAAAGGAGAAGGCCAAGATCCACTACCCGAAAAAGCAGCAGCTCATGAGGCTACGGAAGCAGGCCGAAAAGAACACAGACAAGAAAACTGACAAATTCACAGAGGTCCTCAAGACCCATGGATTCTTAGTCTGAGCCCAATAAAATTGACCGTTTATTCTTAAAAAAACAACAAAAAAACAAAAAAACAAAAGATAAATGTTCAGGGTTTTCATACTTTTTCTCATATAATATAAAGTCAGCAACTTGGAAGCTTTTCTGGATTTATCAATTAGCATCTCTCACTTGCGACCAATCGCGCTCTATCATCCACTTTTTATAATAATTGAACAAAGTGACTGTTAAGATATATTAAGGTAGTTTATACATAGTTCCTCCCCCAGAACAGGTAAGTGTTCTGACCGAGGACAGTATTTCCCTCCACAATTACCTAAGTAATGCATTCATTTCTACCACACCCATGTTTGGCCACAACCGGCTCCTAAAATGCGACCAGTTTCCTCCATGGGGAGCACCAGCTATCTTCCGGGAGTCCAAGGACCTCGTCCCAATACATAACTAGCAACAGAAAGCGGCACCAGGAAGACAACCATGACAAGGACAAAATGTGGCAAAGTCTGCTCACCGGAGGGTCCTCTTCCTTGTATGAGCAAGCAAACTCCTATTAAGCAAGTAAGAAAGTACCATATATCAAGGTAGATAACAAAGTTTCCCTCTTCTCTCCCCTTCCACTGACACCACCAGCAATCCTTGGTGGGCTCGCCATACACCGACATCTTTGGGGGGAAGCTGGCAGACTATTCTGGGAAGTTTTAGAATGCCGCTAGCAATGGAAAGAAGGCTGAAGCAACAGTTTCACGGTCCGCTATCGGCCACCTCAGTCACATGCTTCAAGAGCTCGTGAACTTCCTCCTCAGACCAGGTCCTGATCAGGTGCTCCCTACCTCGGAGAGCAGCAACCCCAGCCAGCCGGCCATGCAGCGAATACACTAGAAACCTACGCTCCCTGACACCTTCCTCTGCCTGAGAACAAATCTGTCTTCAAATACAAGTCATTGGGCCTCCTAAATCTCTCTCCAACCTGTCCACTTCTCCATCTCCACGACCACCAGTCTAGCCCAAACCACTGGTCCTTCCCACCCCGTGGACCACAGCAATAGCGGGCAGGACGAGGTTCCCAGCCTATTCTCTCTCCTCTGCCCCACCCACCAATTCAGTCTTCAAAACACAAGCCTGCTCATGTCAAGCCCGGCTTAACACTCACCAGTGGCTCTGCTGCTTTTTTTTTAAATCCCAAATTCCATATCCTGTTAGCCCCGCCCAAGCTGGCCTGTGCCCGCCTCTTGCGTGTCATCTAGCTGCTCTCCGTGGGCCTCAGACACGCTGCCTCCCTCCAGGTGGGCTAGCACTGCCCCTTTCTCCTTACCATCGCTTGGACGGCAGCGCTGAAGCCGCTCCTAACAGGTGACTGTCCTTCCTCCCAGTCCGCCGCCCAGCACCTATGACGTTGCGGTGGCTCTATTTTTCGCGTGGGTCTTTTATGTCTTCTCCTGGCACCACTGTATTCCTAACTCAGGCATAGCGCAGCGCCTTTGAGGTAGCAGGTACCCAATAGACACTTGAGCCGATGAACAAGAAAACAGGTGAAACAGGAAAACTGATCACAGCCCAGTCACTAGCCACTAGAGCCAAGCCTGGCACCTACAGCAGTGGTGTAAGGTCAAAAGGACCACTGAAGAAAGTGTCTTTGATGCCACATGGCCACAAACAAACAAGCTCAGGGACCAATCGGCCTCTTACTGCCAAGTAATGCTTCTTCATTACTATTCTACCTTATTTTTATTTTTAAAAAGATAGTTTTTTACTTTTCAAAATAAAAACAAAACAAAAACCTCCAAAAATATTTCCCTGAGAAAACAATTATGTTTGCAGTCACCTAACATTAGTTAAAGGTACTGGAACCTAGTTACGGTAATGAATACGTGCTTCTATAATGAAAACAATAATCAAGTCTCAGAATAATTTTCTCTGCATTTCTCTAGATGGATAATCATACCTCCCCGCTCCCCGCCTCCCCAAAAAAACCTCCAAACCACCACACAGAGGCAAATACAATGCCGTTGGCTTAAGAACACCCTTAAGAGCTATGTGAGCATAGGCTATAGGATGCTTAAGCCAAAAGGTGCTTTTGAGTCAGAACATAAGAGGAAGAGCTAGTCTCTTCCCGAAGCAGCTCAGTCATCCAACAAAGACCAACCCGGCACTCCCCTGCATGAGCACCCAGCTAGGCACCAGGAAGACAACCATGACCAAGGCAGCTCTGCCGGCAGTAACTGGGTGGCCAGCCAGAGACGGCTCCTTTAATTAATCCTCTGGGCTTTAGTTCCTCAATCTGTAAAATGAGAAAGTTCAACTAGCTCTCCAAGGTCCTCATGCTCTAAATATCCAAAGATTTACTAATGACTGTAAGATGAATTTCTACTTGACAATATCATTATGATTTCCTGTTTCTATTTATTATTTTTATCACACAGGTGTGGTTTCATTTAAGAATTTTAATATATTGATAAAAGTAAAATATAAAAGAACGGTACTAATGTTTTTAATTACCATCCCAGCTCTTAACTACCACCATAATCAGCTATGGGCTTTTGCCATAAGTGCAACTGAGTAATACCCAAATTAAAATAAATCATTACATCTTCATATTTTTTGTAGAAAAACAGAAAAGTGATAGAAATAGAAAAGTGATCATTTACTCCCAATTTCTTTCATATTTTTACATCATCCATCATCTTTGAATGTCAAAGTTTTCTTTAAAAAAAAAAAAAAAACTAGGACACAATAATAAAGATCTCCAGAGAAAAAGGAAAATTTTATCTCCCAAACTGATAAAGCTATAATGGCTTTAGAAACCTGATAAGATATAACAATACAAAATTCTGAATTTCTAAAAGGGCATAAAAAGAATACTCTTTTAAAGATATACAAAAGTGTCCGAGTGAATGAACAAGACAATTAAAGAGTCACACAGCGCCATCATGTTCCCGACATCATCTCACCATCATCACCCCAGATGCTCCTTCCCCATCTACCTTAGTGAATTTAGCTCTGTGACCTGCATCTATCTAAGTGCTGGTTTGTTTACATCTAGAAAGCATCTGAATACTGGAAGCAAATCACTTGATTACAAAGCTGAAATTTTAAGGGTCATTTTTTTGCAGCCACACATTTTGCTCAGCCCTGACTAAGCATTTTTATTCTTGCAATGCCTTATTTATAGTAGATGTCTATAAGACGGCCATGGCGACTACTATCAAACCTGAAAGGCCATGTACGGATAATAAAAGATGGACAATAACAACACATCCAAAGCTGATCTTAAAAGTTAAAATATGAGTACTTGGTTACCTACAGAACGCGCTCTCCTAGTAGATGGTAAACTCTGTGAGGGAAAGCACCGCCTCTTATTTGTCGTTTTACACACCGAAAGCTTGCCAGTGATTGCTGAATCAAAAGTAACCAAATGGATGGTGACACTTTCTCAAGCACAGGGAATAAAATGCTCTTCGGCTAGGTTTGAAATAACTACTCTAAACTCGGCACTGAGATTGCTCTTACGGGTTACACGGCATGTACGTAGAAGCACTCCGACTGTATTTTCTCATAGACGAAAATATTCTTTTACTTTTGACCTTTCTGCCTAAAAACTATACAATAGGTAATACATTACTGACTGCATCTGTATGAAGAAAAAATTGTCACATTTCTTTGATGCAGTTTTATAAAGGTACTCCCCATGGTATTCATTTTAACTCAATAAAAGTAAGACGCTCATGAAAAAAGTTTTGGAAATAGTCCTATAAGTCGAACTGATTAACAACTAAACCAAGTACAGGAGAATCTATGAAAGTACTGCTTCAAAATTAAGTTACTAGACCTGCTATTTTAAACTCAACTTAGGTATTCTCAACTTGGGGAAAAAAAACAAAAGTGCTATTTTTTTTCCTCAAAAGAGGAAAATAATGTTTGAGTTTTTAACCATCACCGTCACCTATAAATGACCTACATTTCTCTATCCTGACTTTCAAAATTAAGACATAGAAAAGGAAGCAATTTTTTTAATTGACGTAAAAATAATTTCATTGGTTAAACCAATATAATTAGAGTTTGGAATGCACATACCAGTCCCTTTATTATAATTATTCATTTCTTATCAAGAAACTCATTTGAATCCTGAAAAACCTAGAACAGAATTCGTCAAGCTTCAATTTACTGGCTTGCACAGAGGGAGGAAAAAAAATAGAAAATATCAACAGACTATAAACAATAAAATCCATAGTGCTAGAAAACAATTCTTGAGTGTTATGGTGATGAAATTCACCTGCTACAAGCCTCACAAAAATCCACCATGTCCCTTTAGCTGGTTACCAAAAGGGCGGGGGGGGGGGGGGGGATGTCATAATTTCACTATTTGGCAAAACAAGAAAACTTAGTTTCTAAAATTTGCTGCAAGTCAGCTTTCCACTTCCAAATTCTGTTTACCTTGTAACTTTTTTCCACAGAACAGATTTTTCAGGGAAAACAAACTTTCTGTGAACAAATCTGGAAGACATAAAATGTCTCCCACTTACTATCACCTAGAAAGGCAAACCCAGTCCTGCTCCGTGCCCCAAGCATCTAGCTTTCAGCCTCTTTATTATCATTGTCAATGAATGGGCCCCAGTCAAATGAAAGCTGCCATTTTAGGGTAAAGACTGGAGGGCTTCTGTTGTGCAACAGCAAGACAAAAACACTCCGCGACAGATGTACTCTGGGGGCTGGGAGGCGGATTCAACTTCGCAGAATCACTGCTCAAGTTATTTCTGAAATAAGAAATTACCTACTACTTACACATTGCTACAATCTAAACGGAATTATAACTGGGATAAATCAGGTTCCCATGCTGCTAAGATCACAGTCAGTACGATTTTTTTTTTTTTTTTTTTTTTTGGCCATCGTTAGACTAGATCTGTGAGGAAATAAGGATAAGTTTTGTGTGGTTTGTTGTTGTTGTTTTCTATTTGATTATTACCTTTAGTGAGTACTCCCACCTCCCCTTATCGGGAGACAAATGGGGGGAAAACACACTCAACCTCTCTGAAAGGTACTGCCCACTGCAAAGACGGCTTTAATGAGAATTTTCAGAAAATAAAAATCAGGGCCTTCACATAATCCTTTAGAAATAAGTTAAAATATTTAATGCAGCCCAAAAATCAAGCCCAGAGAATGGACATATTTCAAGATAAGTTCTTTAAATCGATGGCTAGATAATATACAATGGGAAACTAAAAAGTATACTTAGCAAGTGGAGAGCTGGATAGTGTATCTAATTCTAGCAATTCAAAAGGAAACTCTCCATGTGGGTTGCTACTTTTCTTTTGTCCATTGTCTGTTTGGAAGAGGAGGAAAAAAACTAGTTTAAAAACGAGGCGTGAACAGTCCCTAAAAGTGACCTCCAGGAAAACCGGCCGCCGGGTAGCAGAAGCACTCCCCGCGCGTCCGCTCGACGGGGGCGCTCACAAAGCCGGCGGGCGGGCGGGCGGCCGCGAGTTCGGGGTGCGCTCCCACGGCGCGGGGCTCCTCGAGGCACAGCCATCCGGAGAAAGGCGGCTCGGTAATGATGGCTGCTCGGGGCCGGCGGCTCCTTCCCCGGAGCCTCCCGACCCCCCGCCCCCCCGCGCCCGGGATCCGCCGCCCTCCCCCGCCCCCCGGCCGCGTTCGCCCCGCGCCGACGCGACCGCCCCGCACCGCAGCCCTCCGGGTGCCCGCGCCCCCGCACCCCCGGTGCCAACCAAACAAACAACGCGTCCCCCAC
The DNA here is from genome assembly GCF_011762595.2 of Tursiops truncatus. Taxonomy (NCBI): domain Eukaryota; kingdom Metazoa; phylum Chordata; class Mammalia; order Artiodactyla; family Delphinidae; genus Tursiops; species Tursiops truncatus. Next base: position 7,618,608 of record NC_047050.1, on the reverse strand, counting down.
CGCCCTCCTTCCTCTGCCCGCTGACCGCCTGGCCTCCAGCCACCTCGGCCGTTCACGCCCCGAACGGCGGATCTCGGCGGGGGCAGAGCGCACCCGGGCCACCCCGGGGGCCACCTGGTGACACCCCCCCTCGGCGTTGACCCCCGGAGGACTCGGGGATGGGGGAGCTGAGCTGCCTCCGGGGGCTTAAAGTCGCTATTATGCAGCCGCCGCCGCCGTTGGCCCGGCCAGCTCGGCAAGGTGGGGTTCCCTCCGCGCCGCGCCTCCCCGCGCTCGCCCCGACCCTGCTCCCTTTCTTCTCCTCCTCGCGCACTTGGGAGCCGCCGGGGAGCCCCGGGAGCCCCCGGCTCCGGGCTCGCAACTCCGCGCCCGCGGCCGGCACGGGCCGGGCTCGGGACGCCCCCCGCGCCGCGTGTTCGCGCCGCCCCCGCCCCACGCGGCGCCCCGCGCACTTTCCTCGCCGCCGACCCACCTCGCCCGGTGGCCGTCCCCGCGCGGGCCGGCGCCGCCGCGCCAGGAGGGACGCACTTTGTTCGCGCCGGTGCGGCCGCCGCTCCCGGCGAGCGCGGCGTGGTCGGTCCGGGGCGGGGGGCGGGGGCTGGAGGCGGGGGTCGCCGCCGTCCCCGAGCCGCCGCCTCCGCTGCTCAGCCGCCCCGCGCCCGCGCGCCCATCGCCCACTCGCACTGGAGTTGCAGCCCAACTTTTCCTCCTTCCTTTTTCTTTCGAATGGAGCCGGCAACTCGTGCTCGGCGCCGGCGGGAGGAAACGCGCTCGCGTTCCCCCGCGCGCAGACACGCTCCCTCCTGTCCCCCGTCCCCCCCCACGCCGGCAGCACAACAAAAAGCCATTTACATGCGAGGAAGTGACCCTCGGCCGGACCGCGCGCCGCCGCCGGCCCAGCGGACGCAGGCAAAAGTTGGGTCGCCGGGCGGCGCTCCGGGCGCGGGTTCGGGCCCCCCGGGCGGCGACGCCGGCGACACGGCCCGGGCGGCGCTGCGCTCCAGCGCCGGCCCCGGCCCCCGCCCGCTCTAGCCCCTCGCCCCGCACACGCCCAACTCCTCGCTCCCAACTCCTCGCGCGGCCCCGGCCCCGGCCCGGAGCGATTTCCTGCCGCCGCCGCCCCTCCTGGGGGCGCCCGGCGAACTCTCGCGCTTACCGGGTCGGGCGGGCGGGAGGGATTCTCCGCTGCCCTGTGCCGAGGGGGAAACAAAACGCAGAGCGGGCTCCGGAGTTGGCTCGGCGGCCGCGGCCAGGGGGTTGAGTCCTCGGGCGCGGAGTTGGCCGGGGGCGAACGCGGCTCTGGCGAGTTTCAGGGTCTCCGGGTCCCCGGGTCGCCTCCTCAGCGGCGCTCCTTTGTGTAATTGCACTCGATTCAAGTTTAATCCGATAGTTCCCGAGCACGAGCGCGTCCGCACTACCACGGCTCAACCCCCGCGCCGCCGCCGCCGCCGCCGCCGTCGCCGCCGCCGTCGCCGCCGCCGCCGCCGCCGCCGCCGTCGCCGCCGCCGCCGCCGCCGCCGCGGCCCCAGCACGCCAGCGCCTGCGCGCGCCCGACACGCCTGCGCGCGCCCGAGGCCGCGGGGCCGCGCGCGCCCGCCGCCGGCTCCCTCCTCGCCGCGCCCGCGCCCGCGCGCCGCCACCTGACGTCAGGCGCGCCTGGCATAATTTATGCAAGAATTCGGCCCGGGTGTGGAGGCCGAGGGAGAGGCCGAGAGAAAGGGGGCGGCGCGGGGCTGCGGGGCCGCGGGCCGCGAGGGCGGGCGGGGCGCCACTTCCCGTCCCCGGGCGGGCGCCGGCGCTGCGGGCGGCTCTCCCCGCGGGCCGGTGCGCGGCCGCCGCGCCGCCTTCCCGACCCGGCTCGCTGGAGCGCTCGGCCGCCGCGCGGCAGCGCCCGGGACGCGGGCTGGAGACGGTGCCACGTTTCCCCAAGCGGCACCTTCCCGGGGTCCGGGTGCGCCGCCCGCGGGCAGGAAGCGGCGGCCCGGCCGGCGGCGGTCCTCCCGGCCGCGGCGAGGGGCTTCCGAGGCTGCGCGGACGGACGGCCCCGGCTCGAGGGGTTGGGACGTCCTTTCTGCAATTATCCGTCAACTTGGAACGATTTTCCCACCTGAAATTATTTAGAATGGGCACGTTCCATTTCAGATAGATTTCTCCTGCCTCTCCACGTTGCTTGTCTTAACCTCCTCGTTGACAGGACCGCCGGACCCACCACTAAATCAAAAAGTTTAACTAGATGGCGTTGATTTTGTTGAATTTGTTGCCATGCCAAAAAAGGGAGAGGGAGCGCGATGGTTATGAAACAAAGAAATAGGTTGTGTGACCATTTTTAAACATGTCAGGACTAGAGTGTTTTAATCATTCTTTGGCCAAAATGGCACTTTTGTATGATCTCCTAGCCTCAATTACCCAAGCGTCTTATTCTATTTCCCTTCTCGGTACAAAATTAATATGAAACCTGGAGAAATTTCTCTTTTACCAATTTTCCTTTTAGGAACTGGATCTAACAAACATTTATCAAGCACCTTTTATGTGTAGATACCAAGCAGTTATAATTCTTTTAAACCGTCAACTGTTGTACACTTTAAGGTGATTTTATTAGGTAAAAGATTACGTTTATTTTTAAATCAAGGAAGGAACGTAGATCAACCAAACATAGACCTATAATAGATACAGAGGAAAGCGAATTGCTCTTATTGGACTCCAAAATAAACTCAGAAAATTGCAAAACTATGCAAAATATAATTTCTCCTCATTCAGCGCCTGTAGTACTAAGACTATCACGATACTTCTAGTTGAACCAAAGATTAATCAAAACTATTTTGTTATATTACTACTACAACTCTTCAATACCTAAGTTTGATTATCCTAGACTTAATCACTAAAACATTTATTTCCTAACATGAGCAATGATTTTCTAAATATTTGTTACATTTTACTGTCATCGATTGAAATGCCGTGGTTTGGGCTTTCTTTCATCATATATTTGAATGGTCTTTTGAAAGAGGTAAATGTTTCATTCAAGGGATTTACAAATAAACAGCAGAAAGAAGGTTGACACTACAGAAAATTCTGACGTTAAGAAAACAGGAAACACTAAAATCACTTCTACCTTTTTTATAGTCCATTTCATAAACCAAGAATCAGAATTCCGAGGTTAGGTTTACATTTCCATTAACTTTATGTGTCTCAGTGAAAGCACGTTGGGGATGCTTTGGGGTGTGCTGGGTGCATAGGGGTTAAAGACAGGACACATGTCTGCAAAGAAATCACTAGCAACAGATCATATTAGAGCCCATAAAAGTGGCATAAAAGGGATTATCTCTATCCTTTACAATATACCCCGCTCATTGTCAGATGTGCATATATTTCAAGTCAATTTACGAGCTTAAAAAAAAACAATGACATCTACATAAAGTGAAAATATATTAGTTAACCTTTAATTAACAAATAGTATTGAGTCTGAGGAGGTCCCCCTGTGCCCTTGTCTGTTTAACTAGAAAGTGAGGACACCTCCCTTTGAAACATATGAGAAATGGTAAAATAGTACAGCCAAAGCTCAAGGTGGAAACCAACAGCCCTGCAGCCCCTCCCTGGTTTAATCTCCCTCCTCGTCCCATCACGGGTCCGACAGGATGGAGGAGTCTCTAAGCTTTCAAAAGTGGTAACGGTGCAGAGCTAGAGGGGCCTTGGAAAGCGGAAGGCCTCAGGGGCAAACTCCTAGGCGGCTCTGGCCTGCTGGAGTCATAACTCCCCTCCCCCTGCCCCTCCCCCCTCCCTACCCTTTAGCCTCCAATGTTTTCTCTCCATTTGCTTCACTATTGAAGTTTTCCCATTGAGAATAATTTGAATTCACAAGCTTTCCCTTTGAGTATGCAAATTCCTTAGGGAGAGATAAGGGACTCCTGGTCATTCACAGATGAGTGTAAATTAGTTCAATGGGTTGTTTTCCTCCCAACACGTAGCTGGGACTAACAAATTTAGAGATTTATTCATTCATTCAACATTGAGTGTCTAAGAAGTTCCAGGCCTTGTTCTAGGTGCTGGAGATACAGTAATGAACAAAACAGAACAATGTTTCTGCCCTCTTGGAGTGTACAGCCTAATCGGTTGGTAGTTTTGATTTAGTGCTGAGAGAAAATGGTAACTTTGGAGTCTGAGCCCTTGGGGAATAGGACAGGCTTGAGTTCATTGTAGCCAGAGGGCAGTGGAAACGTACAAGGGCCCTGGAGGTGGGCCTAGAAGTGGGTGCCCCCAGAAAGCTGTTGAGAAAAATTCCAGAGACAACTTGGCCTGTTACAAAAAAGGTTTTCTAGGCCCCATGAAATGAATGAAAACAGGTTCCTCTAAGAACTCAGACTAACGCTAACTGACCTGTAATTTGGCTGCATTACTGCTTAGACAAATAAATATTTGTCTCTGTTTGGAGACATAGTCATAATGTATCAACCTCTAATACCCAAACTTCAGAACACCCTCAGTTTAAAACTATCTGCTTTTCCCTATCTGCTCTTCCAAATCATTAAAATCAGCTTACACAAATCAATTACACTAATTCCAGTGTTGAGGACTTACTTGATGCATTTTTGGAACTCATCTTTTGAAACTGTGTTCAGAACCAATTTGCAAGTCATAGAAAATAACTCTCTTTAGTGCCCAATTTCTTTTTTTCCACTAAAAACTATATTATTCTACTTTATCGTTTACCAAATTTGTGTCCAAATGATTTTGGCAAGCTCCAGACAGTATATTTTGCCTTTAAATGATGAAGATGGACTGTCATTGAAAAATATATAGAATTTAAATAGTATACATGATAGCTATTCACAAAGTTTTAAAAATTTGACTTGTAATAAATTCTGAGTAAAGTATTTTTAATCCATAAAATTAAGAAAAAGAAAGAAAAGATAGAGAAAAATAAAACTATAGTTATTCAGAGGGCTATAAATGCTGAAGAAAGCACCAAAAAGAGAAATCTGAAAAGCATTTCCTGCATCACTGGAAGGACAGCATAACCTTCCTGGGTGATGTTTTCATGGGGGAAAGAATCTGGCTGGATATGGAAGTTCAGCCTCCATATTCCACTGGTAATGGACCCGGTTGCTACTGCCTTTGCAGGCAACTGTCCAGACTGGAAAGGTGAAGATATCAGGTGAAAAGAAAGTCACTAGGGCTACGATCAGGCCACTGCTGGCTCCCAAAGACAGCATGGTTAGCTAAGTTTTAGCAAACATTGATTGAATGCCTACTATATGGCTAACTCTCTCTTAGCCTCGGAGGACACAGTTAGCTCCCTGTTCACACGGAGCTCATGCTTGGTGGCAGCATAAAGAAGGGAGTGATTCTTGCTGCCGGGACAGCAGAGCAGCCTTCCTAGAAGAAGGGAGGCTTGAGGATTTCCTCAGAACAAAGAGAGCAGGACAGATGACCATGAGGTCCAGTTGTTTCAAAGCCTAGTGAGCACGGGTCATTGCAAGTGGTTCCATACTGAGTGGAACACGGAGGGCGGTTCCTGCTCAGTCTTCTCTGACTGACCCCCCAGGGTGGGTTGGCTGTCCTCTCGTTCACCCATCTCCATCAATACTGGTTTACATTAAATTATAATTCATTCCTGGGACTTCCCTGCCAGTAATTAAGACTCCGTGCTTCAAATGCAGGGGGCGTGGGTTTGATCCCTGGTCGGGGAACTATGATCCCACATGCTGCGCAGCACGGCCTAAATAAATAAATCATTCATTCATTCATTCATTCCTGTCTTGTCTTCTCACTGGGTTGTGAGCTACTTGGGGGCAATGGCTATACCTTGTCCTTTGGCATCCCCAGGTGGCCCAGAGCCCTCGCACAAGTGGCAGGGTGGGGAGGTAGTAGATGAGACTGGAGAAGTAGACAGGGCCAAGGAGACGTCTTGACTGTGCCCCAAAGGTGCTGGGGGCTCATTGAAGAGTTCAGCAAGAGAGTCACACATCAGATCCTTACTTTGAAAGATCTCTGTGATGGGGCAGACTGTGGGAAACGAGAAGCAGGGAGAGAAGAGAGGAGACACTCATGAGGCAAGAGAAGGGGAGAAATAAAAGAAATTACCCACATCTTGTATTCTTATTATTTTTCAGACTCAAGACATTCCAGGCAAAGCAGCGCTGCACGACCACTTCGCCCTGTGGTGGAGGAAGGGGGCGCTCTGTCTGGAAGGAGCACTGTTGGGGGCCATGGGGGCAGTGGTTCCAACATGACCCTGCCGCCCACCTGGAACGAAGCATTTGCTTCTTCTCCCCTCAGTTACTGGCTCCAACTTCCGTGACTTACCACCAGACTCATCCTAAGGCATGTCGAGCAACACCTAAACTCTCTCATCTCTATTTCTAGACTGACAAATGGAATTCATGGTGCTAACTTAGACAATTATAAGATATTTTTACAAAACATTAAAAGTGGGGAAATACAGTGTTTTATTCATTCAATAGTTATTGAGCACTTGCTGTGCATCACACACTGTGCCGGGTGCTATGAAAATAAAAATAAAGCCACCCCTGCCCTGGAGGAGCTCTCTGAATCTATTAGGGGTGACAGACATTTAAGCCTGTCAGTACAATTAAAATGTGTACAATCGTGGTACTATTGGGTACCTGGTTGCTCAGAAGAAGAGGCGCCTCATTTTGCTTCTGCCCAGAGAGGCAGGGGAGGCTTCACAGAGGATATGACATTTAATCTGAGTCTTCAAGGACTCTGCAGATGGCAGGGGTGGGGAGGTACACCAGGCAGGAAAACTGTCTGAGACATCCATGGGGCAGATGGCTAGTGTCGGCGCTGCAAGTAATTTGGCTCGGAGCACAGCGTACACAGGGAAAGGGCGGAAAATGAGAATGGAAATAAAAGTAGGGCCAGGTCAGAAAGGGTTTAGTAGCATATTAAGAAATCTTTCCCTTATTCCGTAGGTGATTGTCAGCAGGAAAATGATCAGGACAAATATGGATGTCCTGGCCAAATCTCAGAGCAGGGGGGCAATGAGTAGACGTTGGTGATAGTCAAAGTATAACGTGATGAGGCCCTTGACCAGGGCAGCATTCAAGGTGATGGAGATAAAGCAATAAATGTGAGAGACATTTAGGTGACATACTTGATAAGATTTGGTGAATGACTGATTGTCGATGAGTGGATGAAAGGGAGGAGATGAAGATTCACTTCTAAGTTCCCTCCTTGAGTGACTGGTAAGTACATGCATCATTATCCAAGGTAAGGAATAAGCGGAACGTAGTTTGTGGAAGAACGACACAGTGCTTTGGTGTGTGAATTAGAGGTGCTCTGTGGAATATTTAAATGGGGATGTCCATTAAGTAAGAGATGGGAACTTAGAAGACTGATCTGGTTTAGAAATGTAGGTGCAAGAATTACGAGGTATGAATGGTACTTAAATCCATTGGAATGGATGTTTGGGAAAATATGCAACATTGGAGGAAAGCAGGATGACAACAGGAATCTTTAAAATACCAGGTTTTCTCGGTTGTTTATCATTGTATATCAAACCACCCCAGACCTTAGTGGCTTAAAACAAAAAGGTATTATTTATGTGATGGGTTATCTGGAGTTGGGCTCAGCTGGAAAAACCTGGGGTAGTTGACATTCTCTCTCTCTCTCTCTCTGTCTCTCTCTCCCTCTCTTCACTTGGTCTTTCATCTTTTTTCTTTTTTTTCTTTCATCTTAGTCATCCAGAAAACAAGGAAGTTCCTGAGGAGTGTTCCAAGAAGGCAAACCCCACTACACAAGCCTTATCGAGCCTCTGCTGACTTCATGTTTGCTGACGTTCCACTGGCCGAAGCGAGTCACATGGTGCAGCCCAGGCTCAACGCCAAGGGAGCCCAGTGGAGTGATTCACTGGGACCATTACTTATCCATGTAAAACACATGTTACAAGATGGGCAGAAAAAATATTTAAGGGGGACATCAAAAGAGAAGCCATTGGAGAAAACGTATGAAGATTTGTCTGAAAGAAAGAGTAAGACATCAAGGAAGCAGAGTTTCTAGAAGGGAAGGGGCAATAGTGCCAAGTGTCACAGAGAGAACAGGTAGGGAAGGAATAAAAAGTGTTCATGGGGCTTGGTCTTTGTTAACCTTTCCAGTTTCAAGCGTTGAGGGTAAAAGCTGAATCGCAGAGGGGAGAGAAAGTGAATGGGCGTTGAGGAAGTGAAGGCAGAAGATGTGGATTCCAGACTCTTTTCTCAGAAGGTTGGTTATGAAATGAAGAAAAGATGGGGTAGGGCTTCCCTGGTGGCGCAGTGGTTGAGAGTCCACCAGCCGATGCAGGCCACATGGGTTCGTGCCCCGGTCTGGGAAGATCCCACATGCCGCGGAGCGGCTGGGCCCGTGAGCCATGGCCGCTGAGCCTGCACATCCGGAGACTGTGTTCCACAGCGGGAGAGGCCACAACAGTGAGGGGCCTGTGTACCGCAAAAAAAAAAAAAAAAAAAAAAGATGGGGTAGTATCTAGAGGAGAACTCACATTAAAGAGAGAGTAATAGTTTTTTTGTTTGTTTGTTTTCTTTAAAGATCAGGGTGATACGCATTACTTTAGAGTAAGAGACAGGAGCTGGGATAGGACAGTAAGGGCTACGGGGAGGAACAAGCGTCCAGCTGACGGTTGATGGGAAGAGCAACACCTGTTTTTTTTTAATCAAAGAAAGGCTGGTGAAAATGGCAATAAGTTTGTAGGTTGGGGTAGAGAGAGATGACAGAAAGTTAAGCAAATGCATTTATAATAGCTTCTGTTTTTCTTCTTAATTCAGTGGTTAATCATCTACTGAAATTGAAATGCTCATGAATGGCCAAGAGATCTGAGGCAAGGGTTTAACTTTTGGAACAGTCTCCACGGGGAAGAAAGAAGCTGTGAAAAGAAAGTAAAAGGACCCTCCTTGAGTCCTGAGAGTCCTTGAGTCCTGAGCTGAGACTGCAGAGGCACCAACTTGTTATGCAACTTTCTTACGTGATGTTCCACCCTGGGGAAAAGGAGTATGAATGGAGAATTTCGAGGTTCACTAGTCGTTGTTGTCTGTGGAGACACAGACCCAGGCCACATAACGAGCAGGGTTCCCAGGGACCAGGTAAGATCAGCTTGCATTATTCCCTGGAGTCATGAAGTAGCCACAGTCACGGGTCCTTTGTTTAAATATGGGACATGAGCTGTATATGATTATATTATAATATGATATGCAGAGATTTCTGGCCATCTCAAATCCTCTTTGGGGAAATAAATATGTTAACAAAAACAAAGAAATAACTAAGTATGTCTCTTCTTCCCTTTATTCCCTTAAGTCCCTGGGTGGCTGGTTGGCTCATGTGGTTGGATTCCAGTGTTAACCAGGCCAAGGCCTTGGGTTCTGTTTCTGTTATGGTGATCTCAGCAGTGTCAGTGTCATACAGGGGGACATAATATTATCATTGCAAGTTCTTGGACAATTCTAGGCTGAACTATGTCAAACTCAGAGTTGTGCTTTGATATGTAAAATGAGAACAGGTCATAATTTAAGGTTACCTAATTCCATAACCCATGTGTCAGACCTCATGATACTCCCACATTTAACTCTGGTTTAGGTATTTGCCAAAAACTATTGCTAGCATGTGGTACTCCAGCCCTTTTCCTCCTTGGTCAGAATATTCACAGTAGAAAAAATATTAGATTTGGGTTTTGCAGATCATGCACATATAACCCTCTTTTACAGATGAGGAATCTGAGGCTTGAGAGGTTGCCCTGCTGTGAATGACAAAGGTGGGATCCAAACCCAGGTCTTCTCAACCCCAAAGAGAAATCCAACAACTGCGAAAAGATGCCTTGCCTTTGTCATGATCTGCTGCGAACTGAACTCCTTTACATCCAATTGTGTACACTCTCCTCTGCTCTAAAGGGAGAAAAGTCACATTTGACAGACAAGTCTGCACCCTGATTTTTACAAGATCTTCTTTAGGCTGCAGCTCTGGATAAGACGGACTTGAGAATGATGCAACCAATTATGACGAATGCCTTCTCCTGGGTGGAAACACAAGCTACTCTCTGCTCACTGCTCCACAGAGAAATACGGTAGTCATGTGAACCCGCCCATCCAGTACAGCCCTCAGATTCGTGAGAGGTTGGTTCAGGACCAGCACCTAGTACAGTGCCTGACACAGAGGAGGCATGTGACAACTGTTTACGGAATGAGTGTTGCATTTAAGGTACTAGGATGGCCGGATACAGAAAGGCAGGAATCATTAAAAAAAAAAAAAATTCTGTGTACTTGAATCTGAAAGGAGAAACATTCTTAATTTTATCTTAATTTGTAATTTAACAGAGTTAACTTCCTCCAAAGTAATTACTTGTTAATATGTTTCTAATGTGTTTCTAATGTGACGGAGCTGCTGTACTGGGGCTTTTCATTTAGAAAGCTAGCAAGACTCTGTGTTAACCGTCTCCTAAGCGCCCATCTCAGCAGTTTCTCTGGATGTCATTCCACATACTGACTTCAGTTCCCAGGCAGAGCTTCCTGGGATCGAAATGGCAGGAGCTGAGTGGACCCAAGGCTGCACACCACCCACCGGGTCCCTGTCCTCCCAGGGCTGTTGTAGGGCCCTCACAAGCCACTGCCCTTGAGTCACTCCTAAGTCACCTGGGTTGAAAGTCACAGAAGTATGGCTACATGTGTTTCACCAAAAGTCTACTTCTTTTTTTTTTTTTTTTTTTTTGCAGTACGCGGGCCTCTCACTGTTGTGGCCTCTCCCGTTGCGGAGCACAGGCTCCGGACGCGCAGGCTCAGCGGCCGTGGCTCACGGGCCCAGCCGCTCCGCCGCATGTGGGATCTTCCCGGACCGGGGCACGAACCCGTGTCCCCTGCAACGGCAGGCGGACTCTCAACCACTACGCCACCAGGGAAGCCCCAGCCTACTTCTTTATTGCCTCTCTCAGGAAAAGAAAATGTAATATTAGCAGACCTCTCTCACCAAGGGTCAGATAGTCCACGTGAGCTCAGAGCGGGTACAGATCAAGGCAGCGGAACAAAAATGACTACGTTGGGGAAGCAATACCACGTTCTACAATAATATACATTTCCCTTGCCTCATATCTTTTATAAATAGTGGTAAAATATGTATCATATCATTTGAACCAGTTTTAAGTGTGCAAGCCAGGGGCATTAAGGACATTAACAGTGTTATGCAGCTATCAGCTCCATCCATCTCTAGAACCTTTTCATCACCCCAAACAGAAACTCTGTCCCCACTAAACGTTAACTCCCCATTCTCCCCTTCCTGGTAACTTCCATTCCACCCTCTGTCCCCATCAACTGGCCAAGTCCAGGTGCCTCATGTAAGTGGACTTATATCTGTCCTTTTGTGTCTGGCTTACTTCACTTAGCACAATGTTTGCAAAGTTCATCCATGTTGTAGCTTGTGTTAGAATTTCCTTGCTTTTTAAGACTGAATAACATTGCATTGTATATATAGACACACTTTTTTAAATTTTTATTTTATTTTTTTATACAGCAGGTTCTTATTAGTTGTCTATTTTATACATATTAGTGTATACATGTCAATCCCAATCTCCCAATTCATCCCACCACTGCCGCCCCCGCCCTGCCATTCCCCCCTTGGTGTCCATACGTTTGTTCTCTACATCTGTGTCTCTATTTCTGCCCTGCAAACCGGTTCATCTGTACCATCTTTCTAGGTTCCATATATATGCGTTAATATACGATATTTGTTTTTCTCTTTCTGACTTGCTTCACTCTGCATGACAGTCTCTAGATTCATCCACGTCTCTACAAATGACCCAACTGCGTTCCTTTTTATGGCTGAGTAATATTCCATTGTATATATGTGCCACATCTTCTTTATCCATTCACCTGTCAATGGGCATCTGGGTTGCTTCCATGACCTGGCTATTGTAAACAGTGCTGCAGTGAACATTGGGGTGCATGTTAGACACACTTTCTTTATCCATTCCTCTGTCGACGGAAACTTGGACTGTTTCCACCTTGTAGCTGTTATGCATAACGCATCTACGAAGATGGGCGTAGCCTCATCTTTTTTTAAGACCAAGACCCCTCCAGCGGAGGTCCTGGCACTTTGTAACTCCTCCCTGCCTGAGAGCGCTTCAAGCCAGTTCCTTCACCCACTGCCTGGTGAAGGCCTCACCCGCCATGAGCAGAACAGAGACTGGCTCCCAAGTGCACTGCCGCGCTCTCTCCTTGGGGTGCTTCTCTTGGTCCTGCAGATTCCCTGCTCCTGGCTCTGGACGTGGGGCCTTGGCAGGATCCAGTGCCTCCCTGGAAGCCCCGCCACAGGCTCAGGCCCCCTCAGCCCCATCTTCATCAGCTGAGACCTAGTATATCTCAAGGTCAAGCCTAAACCATGGCAAATGCCAGTGAAAGATGGATGTGGTTTGAGTGGCCAGTGCTATAAGACTTTCCCAAGTTACTCCTAAAACATTTGTATAAAGTAGAATTACTTTCTGCTTGACTATTTACTGATAAAAGTTGACAATCAGTTATTTATTAAGCTTTTCCTGTGTGGAAGGTACCATACTCTGGATCTGTGGAGGACTATACTAATGTGGTTATGTCCCTCCCATTGCCCTCCGAAAGAGTACATTTAATCAGAGAGGTATGGGCCATGATGGCGTAACTAATCAAATAAATTAGGGTTTATCTTTACTATAGAAGCTGCACAGGTATTAGAAAGAATAAGGTAGATATGTATGTACTGATGTGCTGTAATCTCCAAGCTATATTGTTGTATGAAAAAAAAAAAGTCTAGGGACCTCCCTGGCCGTCCAGTGGTTAAGACTCTGCACTTCCACTGCAGGGGCCGAGGGTTCGATCCCTGGTCAGGGAACTAAGATCCCTCAAGCCATGTGGCGTCACCAGAATGAAAGAGTCTAGATGCAGAAGAGTGTATACGGTATGTTCACAGCCGCAGAAAAAAGCACAGAAGGATTTATAAGTGCACACATATATACATATATGTACCTATATGTGTGCATATATGTACATTCATGTGTGTGTTTATAAATTCATAGGTGTGTCTGGAATGATACACAAAGGACTAGCAATAGCCGTTGTCTCTGAGGCAACTGTGGATGGCAAATACCTTTTTCCTGTGCAACTGTCTTGTACTGTTTGAATTTTCCACTGTGTGCACAAGTTGCCTTCAAATTTTAAAAAAATGTTTATAAAACTAACAATAAAAGAGAGTGCATGGGAAGTAGTAAATGAGCAGTGTACAAACAACACGAAAGGCTCTCAGAGGAAGGAAAGCTTGCTCTAGGCTGCAGCAGTCAGGACGGTTCATGGGGGAGGAGAGGACATTTGAACTGAGCTATCTGGGGTGGGTGGGCTTTGGGGAGAGGGGGATGCTGGTGGGACAGTAGGATGGGGCAGCATTCCAATCAGAAGGCACAGAATAAGCAAACTTGGAGTCGTATGAGGTAAATCAATTGACCTTTGCCTGGGTGGAGGAATGTAGTAGCATTTTATTTACTTAAGGTACACACGGACTCATTTCAAAATGCATTTTAAGAAGCTTATAAGATAATTAACAGCACAAAATTATTAAAGTAGAAATAGAATCTGAACTCAAGACCTCGGAGAAAATATAAAATTCCTAACCAAAAAAATTAACCGGTTATTAAGCTTTGCAACTGTACAATATCTGAGCCTCCTGATGGCCAGGGTAAAAAGTGAAAGTATAAATCCATAGCTTTTCCTATGGATAGAAGGATGTCATACCAGCTCTCTGAAAACCAGTTCTTTCTGCCCAATTTTACAAGAAAGTGTCACATGGGAATTCTCATGGAAGGTAGTAAGTTGTGTCCCCTGGCAGAAGCCGTGTCAGCAGGGTCATGTTCAAGAGCGTCTTGGTTGAAAGTCACCCAGGATGCAGAGGGTCACTGACTTACCTCACAAAGTTCTTGGAAGGGTGGATAGATACCATGTCTACTAGAGAATTTTCCCTGAATGTTCCCTCTCCCAGCTGGGAGTTCTTTGTGTTGTTGGGTGTTTGTGTGTTTGGCTTGTAATTAGAGCCAGAGGGCGGGTTTACATGAGGGCAGAGCCTAAGTGGCTGGCAATCTGTATTACTGGTTGACGGCCAGGCACATGTTTTGGGACCAGACAAACCAGGAAAGCCGAAAAAGCTAGCAAGCGCGGTTTTGCCAGGGTGACAGGCAACTTTGCCTTCCCCCGAGGGCCATAGGTGTCCCTTGAGACAAATCCAGGATTATCCTCAGAAAGAAGCTTTGCCTTATTCCACTGCTTGAGTCAGTGTTTGTTTGACTCTCCAATATTCAACACTAAAAGAAGATGTCAGGTATGACCTTGGTCCAGTGGCAGTTTACAAAGCGGAACTGGGGAAAAGAGAGACCAGTGGGGGGAGGGTATTGCAATATGTTTAAAGCCTTTATGAGGGCAATGGGTGTGAGAATCAAGGGGCAAGGATGCTAACACTCTATAGAGAGAGAACTGGAGGGTCTTTGTGACTGAATATGGGAGCCAAGGGAAAGTGGAGGGCGGCCCTGAGACTGGGAGCCAAGCCATTTAAAAGGACAATAGAAATGGCCGAAACAGAGACCGCGTCGAGAGGCAAAGCCTGTGCGGGGGAAGATAAATTTGTTTTTAGATGTGCTGATTTTGAGATGATGGCCAAATACCAGTTAGCTGGAGATAAAGGGATGAAGCTGGACACAGACTTGGAAGCCATCTAGATAAATGAGATTCCTGATGGAGCTATATCATTTCCCCTTTGAAATCATCTTGCCAAAAAAATGGATTTGAATCAGCTCACACCTCTAGATCTGACTATAGTTTACTGGAAATTTGGGTGGGCGGAGGGGACCAACGTGATAAACAACCCCAAGGGCATGTGATCAGCAAAATCCAGAATGTGGATTTTGAGCACCAATGAGCTGGTGTTTTCTACAAATAAACTTCGGGGGCAAGGTGGTGCAGCGGAATAAAAAAGGGGAATCAAATGATTAAGGGGGATTTAAAGAGTACAATGTGTGGACCTTGTTTGGATCCTGATCTGAACAAAGCAACTCTTAAAAACATTTATGAGACAACTAAGGAAATATGACCTGATTGGATATTCACTGATGTTAAGGGATTCTTTTTCATTTTTAGACATATTAATGTTTTTGTGGTTAAGGCTTTTTTTAAAGGGTCCTTATATTAAAAAAAATATATACTGGAATCTTTACAGATGAACTGATATGATTCTGAGATTTGCTTCAAAATAATCCAGTGGTGGGGCATGAGGAATGGCGGGGTACAGATGAAACAAGCATGGCTGTACGTGGATGACTGTTGGACTTGGGTGATGGTGCCTGGGGGCAGGGGAGGGGGTCACTACACAGTTCTCTCTATCTCTCTGTGTGTTTAACCGTTCCATAATAAAGAAGTTAAGAATAAATGAATAAAAGAGAGTGTTCACTCCATGAAAGAACACTGCTTTGTAAAAGTAAATGTCTATAGACAGGGAGCAGGTAGTCCAGAACAGAAAGTCCTAGGAAAGTCTCATATTTAAGGTGAAATCAGGAAATGAGGAACAATAGGTGGAATAGAAGCAGTGTGCTGTCCCGGTTTGGAATTCAGCAAATGGTTTGAGTTTAGCTCTAACTCTTACTAGCTTTGTCATCATGAGCACATTGTTGACCTCTGAACACCGACAAGCCTCGGTTTCCTTATCTGTAAAGTGGGGATAATAATTGCATCTCCCTCACAGAGTCAGTACTCTGTGGGTTAAAGGAAATGATGTATATAAGGCACATTACCTTCTGCCTGACGCAAAATAAGTGCTCATGAAACATTAGCTGTGAGCACTGATGTTTTATTGCTTATCAGAGTGGTCATAAAAAGGTAAGAAAAGAACCAGAGTATGTAGTGTGATGGGAGGCAAGAGGAAATTTTGATGGAAGGACAATGACCTTAGTGTCGTGTTCTAATCCAGGAATATGGTGCCTTCATCGGATGAGGTAATTTGGAGGTCACTGGTGACCACAGAGCTGTGGTGTGTGCCACCCGGTGACAAGGAATCGAGTTAGGAGCGGTGATGAAACACCGGGAGCAGTGGATACTGTGTATTTCCTTATTCGGCGATGAAAGAAAGGAAAGGGATAGAGCAACAAAGACAAAAGCGCCCTTCCTCAAAGTATAGGAGCTCTCGCAAGTCTGCAGGAGGAGAGGAAGAAGCCTACGGGGAGGGAGGATGGAGAATGCTGAGCCTGGAGCAGTGGCCTCAGCTGCAGAGAAGAGAAGGAGGGCCAGCCCTGCCATGACTAGAGATTCAGGGTAGGTGATTTACAGTGAGTTAGGTTTGGAGGATAAAAACAGGACAAAGCCGTGAGAGCAATCAGGGTTTCCGAGGACACTGGAAGGGACTGGGAGGGAGGAAAAATAAGGGAAGGAAAAAAGATCAGATGGAGAAGGGAGAAGGTTGGAATAAGAGTGAAAGAGAGACTAGGTGAGTGAAGGGCTTGCCATGTGGGCTGGTGTCTGAGGCTACAAGGCTGGTTACAAGCAAGAGCAGGTTTGTAGTGCAGACTGGGGCCCCCTGCAAGCAACATCTGCAGCCTGTCCAGTGGCAGAGATCGTGGCCACTGATGACACCACCTCTTGGGCGATTGGAGCAGGGCGTCTACAGTGGCCCGTGGAGGAGCAGAGACCTCCAGCTTCCCGGGGTGGAACTGCAGGTGCTCAAGGATGGGAAGGGCTAGGAACATGCCCCAGAGAGCCTAGCCAGGGAGAAATAGGACAAAGCCAAGCTGGCCCATGAGACTCAGGGGCTAGACAAGATGTGTTAAAACATGACATCCTGGGCTTCCCTGGTGGCGCAGTGGTTGAGAGTCCGCCTGCCGTTGCAGGGGACACGGGTTCGTGCCCCGGTCCGGGAAGATCCCACATGCCGCGGAGCGGCTGGGCCCGTGCGCCATGGCCGCTGAGCCTGCGCGTCCGGAGCCTGTGCTCTGCAACGGGAGAGGCCACAAGAGTGAGAGGCCTGCGTACCGCAAAAAAACAAAAACAAAAACAAAACATGACATCCTGCCTTTGTTCCTACTGAGCCCTTTCTCTACTGACACCCCTCACCTCCACCCGCTCTCCCCCCACCTCTGAACCTCATCCTAAGGACACAGTGATAGCACTTGTTTCTTTCATTGCCTGGTAATAGGAGAAAACCTGGAAATTTAGGGGTTTGCTTAATGGGAAAACCCCTGAGTCTAAATGTCATGGCTGGGGACTTCCCTGGCAGTCCAGTGGTTAAGAATCCGCCTTCCAAAGCAGGGGACACAGGTTCGATCCCTGGTTGAGGAACTAAGATCCCACATGCCGCGGGGCAACTAAGTCCTGCATTGGAAGGCGGATTCTTTACCACTGGACCACCAGGGAAGTAAGTCCCTGGCCGAACCTAATTCTAATTGGTATACCAAGTATTAAGATGAACTAGTCTTTGGTTAAAAAAAAAGATAACATAAAAGGTAATGACAATATTTATGAGAATAAAATTATAGAAATAAAATTATAAGCCAAATTATCATGTTAGAACAAACCTATAACAATGTGTTCTTAAAAGTATATTCGGCGACTTATTCAACAATTGTATTGTGTTGGGCCCTGTGTCAGACTGGGAGGATGCCATTATGAAGATGTCACGGTCCCTGCCCTCATGAATCTCACATCTGGGGAAGCTGTAACACAAGTATGATGGGAGGAAGAAGCAGAGAGGGCTGTGGGCACACACGCTTCTCCTGCAGCACGAGGGAGGCGCCAGCACCTGCTTTCTCAGAGATGAGGTCCAGCTGAGCCCTGAGGAATGCGTAGGAGTTTGTTAGACAAAGAAGAGGGAAGGAACAGCATGCCAGGCAGTGGGATCTGCTGGTGCGGACACTTGCAGCAGAGGGAGCATAGCACTTTTGCAGGGCTGCCAAAAGAGCGGATACAAAGGAGGTTTGTTCCTGCAGAACTAGGCTGGGACATGAGCAAACAGGGCCCCATAACATGCATTAGCAGAGGCCTCGAGTGAAATGGAATGAGACTTAGAGAGAGGGCAGTTTTACGGAGTGTAAGAGGAAGTCACCAACAGACTTGCAGGGAAGTCCTGATGGACTTTACTTTGGGCTCAACTGGGGTTGCAGACCGTCAGCCGATGTGCACCGGTCCCAGTGCACACAAGTGTGGACACCCCCCAAGAGGCGGACTGGGTGCTTGGGGAGAGAGAGGCTGACGGGTGGGGTCTCCATGAGGTCACGGGAAAGGATGGAGGCTGTGGATACAGGCTACACATGGAAGCACCTGAGAAGCAGGGTGGCTGCAAGCAACGTCCTCAGTGGACGCGGGAGAGCCAGACTCAAGTCTGGAGTGATGGCTCCGCAGGGTGGCGGAGGCCACAGCTCAGGGTTCTGCTTGGGAAGAGCTGTGGCAACGCCGATACCAGGTCAGGTCCAGGAGAGACCTGTACATTGAGGAAGAGTGAGCAGTTTTCCCTGGAGAGGGATACCTAGGGGGTCTTGTCATGCGGGCAAAGACTGAGGCTGGGTCAAAACTCAAACAGCCACACAGAAAAGTCAGGTGCAAGGCACCAGGCAGACCAAACAAACAGGTTCTCAGCCACTTTCCCAATGCACACATCCAGATTTGTTTGTTTAAAATTTTTTTGTGGTAAAATATACACAAGATAAAACATATGATTCTAACCATTTTTAAGTGTACAGTTGAGTGACATTAATTATATTCACAGTGCTGTGCAACGATCACCACTGTCCATCTCCAGAACTTTTTCATCACCTTGAACTAAAACTCCGTACCCATTAAGCAGTAACTCCTCTCCCTCTCCACCCCTGGTAACTTCTGTTCTACGTTCTGCCTCTAGGAATTTGACTGCGTATTTCATGGAAGTGGGATCATACAGTATTTGTTCTTTAGAGCCTGGCTTATTTCGCTCAGCATAACGTCTTCAAGTGGTAGCATGGGTCAGGATTTCCTTCCGTTTTAAGGCTGAATAATATTCCATTGTATGTAGAGACCACGTTTTGTTCATCCATTCACCCATGGACATTTGGGTTGTTTACACCTTTTGGGAGCTGCCATGTTTTTTTACCACCAGTGACAGAAGGTTAATTACAATAAAAAGAGTTGGGAGAGAAGTGAGCAGGGAGAGGGAGAAACCCAGAGCAGAATCGGAACGTAATCTACTCTCTCCTTTTTACACATGTGGAAATTGAAGTCTGTAGCAGGTCTGGATGGCTCAAAGTCACAAAGAACTCAGGTCTTCTGACCTTCAGGCTGCTTTTTCTTCTAGTGTCACGTTTACCGTGAAGCTAGTGTGAATCTAGCTGAATCCCACGACAGTCAAGGACCATGGGTAGCACCAGATGCAGAGATCTGGAAGCCTAAGAACAGAAGCTGGAACCCCAAGGCACCATGTCACACCTGCAGAGAAATGGAGCTGGAGGGACAGCCCCGGGCAAAACTATCAACGTGCTTTTGGGTCCCCTCTCTATGGGTCATCCATCCTTCTTTTCTACCTGGGCTGTTCACGTGCTCTCATGTGCCCATCTTGTTCCCTTTCTTGGTCTCAGCAGGATAAGAACCATCTCTGCTGAGCAGGTAACAGATTAGTTAGGTGTTAGCTTCTAGTGCCAGCTACACCCCTCGCAGGGAGATTTCTATTTTAACGGGCAAGTTTAGAAAATGGACGATGTTAGGACCCAAGAGAATGAGGATAGAAGGGCAGAGGATGAGAGTGTTGTATTCAGGCAGGAGTCACCTCCTCTGCTTGCTGGTGGGGTTGGTTAGAGGCAGTGGGAAGTTGCCCATCCAGCCTCCTTCCCGGGCAAAGAGTGTAGGCTCACTCACAAACGTCTAGGTCTTTGTTTCTTTTCTTTCTCAGAATTCTTCCTTGAGAGAAAATGCACTTTGTATTTATTTTACCATCCATATTGTGTACACTATAGCTTTCTGCACGTAAGTTCTCAGTCAAACCAGGGGAGGATGATTCACCGCTGGCCAAATATTTCAAACTTGGGTGAAGGAGTCAAGGATAATAGAAGTGCTTCTTTCGCCACTTTGCTACTTTATCCTCCGGATTTATCATGCGTCAATAATAACAAACAAATACTGTCATCAAAGAATATCTTCCTTTTTTAGCCTTTGACAGTGAGCACTGAATAAGATATACTTCATTAAATATTTGCCTTATTGTTTTTTAATCCCTTCTTTTTTTTTTTTTTTTTGCGGTACGCGGGCCTCTCACTGTTGTGGCCTCTCCCGTTGCGGAGCACAGGCTCCGGACGCGCAGGCTCAGCGGCCATGGCTCACGGGCCCAGCCGCTCCGCGGCATGTGGGATCCTCCCGGACCGGGGCACGAACCCGTGTCCCCTGCATCGGCAGGCAGACTCTCAACCACTGCGCCACCAGGGAAGCCCCTCTTTATCCGTTCTTATCAGTTTCACACACATATCACCTTGCTCTTGCATTCTACACAGAGCATAACAAAATGTAGACTGTACCAGAATGCTCTGTACCCTTACTACAGTGATTATTTTTATATACAGTGCCCCAATTGTCTCTAATACCAGCTATTAGCCATGAACAAATGCAAGGATGTATGAACTCTCCTTAGGGAGTCAGAGTTTATGAAAAAGTAATTTATTTCCTTCTTAGATTTATATATATATATATATATATATATATATATATATATATATATATACATAAAATACAATTTTACGATTTCCATGAAAACTAAATGTCTCCAGTTCCAAAGCAGAACGTGTAGGACAGTACCAGTAACTACGACTTATCCAGGGTTTCAAGGCTGGCAGGATGCATTATCCACACTTGATCCTCACATATACAGTGGTCAAGATGATGAATAGTTGCTCGATTTATACATGTGGAAAGCAGGTCTCAGACATAACTTGCAGAAGGTATAAAGCTATCTGACTTAGACCTGAGTCTTTTAATTCCAAATCCCACCCTCTTTCCACTCTGCTGGTCATCACTATCTGCATATCTCGACTAGCCGATGGTTTATTTTCAATACCCAATTAACTTGAAATCTCTGCTAAAACCAACAGATGTAGCAATTGGCAATCTTAGATCTCATCTTCAACGTGTGTTTCTCTCAAGTGGTCACCTAATCAGGTTTGACATGCTTAAATAAGGCAGAAATGTATGCCATTGCAGATATGCTCTTTTTATTTTATTTTTTTTTACTTCTTTTTAGGCTGCGCAGCTTGTGGGATCCTAGTTCCCTGTCCAGGGATCGAACCTGCGCCCTCTGCAATGAAAGCACGGAGTCCTAACCACTGGGCTGCCATGGAATTCCTGATATGCTCTTAAATTAGCTTTTTTTTTTTTTTTTTCGGTACGCAGGCCTCTCACTGTTGTGGCCTCTCCCGTTGCGGAGTACAGGCTCCGGACGCGCAGGCTCAGCGGCCATGGCTCACGGGCCCAGCCGCTCCGCGGCATGTGGGATCTTCCCGGACCTGGTCACGAACCCGTGTCCCCTGCATTGGCAGGCGGACTCTCAACACTGCGCCACCAGGGAAGCCCAAAAGTAGCTATTTTTAAACAAAAATAGAGCTACCACATGACCCTGCAATCCCACTGCTGGGCATATATCTGGAGAACAACATGGTCTGAAAGGATACATGCACCCCAATGTTCATTACAGCACTGTTTACAATAGCCAAGACGTGGAAGCAACCTAAATGTCCATCGACAGAGGAATGGATAAAGAAGATGTGGTACATAGGTTCTGAAGAAACTAGGGTCAAGACAGGAAAGATGCAGATGTAGAGAATGGACTTGAGGACATGGGGAGGGGGAAGGGTAAGCTGGGACGAAGTGAGAGAGTGGCATGGACATATATACACTACCAAATGTAAAATAGCTAGCTAGTGGGAAGCAGCCACATAGCACAGGGAGATCAGCTCGGTGCTTTGTGACCACCTAGAGGGGTGGGATAGGGATGGTGGGAGGGAGACGCAAGAGGGAGGAGATATGGGGATATATGTGCATGTACAGCTGATTCACTATGTTATAAAGCAGAAACTAACACAACATTGTAAAGCAATTATACTCCAATAAAGAGGTTAAAAAAAACGATGTGTTACATATATACAGTGGAATATTATTCAGCCATAAAAAAGAATGAAATAATGCCATTTGCAGCAACATGAATGGACCTAGAGATTGTCATACTGAACGAAGTAAGTCAGACAGAGAGGGATATCGTATGATATTGCTTGAATCTAAAAAGAAATGACACAAATGAACATATTTATGGGGCAGAAACAGACTCACATACTTGGAGAATGATCTTGTGGTTGTGGAGTGGAGGAAGGGTGGAGGGAAGGGATAGTTGGGGAGTTTGGGATTGGCATGTACACACAGCTATATTTAGAAAGGATGACCAATGGGGACCTACTGCATAGTACAGGGAACTCTGCTCAATGTTATGTGGCAGCCTGGTTGGGAACGGAGTCTGGGGGAGAATGGATACATGTATATGTATGGCTGAGTCCCTTTGCTGTGCACCTGAAACTATCACAACATTGTTAATCGGCTATACTTCACTATAAAATAAAAAGTTTTTTTAAAAATTAGCTATTAAAAAATTGTTTCACTATAACAGTTTTTTAAAAATCCTTTACCACTCTATGGTTTGGAAATAAGATTTTTTAAAAGGTTTAAAAACTAAAAAAAACACAATTAGCTAAAATGTAGGTAAAACGTACTTATAGGATTTTTACCAAATCACAGTATCTAAAATGTTTTCTAAACTCAAAATTATCCAAGCCTACATACACAAGAGAGAAGCCATTTCTCCCGCATTTCTTTTTCCCTCATCATTTGTTTATAATAATCACTTGGCATGTCCTGTAAACAGATATGGTATATGCTGAGAGAATACTTCTCTGTAGAAATAGTAAATAATTATAATGCATATTTTTCTCCTTTAAATACTTTAAATACATTACTTGCTTTTACTTTTATATAATCTCATTTTTTTGCTTATTTCACTAAACAAACTTACCCTCCCTTTTTTAAAAAAAATTTTTATTTCTTACTAAATTCCACTCCCTTCTACCAAAGTGTAAAAAAGTCAACAGACTAGTTGTACAGTAATGAGAAAACCAACAAGGATCCCCTTCAGAGTAAGGCTGAAGGGAAACAATTTGTAGTAGTTAAGATTTATTCCCCCATCCTCCCTCCAAATATTATATCTCTCAACAAAGAATTCTTGTTTAACTTTATTGGAAAATGTGTAGCAGGGTGGTGTTTAGAAATACTACAGATCTAAATGTGCATGCGTTAGCATTGTGATCTCCAAGTGAACACAAGGAAAATGAGAATTTCAATTTGTTACACAGACATCTCATGTAAGCAAAAGAAAAATATTAAGTGTATCAGGAGTTGTTTGTTAAAGTCAGTTTCAGAGCAATTTCTTAACATACGGATAATGCTATCCTAAAAATTAATAATAATAATAAACAAGGAACCAGAACTCTCAGCTTAATACTCTTTCCTCCCATGCCTTCCCTCAGTCACTACTGGGGCATTACTTTCAGCTCAGTTTTAAAGATTCAGAGTCTGACCTTAAAAGGAACCCATTTAACCCACTTCTGCCCATTTGCATTGAACAGCAGCCACTGGTCCAGAGTTTCATTTCACAAACCACACACACTATTTCTGCTACAAGAGATTTATAGTTAATTGTGACAAAAACATCACATTGGTTTAAGTAAAATTTATTGGTTTTTAAAAACGTTACTCATAGAGAAACCTGTAACTAAGAAGAGGAATTCAAAACTGAAAAATACAGCAACGTAAAATGAATCTATCAGCAGACACCTAAGGCTACCGGTTCCCTGTGCCCATCATTGTGTATTCTAAAAGGGCTCTGACCAGTATAGCCTAGGAGCTGGGAACAATGTTGAGCAGGATGCAGCCCCTGCTTTGAAGGGCAGGACAAGTGACTGCGCTGTATGGCTATGGTTTGCTGCAGAGGTAGGGGTGCGATGGGTGCCCCTAATTCTCACTTTGGGGAAGGTGAGGGAAAGGAAGGAAGCCACCTCTCAGGAAAGCAGGAGAGCGGGGAGGGCTGCGGAAGCCAGAGAGGACTGGGCACGTTGAGAGAACGGGAAGCAGTTCAGGTAGGCTGGAACTGGGGACGGGTGGGAGGAGTGGCCGGTGGTCAAAGATCCAGCAGGGGACAGGATTAGGAGGGCCTTATAAAGAGAATTTAAGGAGATAGGACTTCATCCCCAGGGCGACAGACACCCCCTACAAGAGTTTAAACGCGGGTAACACGATCCGATTTACTTTGCAATAAAGTGTCTCTCTGGTTGCAATAGCGAGACTGGGGTAGAGCAAAACCCGAGACTGAGAGACGAGTGAGCAGGTAACTAACGGTAATCCAGGTGGGAGACGCCGGTGCTGCAAGGAAGAAGCCAGAGCATGGCAGGAGCGACAAACAGGAGATCAGAAGCACAGAAATCAGACGGATCCTGGGGCTTAATGACTGGAGGCCGGGTGAGGGGCTGAGGACCAAGCTGTCGTGATGCAGTTGCTGAGATGGGAAACACAGGAAGTTTGGAGGGGAGGTGTGGAGCTCCGTTTAGGACACACAGATGATGACATTTCTGTGGCACCCAAGTCAACTATGCCTGGACCTCAGGATGGGGTCGGCTGGAAGCAGGACGACGCTCTGCGAGTGGACGAGACCATCCAGAGGAAAAGGTGGCCCAGAACGGCTGCCCGGGGAATCCCTCCCGTGCGACCGGACAATGCTTATGTTCTCTTTTTCCTCACATATACATCGAATCACAAAACACGCTGCGCGATTAGTCAGAGGAGTTCATGACTTTCATTTTGCAGGTGAGGAAAATGAGGCTTCGGGGTACGGGTTTGTTCACGTTCACATACACCCCCTACTCTACCCTAAAAATTAACTCAGTGTATCTGATGGCTGAAACATATATTCTTCCCCAAATGTTCGGTAGAAGAGATCACAGAAATGAAATTAGTTTTAAAATGCCTTTTGTTCCTTTTCTCCCCCCAACTCCCACGATAAAATATTGTGATCAACTTTCGGTTTTAATAAATAGTACCAGATATTAAAAATATGTAACCACATTTCTTTAGAAAAACTCGTACAGAGAATCTTAGAGCCTATCTCACCAGCAAGTACACAACTTCTTTTAGTTCTCTGTGCTGCATAAATAAGCCTTGACAGATCCTGGCTTTATGCTCACTAACTCGGCACGTCCATCCCCGGTTTTCCAATCTCCGGGACGTGCCCACTCGCCCCCTCCCCTCCCCCCTCCGGCCTCACCACCTGCTCCCGGCGCCGCCCCCCTCCTCCCGCCCGCCCGCGCCGGTTCTCACGCGCGGCCCGCGCCCCTCCCTGCCGCTCCCGCCCTTTCACTTCCGCGGAGCTTCAGAGTCGGAGCCGGTGGCCTCCGCGCCCGGCTTCCCAACCGCTCCACACTCCCGCTTCCCCCGCCCGCCTCCCGCCGCCGCACCCCCCACGAAGTTCTGCCTCCCGCGCCGCCCCCCGCGAGGACTTCAGAGGCGGTCCCAGACCGGCCGACGCTCATTGGTTGCCTCCTGGGCGCCCCGCCCCCCGTGCACGCGCAAGAGGTGGGGCGGGTCCAACGTGGGCGCGCGCGCGGCGCGGCCCCGAGAGCGAAGCGTCCGTGACCCGCGTGCCGGGCCCAGGCGTCCGGGGCCAGGCGACAGCGAGGTAGGGGCGGGCGGCGGCAGGGCGCTCCGGGGCTGCGGTGCTCACGTGGCGCCGAAAGCCCCCGCAGGCCCCGGCGGCGCCCCCCCAGCCGTGGCCAGCCGGGCGTCCCGCAGGGGCTGGGAGCTGCCCAAGGGGCCGTCGTTGTCGCCAGCCCGGTAGCCCGGATGTCGCTGCCCCCCGCGGCGGGGCCGCCGACGCGCTCCTCGGCCCGGGAGGAGGCTCGTCTTAAAGGGACAGCGCCGCGTTCGAGCCAGAGGGGGCGGCGCGCCCTGCCCTCCGTGCGCGACCCCTGCCCCGGGGGACGCCGCGGCGCCTGCCGCCCCGGGCCCCCTGTCCCGGGCGGGGCGCAGTCGGAGCGCGGCGCCCTGCCCCGGGATGGCCGCAGAGAGCCGCCCGGAGGCCAGGTTTTCCTGCGGCCCGAGCGTGGCCGGTGGCGCCGCGCGGGGCCGGAAGGCGCCGGCCTGTGATTGGCCGAGGCCCCCGTGAATGCAGGACATTGTCTGGTCGCGGCCGTCTCTGTCTCTGCCCGCCGCCCTTCCACCGAGCAAGATGGGTGCGCAGCGAGGTCCCGGGGCGGCCCGGTCCCTCCGGCCCTTAGTCCCTGCAGCGGTGGGAACCCGGAGTGGGAAAACCTAACTTTCACGAGATCATGGCATCCGAGAATGGAACCGAGGTGCTGTTTCAAAATACAAAACCATCTCCACTAAGAAATAAAATCATTTGTGTTTGACATAAAGGTTTCCTTTAAGATAAAAAATTCTAAGGTAATTGAAAAGCGCCAACAGTTATAAAAACGGCTGTTTTGTCTTCAAGATTTCTTTAATTAGGATCTATGATAATTCCTCTGAATATCCTTTATAAAAATTTAAACAATATGTATATCATATATACATACATGTATATAGGAAACAACCTTGTTCTAGAAGTGCAGCTTCTCTAGGTCTTAGTGTCCTTACGCTGGACTAGTCGCTTTCCAAGTTTGCTTCCATTGTAAAAATAACTGAGTCTGATTCTAGGCGTAAAGTTCTGATACATCCTATGTACTGGATCATATCTCAAGGCCTTGGAATAGATGAGACCTTTTAAAGAACCCTTGAGGAGAGTCCTCCTAAGATTGTCTTTGAAAATATGTGGGAGTTATTTAAGTGAAGTTGTAGTCTTTTAGTAATTTTGGCAAAAAGGAAAATGAGCAGTAGAGAAATGTACAGAGATCAATCACTTATTAGTCAATGTGAAAAGCAAGGTTTTCTTTCATTCTAAAGAAGTTTTCTAGGTAATGGAATATTATAATAAGGAATAACCATCTTTCCTATTTTGTTCCCAGTATCAAAGGCGTAGGAAGGTGGCAAAGGAGAGAAGACACCCATGAAATAAGAGATACAGAAATGGAAAATGTTTGGAGAGTTTTGAATAAAATTAAGTCGGTATTTGTTTTTAAAAAACTGAATAGGAAAAATTATTGTAGAGTTAAAAGCACACGCGTTGATATAGATAATATTTTGTAGGTTCAGTTTTGTGCTCTCTTCAAAACTAAAAAAAAAATCAGTGCTTTCATTTAATTGAGCAATCAACAAGAATTAGAGACTTGGAAATGACAAACAAATGAAGGAAGGAAAGTATCCAGAAAAGAAGATAAATTTAATGGACATGATTCATTGCAAGAGACATGACCTCATTCCTTAATAGAGGGATTTCCACTAAACCAGATTTGATGTTACAGAAATTCGTTTTACAGACTTTCCTCAAAATTATACTAATTTGATATTGCCCCCCCACCTTTATTTGTTATGGAAAGGGAAGAAATACAAGGAAAAAATTTAAACATTGTTGCAGCTTCCTCAAATGACAATTGTTGCAGGCTCCCTCACCCTTACCCATCGTAATAAAGGAATGAAAAAGCAGAAATCACCAGCATAGATCCTAGCTGTCTCCAGAAATGAAACATGAATAGTTGTGTGGATGTCTGTGAGTGAAGCAAATTTAGTTTTGATTATTTAAGCTTCTAGTATTTAAATTGTTGATTTTCCTAATTAAACAGATTTTTACTTAAAAGTTATTAAAATTTAGAGGTTAAGCTGAGTGAAATAAAAATAAATTGTTTACAATAAACACAAGCAGCAGGTAATATGATACAGTCTACAAGGCATGCAATGTCTTACCAAATAAGTTTAAGACTTTTCCAGAAAGTTTTCTCCTTAAGATTTTTGCTTTGGTATTTGATGTATAACTATAGGTTAGTCTGTATAGAGTGATAATATTTATGGAACACTTGGTATATGCCAAACCCTGTTCTAAGTGTCTTCTTTGATCTTCACAAAAATGTTGGGGGCAGGTACAAGCATCCCCATTTTAAAGATTTGGAAACTGAAGCTCTAGAGGTCAGGTAGCTTGCCCAAGGTCAGACAGTTGGTGGGTGTAGAGCTGGGACTCGGGCCTAAAATCATGTCTGAATCTGCTCAAAGCAGCTGGCTCTGTGTTTTCAGTCACTCACGAGGCCGACTTATTACTTCTATGGATATGATTATTCATTTTTTATCAGTTCTTTTTGACAGTTAGGATTTAAATATTTTTGCATTAGCACTGTCATTCATTTATGTTTCAGGTGACCATGTAGATACAAGATTGCCACCTGTATTTATTTTGCTACAGAAAGTGAAGCATCCCTATCATTTTTAAAGAGAAACACCCCCTCAGATTTGCACCTCCTGTTCTCTTTTTTTTTTTTTTGCGGTACACGGGCCTCTCACTGCTGTGGCCTCTCCCGTTGCGGAGCACAGGCTCCGGACGCGCAGGCTCAGCGGCTATGGGTCACGGGCCCAGCCGCTCCGCGGCATGTGGGATCTTACCAGACCGGGGCACGAACCCATGTCCCCTGCATCAGCAGGCGGACTCTCAACTACTGCGCCACCAGGGAAGCCCTCTCCTGTTCTCTTTTAAACAGACATGTACATGGACAGTAGCCCATGCGCCAGTGCCCTCACCCTCTGCTTTTCTGTCTTTTGTCTTTTTCTTCTTTCTGGCGTATTGCTTCTCAGGACCCCCATAATACCTATTGGCCGTGTTAGCTGCATCTAATTGGTGTCAGTCCCAGAGCAGGCACTGGCGTCATTCAGTTAGTGTCTGAATGCTTACAAATCAGCCAGTCCTTCACAAGACCAAGAAGGGAGGATGAATCAAGAATGCAAGACAGGAATTTGGGGGGCTCAGTAGCATAAAGCTGTGGCAAAGAGCTGTGCCTTTAAGATTTTTTTTTTTGCCTTTTTTTCTTCAGTCTGTATCTTTAGCTGAGAAGTGGCACATCCTTAATGACAACCAAGGGTACAGGGTCACTGTCCCCCACATTTACCTTGCTCTGTCTAGGCACTGGTCCCAGAGTTAGCGGCCATTATAGCCTTCATCTGTAGCTCTGCCCAAGGCAGGGGGGAGGGCAGTCTGTCTCAGTCCCTGTGTTCGCTTGTTCCAAGTGCCTGTATCAGGAGGTTAAGAAATTAGAAATAAAATCATTCTGAAGGGGATCACTTGTGACTCATTAATCCGTGTGATTTCTGATGCTCATTCTCACTGGAAATTGAGTTGGCTAAGTCTGTTTAACTTCTGTGATGAGGGATCAGCGTTCACATTTGAGGTTCTGGGGGCTGAGAGGGATGAAAGGATTGTGTTCAGCTGTCCTCCACTCCCCACCCCGCAGCCACGGCAGCACTCCTGGCTCTTTGTCCTTGGTCAGCAGGCCTCCGTCTGCAGTGAAACCCTGGCAGGGAGGCGCACAGAGCAGCGTGGAGGGTGGCACAGCACCTGGTAAACCCGACCCGCCCAAGCCCACTGCCACCAGGGGGTGACGGGCACGACCAGCATCAGTGTCTCAACAGCCCAGGTGCCCAGAAGGGCAGGGGAGACACCTCTGCAGACCCCACAGAGAGAGCCATCTGGCCTCTTATTCCTCAGTGGCTGTCTTTTCACTGATTTTTTTTTTTTTAAACAAAGTCCATAATTAAACTCTTACCATCTGATATTTCTCAAATCCAGTATTAAGACACCTTACAAATGTGTAAAAATGTGTTAAATCGAGTAACAAGCACCCACTCTCATTTCCCTTTGTATTCTTAGCACTCAACAGGTGGCCACTGTCTCTTCTTGGGCTCCAGCACACAGCCGGATTCTGGAAATGCCATCCTCTCTCTGTACCCCTGAGCCTCGGTGGGGATGCTGGTCCCCAGATGCCTTCCTTTGCCGATTGCTTTCAGTCTGCCCACACTTCTTCCCGTTGCGGAGCACAGGCTCCGGACGCGCAGGCTCAGCGGCCATGGCTCACGGGCCCAGCCGGTCCGCGGCATGTGGGATCTTCCCGGACTGGGGCACGAACCCGTGTCCCCTGCATCGGCAGGCGGACTCTCAACCACTGCGCCACCAGGGAAGGCCTGCCCACACTTCTTAAAAGTCTTTTCAAAAAGCCTGACTGAACATGTGTGTATCTCCTTCCCCCTTCTGGTCCTGCCTGCCTCTCATCGTCAGGATCTGACCCTGGCCCTCTCCTCCAGCGCAGCCTGCGGCCTGGCCCTTCTGCATCCTCTCTGTCTCTCACAGCAAACTCCTCCTCCCCACACACCTGGACCCTCGAGTCCGCTGCTCTTTCTGTCCCGAACACACTGTGAAGACGCCCTGGGCCCCTTGCGTGTGGGCTGCGTCTACTGTTCGCTGATCACATCGTTTTTGAATTGCTGCCTTGCCTTTCCAAGACTGGAGGTTCCCCGAGGTCAGAGACCACATCTTAATCACCTGTGCATCTCGGTGCTTAGCACAGCACGGAACACACGGATAACATCATGAAACCATCGCTAAATCACAGCTGAAAAGGTTTTGTCTCCTCTATTGATTTTCTCCCGAGATCAGCTTTCTATCTTTTCAAATTTTAATCAATTCAAAATTGAAGTGTCATTCGTTTCAATCTTGTCAGTATGTACGTAGATAAACGTATATCTTATAATTAGTATTCACACGATAGCATGTTCTTACCACACTGTATACAACAGTTATGCTCTCAAAAATTGAGTAAATTAATATTTCTAATTCAGGTGTTTAAAATTTAAGGTCATTTGATTTCTTTATTAGTGGCGAGGCTTTTTTATTCCTCCTTTTTGTAGAGCAAATAGTCATACTCTAGGTTATTTTGGAAATACTACTTCCTGTACATCAGATTTACCTTAAGAAAAGCAATTGTATGTTGTACCCTACTACATTACAAGTAGATTTAACTGAGAAGTGTCATTTTTCTGTCTTTTGCCCGTAAATATAAAAGTAAAGACAACGATGCAACAGTTGTATTTTTCCTCAAGGCCACGCACTGTCTGTGTGTTTTCGGCGGTTGGAGAAGGTGGAGGGGTGCACAAGCTCCTCTGTCCCTCCCTGTGTTTTCCAGCGCTAGCAGAGACGTTTTCTGTAATTGGTTTTCCACATTTGCCAAGAGTCTGTTTCCTCTTAACATTCAACATGTTTAACAGAAGTCTTGTAATAGTTCCAAAAACAATAAAACCAGTCTGGAGCATAAAAATGATACACATACAAAACACACTGGTTTTTTGTTGTTGTTCTTGTGGCTTTGGTTTTGTTAAGTTCTTTCTAATAATTTTTAGTGTCAAATCATGTGGTAGAAGTAAAAAAGGTTTTCTTCACAGTAATAGAAACCCCCTAAAGAAATGCAATCAGAGAGTTGTCAGCACAGAGGCCGTCCGGGGACAGTGGTTCCCCTGCACGTCGCAGTAGTGATGAAGTGCGGGTTACGATTCAATTTAATGCTGTGTCCTCAGAAGGAACAAAAGCTTATTTGAGGTACAGCCTTCTGATGTATCGGTAAGGCTGTTCTTAATCTGTGAAAGTCCGTTTCTCACATTGTCAAATGTTAACATAAAAAAGCAACACTAGGGTATATCTTATCCCACCCACCATCACTCCTAAGAAGAGGGCTAAAACGTCCCAACGATCAATTTCTCTGCTTTAACAATTAGATGTTTGACAAGTGAAAAAAAAGTGGAGACTTTTTTTCAATTATTACTTAATTTAAATATTACAGTTACTAGTTTTATTGTTGTTCAAGCAGCTTTAAGTGTTCAGGGCATCAGGACTTAGGAAGAGCTTTGAAATCCCAGAGAGGAATCAGAGGCACTGACAAGCTGGAAACTGTGGAGCTGATAACAAAATCTCCACGATCTCGTGCAAGGCATTTTAACCGTTTCTTCATCAGTAAACTGGAATCCAAAAGATAAGTCCTTGGCAATAAAAATAAATAACCCTGGAGAAGGGACGTCACCGCAGGAGCGAGCAACACAGAGCTGGCAGGGTTCTATCTCCTGATCCAACCCATGATTGGGAGGCCTGTTCTGGACATTTCCCCAGTCCGGCCCTGGCTGTCCACTAAAGGAGCCGGCAGTTTTCCACCGCACCCCGATGGGGCGTGAACTAAAGCTTTGGTGCTCCAAGCATGTTGGGTGACCATAGACCACGCTGGAAATGCAGAGGCTCAGGCTGCACCCCGAACCTGCATCTGAACGGGGTCCGCGGGTTCCCGCCAACACCACCCCAGCTGAAGACCAAGCAAGAGTGTCCAGAGCTGGTAAACTGGGAACCCCCTCGGATACTGTGGGTGTCATGTGAGCATCTGTTTCCCAGAAGTGGGAAATTTGGGGGGGAACAAAAAAGGAGTATTTAACCTCACGGAGCTCGACCAATACACGGAGTTCAATTTATATTATCACCTGCGAGGTAAAAAAACAAAACAAAAAACTGGTGGGCGCGCTCGTCACCCAGTGGAGAAGGCTTACCTTTCAAATTAAAGAAATGGGAGAAGGCACCCATTGCTCAGGGCTGCTGGAACAAGGAACCACGGCCTGCGCGACCCGCGGGCCTCGCTTCTCTCCGGAAGCAGAAGTGCCGGCAGGCCGGGCCGCTCCTCCCCGACGCTGGGCGCGTGCGCGCGGCCTGCGCCAGCCTCGCGGATGCCCGGCGGTCCTTGGCTCGGGGCCGCAGCGCCCCCATCTCCGCCGCGGGTGACACGTGGCCTCTCCTGGGTGTCTGCCTCTTCGCAGGGTGTGTTTTCTTCTTCTGGAAAAACCAGTCGTGTAGGATTAAGCCCCCTCTTTCCCAACTCCTCTGTGATGTCATCTGCAAAGATGTTATTTCCAAATAAGGTCACGCTCTGCCAGCCTCCAGGATGCGAAGGTGAGGAAGACCTCTTCTGGAGGGGGAGAGGGCAGAGCAGCGTGAAAGCCTCGCAGGGTGTCTTTCCAACTTCATTTCAGGACACCCCCCAGCCCCATTTCGAGTCCGTGGCCCTGTAACAAGCCCCAACCGACAGCCTCACTTGCAACCCAGCGCTACGGGCTCCAGGACGCTGGCGGAAGGCCCCATCCTCCCATGCCGCATCGCCCCCGCCCGGGGCGGCCCCAAGGGCGCTGTAGACGGATGCGGGAAGTGTGAGATGGAGACGGCGGAAGAGCCTCTTGCTGGGGAAAGCAATTAGGAGTTTGTCACTAGAGTACAGTGACAGTGACAAGGTCCCTTAACAGTGTCACGACGCACATTTTTATTGTTGTGAGGTCCATACACCAACCTCAGGC
The DNA here is from genome assembly GCF_011762595.2 of Tursiops truncatus. Classification (NCBI taxonomy): domain Eukaryota; kingdom Metazoa; phylum Chordata; class Mammalia; order Artiodactyla; family Delphinidae; genus Tursiops; species Tursiops truncatus. The sequence continues at coordinate 7,585,240 of NC_047050.1, read as the reverse complement.
ATTTCAAACTAGAGGCGGTAAACTCATCAAATGTTCGAGCGCCAAGCACGCGCAAGACCCTGTACTCAGCGCTGCGGAATTTGGGTGGTTGGCTATTAGAAACAAACAAACATCAAATTAAATAAATCTAGGAAATGAATCCAAGGTTGCAATTAAAATTTTTTTATTTTGCCAATTATGGGCATTTTTTAAAAAATTGCCATCATAAAAGCAAGGACTTCAATTACTTTATTTAAAATGTGTATTTATTTTGAATAGTAATATCAAAATGTACGAAGGATGACAGGGAAAAGTAAATGTCCCTCCCACAGGGACAACCACGATTTCTTGAGAAAAGACATTTTAACACCAAAGAAGTAGGAAGGACATAATCTTAGAGGGAAAAAAGGAGCTTTTTCCAAAAAAGGAACAGTTTGAAAAATATATATATATATATATTTTTTTCCTTTCTTTATTCATCCATTTATTTTTTACAAGTATTTTTTACACTCCTTTTATGAATGCGGCATTGTTTTTCGTGCAGGAGACACACATCAGAGAACAAAAGAGTGAAAGTAGCGTTCCCTGCCCTCTTGGACTCTACGTTTTGGCGAAAACTGAATCTGAAATTGGGACAGAGGAATCCAGGTGGATGAAGCTGAAGGAAGAGGATGCCACCGTGGCCGAGAGCCACCCGTTATCCTGCAGGCACACGAGGCACAAAGGTGGCGTGAGTTTAGAAGCAGCCCACCTGCCTTGCCCAGGACCTGTCAGAGGTCAGGTCACGAGGGCCAGTTTCATGTGTGGCTCTGAACAGACTCGAGAAACAGAGTCTGACAATAGAATTTGGTTCAGGGGTGAGTAAAAGTGCAGGAGGTGGGTGTCAAGGTGGGTGTTGGAGGGATATTATGGGCAGAGAGGAGAGTGATTTTTAATTTTTTGATGGGGTTTCTGCTCATGCAAAGAAACCAGCCAAGTCTGCATGCTACCTTCCTCCTTCTTCAAGTATCCGGGCGTGCCTCTAACCCAGGGAGCGGTTCAGCTGTGGCAGATTACTGGGCTCTGCCTGTGGCTCTCCCATCAGGAGATCTGGTGGGAAGCATAAACCTCAACCTTTACACTTTTTTTTTTTTTTTGCAGTACACGGGCCTCTCACTGTTGTGGCCTTTCCTGTTGCGGAGCACAGGCTCCGGACGCGCAGGCTCAGCGGCCATGGCCCACGGGCCCAGCTGCTCCGCGGCACGTGGGATCCTCCTGGACCGGGGCAGGAACCCGTATCCCCTGCATCGGCAGGCGGACTCTCAACCACTGCGCCACCAGGGAAGCCCCAGCATAACATTTTTATCTTAAAATATTATGCTGCGTGCAATTTCTTTCTTGACGTGAGTTTGTCACTATTTGACATCACGACACAAAGCTAGAAATAAAATTTCCCCTCTTTAAACTCCATCAACATTTAATGACCAAGTAAAGCTTTAATCCTGGATGTTACTAAGCATTTTTATTTTTTGGTAGGCAAAAATTGGCATCTCTTTGTTTCAACTTATATTTTACTGATCTTGACGTCTTTTCATATGTTTGGAAGTAATTTGTATTTCTTCTTTTGTGAATTGTCAGTTCATGTCTTTTGCCTATTTTTTTCTTTTGAAATAAATGTTCATTTATACAAGTAATATATTAATGTAGTAGTATTATTAAGAAATTCAAATAGCGTAGAAGTGTATAGAATTAAAATAAGAATTCTCCATCCAGAAATTAGTTATTAAGTCCAAAGTTTGGGATGTACTCCTCTATATAATTTTCTGTGTGTGATACATATATACATACATGTGTATATATGTATATATATGACCGTAATATATGTATTATGCTGCATTGCACTTTTTAACTTAACAATGTCTTGTAGATGTAGATTTATATATTATATAAATGGTTTTACTTAATAATGTCATACATATTGAAGCCTGATTTTTTTTACCATTGCTTAGTGTTACATGAATTCTTTTTTCTTTCTGTTGAGTCAACATTTATATACTGCTTACTGGGCATAAAGTACTCGTCTAGTGCTTCATAAATATTAGCCCATTTCATCATCATAACAACCCCATGGAACAGGTATGGCTAGTATCCCCATTTTATCAAGGAAGCAGGTATAAAAAGGTGAAGTAACTTGCTCAAGGTCACAGTGCTAGTCAGTTGCAGAAGAGATTTAAAATTTATTCTAAAATTCCCTTATCGATAGGTTTAAGTTGTTTCCAATCTTTGACTGTAATCAATATCCCAGAGACATGGCAAGATGCCTGAAGAAGGGAGGGGGAGGAAATCAGTCCAGAAAGGCTGACGCGGAGCGGCTGGGCCCGTGAGCCATGGCCGCTGAGCCTGCGCGTCTGGAGCCTGTGCTCCGCAACGGGAGAGGCCGCAACGGGTGAGAGGCCCGCGTACCGCAAAAAAAAAACAAACAAGTAAACAGAAAGGCTGAGAAAGTCAGAAGGAAGTACCAAGCCAGGTAGGAGGAGGGCCAAGGGCACTGGATGGGCACTGGTCTGCAGAGAGCACTCATCTTTACAGTGTCTCTCAGGTAAAAGGGTACCATGGAGCCAATCAGCGCAATCTGTCTTGGGGACAAGGCTAAGAGAGCCCGCCTGCTGGGCAGGACACCATGTGGAAAACTCGATTAGGCTGTAAGCAAGGACTCCGATAGTCATTATTTTTTAATGATTTGGATGCATTATATTATCAAGTAGCACATTCACATGATTTACTATACTTACTTGGCAAATACCCAGTATTTGCTGAATGTTCATTTATATTGAATTGAATCAAATGCATACTGAGTGAATATCTGCTGTTTATTTGGGGCTGACATTTTATAAGTAAAACAAGAGAAAGGCTGTTTTTTAGGATAATGAACTAAGAGAAGTATAGAAGAGAAAACAAGCAGTTGAAAAATAAAAATAGACGAGAAATGAATAAAAATGAGCAGAAATCATAAAATGCCTCAGATTTGGTTAAATAAAAAGCAAAATGGGGGAATTCCCTGGTGGTCCAGTGCGCTTTCACTGCCGAGGGCACGGATTCAATCCCTGGTCGGGGAACCAAGATCCCCCAAGCTGCGTGGTGCGGCCGAGAAAAAAAAAAAAGCAAATTTGAAAATGCAGAAGTAAGATTAATTTTAGATTTTTGGAAACAAACTGAGCTCCTCAAAATTCTGTTTCTGGAATGAATGTCATTATCCTAAAAGTCCTTGTTGCACAGAAAGACATATCTTGTTCCTGGATGAGAACATTTAATATCAAACAATGCCAATTTTCTCCCAAGTTAAACTATACATTTAAAACAATTTTTAAAAATCCCAATAGAATTTTGGGGGTCTTGAGAGATGGTGGGTGCTAACATAGAAATGTAGAAGTCTGTGACACAATAAAAATGTCAGAAACAAGTCCAAATATGCATATAGTTTTTTTTGGTCTGAAATTAAAGCATTTAAATGTAATGAGGAAAAGATGAACTGCTTAATAAATAACACTGAACCTAAAGATTTTCAAGTCGCCAAAACTATATTTTTTTAAGTAAAAATTCCCATTTTTGGTAATTGAGTACAGGAAGCAGGCCACTCTCAAGGTCTATTTGGAATATAAATTGGTACATTTCTCAAGGGAAATTACATATATAAAATCTTTAACAATATCTGTACTTTATGAACCAGTAATTCTGTTTCTAAGAATGTATTTTAAAGAAATAATTGTTGATGTGCCCAAAGATTTAATGACAAGGATGTGCACTGAGTGTTGATTACTGTGTCTAAATACTTATAACCCTGGCAAACAGGAGGGGATGAAAAGATAACTGATATCACCTCCACACAGTGAAATGCTATACAGCCACCAACAGCATGCAGAAAATACAAGGTAATATTTACTGAGCACTTACTATGTGTCAAGCAAATTTTCAAGAACTTTCCACGTGGCAGCGTGTTTTCCCCTCCCCGCCACGGTATGAGGTGGGCGATTGCTCCTTCCACGTTATAGATGAGGAACCTGAACGAGGCGGTTCCATCCCTCCCCAGTCAGCGGTCCAGCCTGTATTTGAAGGTGACAGTGGAGCTCCTGAGCCCGCATTCCTCCTCACTACAACTAAGGAGATTCTGTAACAACATGGCAATAAGTGAAAGAAAGCCATGTGCACTGTGGGATGCCATTAGCGTAAAAGAACATATGCAGACATAATCACAGAAAGAGACGGGAAAGAAATACAGCAAGCTGTGAAATCGTTTTCTGTGGGTGCTGAGATGCTGGGTCATCTGAGCGGACGCTGTTGGTGCCCCTGGTCCCCACCCTCGAGTCACCAGCGCGAGTCCTTTATTACAGGCCAAGACTTCCCTGCCTAAAGGCCCGCTCGTCGGTGTACAGGGCGGCCGGGGGGCTGAGGTCCCAGGAGCAATGGCCGCCAATGAAGGAGGGGCCCTTGGCTGCGATGCGTCCCGCTCCGGGTCTCAGAGGGTCGCCGTGGGAACGAGGCTGGGGCACCTACGGCAGTAACACATCCCATAACGCCCTTCACCAGCGCCACCTCCTCTCCCCGTTTCTGCAGGTCCTCACTGTGCCCCTGGGATCCCCTCTCCCCCAGATCACTTGCACCCAGAACTTGTCTCAGAGTGGGCTTTGAGGGGTATCCAAACTTGGAAAGTAGTTTTACATTTTTCTTCGTTTATGTTCTCCACAGCAAATAGATCGCATTTTAACAAGTTACAAAGGAAGATGAAGTTTTTGTTTTGTTTTTTGTTTTTTTTGAAGGAATTCACTGGACTTCTAGTCAAACAAGGTGGATTGAACACATGCATTTATCTCCTCCCCAAGACCTCAACAAATGGCACTACAGGAATAAAATGTACAAATACACAAGGGCAAAGAGGATAGGAGAGGAGATTGGCAGTGTATAAAATGCCCGGGACTTCCCTGGTGGTCCAGGGGTTAAGGCTTTACCTTCCACTTAAGGGGGTATGGGTTCGATCACTTGTCGGGGAGCTAGGGTCCCACATGCCTCAGTGCCAAGAAACCAAAACATAAAACAGAAGCAATATTGTAACAAATTCAATGAAGACTTTAAAATTGGTCCGCATCAAAAAAAATGTTAAAAAAAAAAGGAGAAATGCCCACAATATTCTGACTTAGCAGAGGGAAGGTCTGTGAACAGTGAGCCAGTCACCTGGGAAGGGGAGCTGGAGACGTGCGGTTGGCCCATGCCACCGCCCACCACTGCGGAGCTGGAGTGCCCACCTCTGTCCCTCCAGCACAGGGGCGGGAGGGTGACAGGGACGCACCAAGAGACAGGTAAGGAGCCGGACTGAGAGCTCTGGGGAGGAGATTGTGAGATGGGGCCGGATGGGACGAGGGATGGCTGTTTTTACTGTAAACCTTCTAATACTATTCGTCTTTTTAAAAACTATGGGCAAATATCATTTTAATACTTAAAAAAATTAAAGTCATGCTTTTGTTATTTAAACGTAGAAAAATCAGAACCAGGTTGGCGCCAAGTACTATCAGGTAATCAGACTGATTTACACACACACACACACACACACGTGTCCATTGCAGCCGTGGTCATAATAGCCAAAAGGTGGAAACCAGCCAAATGTCCCTCAGTGACCGAATGGACAAACTGTGGTTTTACCCATGCGATGGAACATTATTCAGTCATAACCAGGAATGAAGTACTGATGCACATTTCAACACGTGTGAGCCTCAAAAACATTATGCTTAATGAAAGAAGTCAGACACAGATGGCCACATGTCGTATGCTTCCATTTATATGAAATGTCCAGAATAGGTAGAACCACGGGGACAGAACACAGATTAGTGGTCACCAGGGGCTGGGTGGAGGGGTCAGGGGAGTAACTGATGAATAGGTACGGGGTCTCTTTTGGGGCGATGATGAAAGTGTTTTGAAACCAGATAGAAGGGGTGGGTTGCACAGATGGTGAAGTACTCAAGGCTACTGATTTGTTCCCTTAAAGATGCTTAATTTTGTTATGTGAATGTCACTTCAGTCTAAAAGAAAGAAAGAAGCATTCTGGTTGAGAAAGGAGTGGGAAGGCAAGAAGGATTAGGAAGCTTGGTACCACTGCACAAGCCCCGTTTTCAGTAATTTCATTCTGCAGATGGCGATGCTGTCTGATAGGATGACACATGGCCCTCAGACCGGGTAGCATCATGGAGACCCACGCGTGCCGGCCCCATGAAGCTGTGGAGGCCCAAGTGGCAAAGGGCTCAGGTTCCAATGTTTGTTTGTTTGTTTTTTTGCGGTACGCGGGCCTCTCACTGTTGTGGCCTCTCCTGTTGCGGAGCACAGTCTCTGGATGTGCAGGCCCAGCGGCCATGGCTCACGGGCCCAGCTGCTCCGCGGCATGTGGGATCTTCCCAGACCGGGGCACGAACCCGTGTCCCCTGCATCGGCAGGCGGACTCTCAACCACTGCGCCACCAGGGAAGCCCTCCAATGGGTCTTGATTAAGTAGTGAGACATTCAGAATTAGGAAGGGGCTTATTTCATGGTTGATTTAGTAGACACAAATGAAAATAAGGAACCTGAAGGGAGCATTCTTCAAAATCTCTACGCCTAGCTTGTTCATGTCATGCGGTGGTCCCCAAAGCTGCATCATAAACACAGACTAGGCTGATTATAGAGCTGAGTGCCTTCCTTTCATCTGTCCAAAATCCATAACCCATAACCACATTTGTTACGGGCTGCACTGTGTACCTCCCCTCCCAAATTCATATGTTGAAATCTTAAACCTCAGTATTGAAGAATGTGACCTCATTTGGAGATAGAATCTTTAAAGTAATCCAGTTAAAATGAGGTCATTAGGGTGGGCCCTAACCCATATGACTGGTGTCCTTATACAAAGAGGAAATTTGGATACGAAGACACACATAAAGGGACGATGATGTGAAGAGACACAGGGACAAGATGGCCATCTACAAGCCAAGGAAAGAGGCCTAGAACAGTCTTCCCTCACAGCCGTCAAAAGGGACCAGTCCTGCCGACACCTTGATCTTGGACTTTTAGCCTCTAGAACTGAGAAAATAAATTTCTGGTTTTTAAGCCGCCAGTTTATGACACTTTGTTCTGGCAGCCCTAGCAGACTAATACAGCATTACATAATGACCCCTGCTTTTCACCCTTGAAAGGCACATTGGTTGCATAAATGCTTCACCCATCATGTAATGGCTGGTCCCATGGAATAAATCATGGTCCTTGGAGATGGTAAGTTTCCATAGGACAGGTCCCAGGAACAGACAGCTTTGTGGCCACAGCCCCTGACAGAGCCATCTCTGATTACAGTCCTTAGCAAATGTTTTCATAATTCAAATTGCAAAGAGGATGTTAAACTTTAGTGCTTTAACACAAATCAGCACCTGCTTGAGGGAAAAGTATGAAATGAAGTATGGGTATGTGTCCCGGCTGCGCCCAACTCACGCAGAAGCGCGTGTGACAAGACAGAGCGGAGGGCGGACTGCAGCCAGTTTCCACGTTCTTGTAAATGTGAATTCTGTGCAGCAGCTCCTGGGGACTGGAATGTGGCAATTTTAATGCAAAATTAATTGTCAAGTAGAAGACTGCAGGGGCCTTCTCCCTGGTGACTATCTCACCCACCAGCTAGTTGCCTTCACTCTTGTTCTCGATGCTCTGTACCTTGTTAGCAATATTCAAATGATCAAAAATGATTCCAGGGGCTTCCCTGGTGGCGCAGTGGTTGAGAATCCGCTTGCCAATACAGGGGACATGGGTTCGAGCCCCGGCCTGGGAAGATCCCACATGCCGCGGAGCAACTGAGCCCGTGCGCCACAGCTACCGAGCCTGCGTGCCACAACTACTGAAGCCCACGTGCCTAGAGCCCGGGCTCTGCAACAAGAGAAGCCACCGCAATGAGAAGCCCGCGCACTGCAATGAGAAGCCCGCGCACCGCAATGAAAAGTAGCCCCCGCTCGCCACAACTAGAGAAATCCCACGCGCAGCAACGAAGACCCAACGCAGCCAAAAATAAATAAATAAATAAATAAATAAATAAATAATGATCTCAGGATCTCAATCTCAAAACCCAACCCCTCTTGGTCAGCTCGCACCTACTTTTTGTTTTTACTTGCTTACTTTCACAACAGGATGTCATTGCTGAACTTGCGTTACCATCTCCACTTTCACTGTCAGCATCGTAATCATCGTTAAGATCACACTTGTACACACTGACATCTGCTTCAATTTTAAACTGAATTCTGGGCTTAAGTAACATTAAAAATGCTATCTTTAACGTCATATAAGGGAAGTCCTGTGCTGTATCTATGATTTTTCATGAAATCCCTATGTACAAAAATGTTCATATTCTGAATAGCATCTGGATGTGTAAATTAAATTACTCTGAAGCAGGAAGATGTAAAAATATTCCTAGAGATTAACTTTGCTTCTCTCACGATGATTTCTACACGTGCTACGCAGTGAAGCAGCTGTTACTCTCCCATAAACCCACGGCTTCAACACGACCTTTCACTGAAGGGACACAGACAACCTATCAAAAAATGTCTTCATTCATAGGATGTAAGGTATGTATTAATTTCCTAGGGTGGCCGTAACAAAGTATCACTGACTGGGTGACTTGAAACAGCAGGAACTTCTTCTTCCACAGTTCTGGTGGCTCGACACCAGAGTCAAGAGGTCGGCAGGGGTGTAATCCCTGAAACCCGTGGAAGACTCATCCTAGTGGCTGGTGGTTTGCTGGCCATTTCGGGGCTCCCGGGTTTGAGGCTGCCTCGTCCACGTGGCCTTCTCCCTGTGTGTGTATTCACATGGCCGTCTTCTGATAAGGACACCGGCCCTGATCCTGTATGACTCCATCTTAACTCATTACATCTGCAACCATCTTGTTTCCAAATAAAGACAAATTCTGAGATACGAGGGCTTAGAACTTCAGCATACATATTTTTTGGGGGGCTGGTGGGGAGCACAGTTCAATCCACGAAAAGGAGATAGGGTAGACTTCACATATTCAAGTTCTGAGAGCAACTCATAAGGCAGCATTTTTGATCGATGGAGACAAAGCCTTAACTTACAAGAAAGTACACACATCGGCCCAGTTTAAAAGATTTTAAAGCAAGTATCCGTGTAACCCCCACTTAGGTCAAGAAACAGAACATGTACCAGAGAAGCCCCCCGCGTGCCTCTCCCTCATCAGAACTGCCTCCAGGACTCATCCAGCACCCCACATTACATTCAGCTACCACATCTGTCTCCTCCAATCTGTGTGCCTCATTATCTTTCACAACCTTGGTATTTTTGAAGAGCGCTAGCCACTTTGTAGGATTTTCCTCAATTTGGGTTCGTCTGAGGTTTCCCAATGACTAGGTCGACGTTATACATTTTGCGCAAGAATTCCACAGAACTGTGCAGTGTGGTAATGTCACTTTTTAATACTATAGGTAGGTTCTCATTAGTTTTTATTTCATTTTGAGTTCCTGGTACATCATGGTTGATTTTAATTATTTTCAGAGTATGTGAAACATTACTGTAGTTTTGAGTTAAACGAAACTGTATATTGAAAGGTGCTACTCGTCCCGATTCGCCTTAGTTTCCACTCTGTACTCACCCCCTAATGAGACTAGGTAACCAGTCTCATTAGTTTCTAGTTTATTATTAGTTTCTAGTTTATTATTCTTGTGTTTCTTTTGCACAGGTGAGCAGATACATGTATATTTTCGTCTCCTGCCTTCCTAATTAAATGAGCGATGGTAAACTGTAGACACGCTTGCATTTTGCTTTTCTCATTTTGCTTAACAATATATCCTGGAAATCATGACATCAGTACACAGAGCTCTTCCACAGACTCTTTACACCCGTGCAGGACTACATTGTGTGACGTACCAGCTTACTGAATCACTCTCCTATGTAAAGACACTGAGGTCATTTTCAATTATTTTGCAATTACAGCCAATGCTGCAGTGAGCAACCTTGTGCACATGTGCTTTCGCATTGTTGGAGGGTATCATCAGGGTATTTTCCTAGAAGTGGGAAGGCTGGGTCAACAGGTAAGTATCTCCTGGTTCTATTAGGTATTGTTGAGTTCCTCTCCAGAAAGCTAATATCAGTCTGCACTTCCACCAGCAACATGAGACATTTCACCAACAGAATGTGTTGTCATACTTGTATTAAACTTCTTCCAATATCATAGTTGAAAAATGGCATCTCAGTTTTAATTTGCATTTCTAACTGTCTGAATTTAAAACATATTTTAGGGATACTTTTACTTCATTTTTTGGTGAACTGTCTTTTTCCATGTTTCCTATCAGGTTTTTGGTCCTTTGTCCTTCAATTTTTAAGAGCTGGCCTGATGATTTTCTAAACCTAATGAACACTGAATATATACACGTGCAGCTTAAAGTTTCCCATCATGACTTCAGCCAAGTAAGTAGTGTTATCCAGTATATACCAATGCAACATGAGATACTCTACTTATGGGGTTAGGCTCTATTCTCATTTGAACACTGAAGCACATGTGAACTCTTTCCAGGAAACACAGGTAGATATGTTCATGCATTTGTATAGTCAATTATTTATTATGGAACAGGGTTATCTTTTTGCATTATTATGGGTTTTTGTGGTATTAATTTTTAGCTCACATAGTCAAACCCTGTGCTGCCAACCTTAGTACTGAGCTTAGATGGAGCTTCACTACCTATGAGGGAATAAATGTTTAATGTGTCCCAAACACAAATCATTTGAGAGATTAGACACATTTTGGTATCATATATATTCCTACTCTCTTCACTATTAGAACGATTAGAAACAGGAACTATTTTCCTCTTAACAGGCTATTTTAAAATTAAAAACATAACTTATAATGGAAAAGAATTAAAAAAGAACATAGATGTATACATATATAACCGAATCACTTTGCTGTACACCTGAAACTATAACACAATACTGTAAATCAACTATACTTCAATAAAAAAATAAAAATAAACTGTGTAGGAAGATATAGTTTCACTCTCATGTACTGTTTGAATTGTATATCTAATTATACACTACTCTTCCAAAAATTTGGTCTTAATCCAGTTTTGTTAAACCCAGAAGGCAAATTATAACACTATATTTATGAAGATTACAACTTTGGAATGTTACATGTTGAGACATTAAAAGTTTTATTTTTTGTGACTGATTTTCTAGCTCTTAAAACATGTCCATAGGTGCTACCAAAATTGACCAAAGATCATTTAAAGACTTAATTACAGTATTAAAGCGTTTAGTTCCAGGTGCCACTATTACATTATTTGTGACAAGGATAATAAAACAGCAGAGTAGAAACCAGACGGTAACACTGTTTTGTCGACTGACATAAAGGATTCATCACATATGTTCCTTAATGGCAGATGAAACTTGTAGAGAAAGTGGTGACAACTACGGAGAAGTCCTCTACCCGCCCCTGTGGCCCAAGGCCGAGGCAGGTTAAGGCTACTGTGCAGGGGCTGCATTTGAGGGCTCCAGCTCTTCTTAGGTTATTAAAATACATGTGCTTTGTTGTTGTTTGTTTTCCCCATGACTTTCTCTTCTTACACTTGATTTATAAAAGAATTAGAGGAGACAGCATGGAAAAGAAACACATTAAGTTTCTGGAAAAATTAACAGCAGTTTAAAAGTAACAGTTACCAGGGCTTCCCTGGTGGCGCAGTGGTTGAGAGTTCACCTGCCGATGCAGGGGACGTGGGTTCGTGCCCCGGTCCGGGAAGATCCCACATACCGCGGAGCGGCTGGGCCCGTGAGCCATGGCCGCTGAGCCTGCGCGTCTGGAGCCTGTGCTCTGCAACGGGAGAGGCCACAACAGTGAGAGGCCCAAGTACAGCAAAACAAACAAACAAACAAAAAAACAGTTCCCAAAGAATCATCCTCTTCCTGGTACAGAGCAGAACAAGTTCTAGTTGTCTTAACTTGTCCTACTCACCACTAATGAGAGTGAATGGTAAGATCAGTGAATTTGATAAGACCACTTTAAAGAAAAAAAAGTTCATAATAAAAATACTCAAGAAACTCAATTTCCCCTCACCTTTCTCTCTGTCCTCTAGGAGCTAGTTAAAGCAAAAAACTCAGATAGCATTGGGTGACTTCCCACAGGAGTAATGTCAAAGCTTTGACAGAGCACTGCTGAATCTTCAGGAAAGACCGGTAGAAAGCTGAAGTCAGTGAGCGGATTGAAAGTAGTTAGTTTCATACTTAAAATACTTGCTTACATCATCAATAACAAAAAGAATTTCAATACGGTAAAAAGATTTTTATCACATTCTAGCAAATTTTTAAAAGGGTAGTGTTGTTAAACATCCTGACCCTTAAAAAAAAATGTGCTTTATAATACATGTAAAAGCTGTGGATGACTGAAAAACTGCATTCTTAAAAAATGATGTGGTCATAAAAAAAAAAGAACACTTTTATACATAGGATTTTATTTGCACTGCTATAACAATTTCATTATAGTCCAAGGGAGAAAAGAAAAGGAAGGATAAAACCACCACACTGAGCAAATTACTAAAGCTTTTCTACTTTTAACAGGATTTTTCCATCTGGTAGGTTTATTGTCATATCCCCTTCAAAACAGACAAGATGCTCACCATATTTTAAAGATTATAGGTTGCCACGGAAAGAAAAATTTTACACAGTCACTGTACATCAAGGGTTGAAAAACTGTCCTGCGTGAAAAATATATTTAGAAATCATGTGAATAAAAGAAAAAGAAAACATTATTGTGTTCAAGGAAAGATTAAAGTCCTCATAATGTGCCGTCTAAATGTGGACACATCATTCCTCCTGGAGTCGCTCAGGCAGAGGGAGTCCTTTCTTCCGCCTACCTCACTCATTATACTGTGTTTTTACCCAACAGTCTGCATTAAGGCAAACAAATCCTTTTCTGAAGAGGTCTTAAAGAACTGTGGACAAATAACAGACTTTTGGCATTAAAACAGGTTAACACACACATAGCCTTTAGAATGTACATTAAGCATATTTCTCTCGGACTAGTGACAAGAAAAAGATGAACATGCTTGTTAACAATGTCAAAAAGTTTAAAATTCAGTGTCCAAGCAATTCCTAACGATGCTTCTGTAGCTTTAAGCTCTAAACAGTATAGAATTTATGCAAATGCATTAAAGAATTCAAGCTTGGCAAATTACACCCAAGCAGGTTATAAACTATATATACAGAAAGTAAAATGATAAATACAGAATTAAAAGAGTCCTTCGGTTTTCCTTATAGCCTTGAAAATTGACAAACTTTTGAGGACAGTTCTATAATAATTAAACATTAGGTAACCACAGGTGTGGGGAAACCTAACTACACAAACCGATTTAAAATACTCAAGATGACTCTGTAGTGTTCAATACAATTCAGTTCGTAGGTAAGGGCACAAGACAACATTTAACAAAAATAATCACGTCAATTGACCTAGAAATCAAATGCAAATAGATATGAATACAATCTCCAAAATCTGTCTTTTAAGTGAACATTAACCATTTATTCAAAGTTATACAAGAATTTGAAGGATTAAAGTCTTCTTCTGTGACATAAAGCCATTTCGAAGAGTTTCATGTCTCAGCTGAGCAGGAGGGTGAAAGAATAGGTGAGTAGCCCCTTCTGGGCAGCGAGACAGTAAAAACAGACTCAACAGCAGCCTCCCCCGGCCTGCTGTCCTCCCTGACTGCCTGCGTGCGTGGCGTTAGTAGCAGCATGCTGAGGGCCAATTTTAATGCCATTTGCCTGGAATGAAAGACAGAAGGATAATAAATGTATCTGGAGCCAACCAGACAGTATAATTTAAATTTAAGAAATCCTCTGGTTTCTTAGTGGCACAATCTTACCAAAACAACTAAAAAAAAAAAAAAAAAATATATATATATATATATATATATATATGCTAAGCAGATTTTTACAACAATTAAAACAATATCTCTCAGGGGATGTTCCTTCCTTTAAAAATAATACTTGTGGAAATATTCCTGCAAACAATTCCTTATCATACCAGGTACTGCGTTAACAGAAACCAGAGTGCTGCTTTAAGGGAATTCTCACAATGGAGAGATTGTTTAAAACGTAATCTTTAAAAGAGAAAAATATGCAAAGCCTATGCTCCTCTAATACAACGTACAATCTTTCCTCTAGACCAGCGTTTCTGTTCCATGTTGAATCCAGCTGTACAGGCTAAGGGCATATGAGTGTTCTGTGTCATCAATAATTTCTATGATCCCCAAAGACATGGCAGCTTGCCAAGAACCCACACACAGAGTGGTTCTTTCATTCATCAAACTCACACTTATGTCTCAACCCTCACTCCCTCAAGTGGATTTTACCTAAAAATACAACACTCTGAGAAAAAGTAATACAGTAGCTTCAGAAATTAAGCTCTTAAGGAAACTTTACGATCACAGTAAATCTCAGATTTATAGTGCTTGGCAGTTGTTCTGCAACAGTAGTAGCCTTGGGGTTTTCTGGCACTAGCTCAGTATTGACAGCAGCTGATGTGGTTTCTTTTCGCTCTTCTGACTCCTCTTTAATAAAAAGCATGCCCTATGGCTCATTGGTTTTGCCCCCTCTGGGCTGGTAGCAACTTCTTGAGGAATCAAGAAGTCAGACTTGGCATCAGGCCAGATAAATCGCACGGCCTGTTGGCTCCTGACAGCACATTGCAATCAAAGCCACGCCAGGCACAGTAAAGCACTCAGCTACTATATGAAACCAGTCAGAGACAATGAACATGCCCTTTACAAAGACGCCCAATTACTGTTCAATTTATATGGCATTAGTCTCTGAATGGTGTCGCCTTTAAAATTAACTCAAGGTCTGTTGCCATATAAGCCTGGAAAGTATGGGTTAGAAACTTTATCACTACAAATTAAAAGAAACTGGAAAATCAAACACTTTTTGGAAACCCTAGGCAAACTGTTGTTTGTTTTAGCCAAGAATATTGAGACAGATAATAAAGAGGCTCTCTTGCACATGCCAAGAGATGCACACACAATGTCTTCCTAACACGGTGCTTCCTCACTGCACCTGGGGGAGGAATAAGGGTTTTTCTCTTGGAAGCAAGAAGTCTTATTATAGAATGGCAGAAACATTTATGTAAAAGTAAATAATATGCTCTTATCCACATAAAAATTCTGAAATAAATAAGGACAAATGCATAGTGGTGATTTAGGTCAAAATGATGGCCTTTGGTAAACACTCTGAATTATCTGTTTCAAAGTTACATTTTATCCTCATCATGTTGATCAAAACTGGCTCAAAATAATTTTACAAAAAAAAAAAAGAAAAAAAAAAGGAAAAGAAAAGAAACCCACAAAAACAAACAAAACAACTAGTGCCAACTGCCAATTACATATACTAACTCAGGCTCCTGAAAACACACTATGCTGAACTGGGAGTAACTTCCAATTGGACGCCTCCCTTCTCCGCACCAGACACAATGGAGAGAGCACCTTGCATTAGCTGACGTCACACACGCATTTACACACTAGAAAATTATTCCCAAAGCAGATGACACCATATGGATGTGTAGATGAAAGTGGATTTTCTTCTCTCTTTGGAGGATTTATATTATTTTGCATTGCTTGCAATAAATGGATAGGGTCACTTATTTTAATCCGTTTTCATAGATAAAGTGATGCTTCACTAGAACATAAACATTTAGCTATTATACAACATATAACAAATTTTCAATGAGAAGATTATAAACTTATCTGTTAACTGACATCATAGATCCATTTTACGAATTTTAAAAAGTAGAAATCTTGACTCCAAGTAATAAAATTCAATTCTAAATTAACTAGCCAATAATATTTATATATATATATATATACCTCATTATTAATGTCAAAGACTCCTTCTTGGATTTTTTCATAAATTTCTTTTGCTGTATTAATAAATGCCTGAAATATAAGGTAGAGAAATTGGTTCAAATTATTTAAAACCACACAGTAAGAGAACATTATATAAAAAGCTCCATAAAATATTACAATGCTCAACATAAGAAAATCAACCAATGGAACACACCATATTAATAGAATAAAGGACAAAAACCACATGAGCATTTTAATAGGTGCAGAAAAAGCATTTGACAAAATCCAACACGTTTTCACAATAAAAGCATTCAACAAACTAGAAATAGAAGGGAACTTCCTCAAGCTGATAAACAGCATCTAAGAAAACCCACAGCCTGTATCATACCCAGCGGTGAAGTCTGAAAGCCTTCCCTCTAAGATCACGAACAAGACAAGGACGTGTGGGAACTAACGCCAGTAGAGCAACAGCCAAAAAGTGGAAACAACACAAATGTTCACCAACTGAAGAATGAAACCCAAAATGTGGTATAACCATACAATGGAATATTATTCAGCCATAAAAATGAAGTACTGGTTCATGTGACAATGAGGATGAACCTTGCTAATAAGTAAAATAAGCCAGACATGAAAGACCACGTATAGTTCAATTCCATTTATATGAAATGTCCAGAAGAGGTCAATCCACAGAAGGAAAATAATTATTGGTTGCCAGGGGTTAGGGGAAGGAAGGAGTGGAGTGATGAAAATCTTCTGGAAGACAGTGGAGATGGTCGCACAACTTTGTGAATATACTAAAACCCATAGAATTCACCTTTAAAAAAGGGTGAATTTTATGGTATGTGAATTATATCTCAAAAGAAAAAAATTCATGACTGGAGAAGGGGAAGGGGAGGGGAGACCATAACATAAGAACAGCACACCTGAGAAAAACATGTCAATTAGATAAGCTGCATAGATGTCCATGTTGAAACTAGCTTACTTCTGGAGGCCACCGTTCCATACAGGATCCTTTTTCCCAGACAATGTATTACTTAACATACAGTTTGGCAGGTGGCGGGGGTAATAATCAAAGGATGCTTATGATAAAGAGATAAAGGCAGCTCAACTTCTATGCCATGTTGAATAAAGTTTCACCCTTTTCCCATAGAGCATACTACTAAATGACAAGAAATTAGCATGAGAACATTGTAACCAAATTAAGCCTCTAAATACCAGAATCAATCCAAAAGCATTCTATATTTATGTAAGACATTAAGATATTTTACACATTATTGCCAATGCTACAGAGGTGTATACAAACTCTCAGGTTCTAAACTATCAGATTTGAGAGATAATAGTATTAATATTATATTCAATTAGCATTCTATAAAATTCATAAAAGAAGGCTGTTCTCCACTACTACTGATACAGACCTAATTCAAAATTTAAAAAGTAAACAGGTCCATGGAGAGGAACACATCATATCTTTCGTCTTTCTACACTGTAAATATCTGACTGCTGAACTGCCACCAGAGCTTTTGTTTCCTATTAACAGGACTGATATGTTTTCACCTTTAAGGCCCTACAGCTCCCCAGAGCAATCAATCTACTGCCGCTCAATTACTGCACCAAGAACACACAGTCAGTGCAGGCGCGTGAGCGACTGCGGCAGGCGCGCAGAGGAATGAATATGCATCAACTCTAAGTGGCTGATCGAACCATCACAGAGAGGGTCACGAGAACTTGCAGAGAAA